>NW_005842269.1:1213551-1223534 GCF_000455745.1 Alligator sinensis | reverse complement strand
GACATTCTCATATGGGTGTTAATAGTTATAACTTAATAGCGCATCTCTGGTTAATTTCTTTTGGCTATCTGTAAAATACATACAATTAAACTTTTATCTGTCTGTTCAGGTCTTTTAGAAATATCAACCGTAGAGAGAGGTGTTGTTAGCCTGTTTGGTGTGAAAAGTGCCCTCTTCATTGCAATGAACAACAAAGGGAGGTTATATGGAACGGTGAGTACAAGTTCAAATTTCTTTTTCTTTTTTTGACGCTTAATAATTGACCAGAATATGGTTACTAAGAAAACTTGGGAATTTTATTTTCCATCATAAAAAATCCCCTGGCAGTGCAACTATAGCAAGCCTAACTTACCATCATCAATAATGTTCATTGTGGTAATTGGCATTGCTGTCAGTGTGCTGTTATCATAAGGCATTCTGAGGAGCACTTAAGAAACGTGAACTGGTTAAAAGGTGGCATTGATCACCTTTGAATGGCTGTCTGCATGTAGGCTTGGTCCTGCCAAATCTTCTGAGTTTTTTTCCACTCTGAATGGAAAGAGGGGACACATTGTCTTTATGGAAATAAACATCGGAGCCAGGAGGTCTGGTCAGTAATAAAAACACTCCATGAAATTCTTCTAGGGAAGTCACCTCTAAATTCGTCCACTTAGGGAAAATGTGTATGCCCCAACAAATGAATTTGTCCCCTTGAAATGGCCTGAGAGCCATATGCATGTGGGAGATCTTCCAGAGGCTAGTTTGGTAGGATAAAATGTAGAGGAAAAAAAAATCTCATCACTAATAAAATTATCCTAGTAACCACAAATACCATCATCATTGGACAAAAGGTATTTGCCAGTAATCACCAAATGCAAATTCAACTTTTAAATCCCTAGCAATGCTTCCATAATTTCAACAACCAGCAGAAACAGCACCTGCAGAATATTCCAGTTGAAAGGGATCAGCCCTGCAAGAAGCAAGAAGTCTGCCTCACATAATGTCTGGAGTTTGCTGCTGTTTCCTTTTTTTCTCAAAAACTACAGAGTCATTTCCATTGAAGCATTCATAACTTCAAGAAAATGGTTCAGTTATTTAATAAAATACCAAAATAGTGGCCAGATACTGCCACCTTTAGTCACTTCTTCATTCAAATAGTTCCAATGGAGCATCGAACCCAGCAATAAATAATACATAGGGCATTTTAACCCAGCTATGTCTAGCTTTAGGCACAGGAATGTTATCATGTACCAGAGTGCTTTACTAGACTAGGCTCTGCTGAATGACTAGACTCTGCCTCAGAGTTCTCTTTTTTACAGTTCCAATTCGGTCCTGCTAAATTTTAAGAGGCATGTGAGAAAATAAGAACAGTTGTATATTTTCCATTGCTAAGAACCTAAATCCTGTGGGGCCTTGGCTGGATTTGTCACAGAGGTATCTAGTTAGAAAAGCATGGAAATGTCTATATGACAGCATCAGTGTTACAATGGTATTCTGTATGTAGGACATCTGATCTCAGAGAATTATTTCCATGTCTCCTTTCACACAAATGCATCCCCTTTTGCCAACTCTGTGCACTTCTATCCTTGTCTGCAGGCATATTTGCAAAGTCTGCAAAGTTGCCAAAGTTCCCTTCCTCACAAAAATTTCAGGAGTCAGTTCCTCAGATTTCAATGAGAGCACATGAAAAAACTATATCCAATCTCTTGGCAGAAAACACTTTGATAGCATATTTAATTTTGGTGACTCTATGCCTATTAATCAGATTTTAAAAGAGTTGGAATGGATCTACAGTCAAGCAGAGAACTCCAAGCAAGGACTTCTCAGTTAGTGGGACTGCTTATGTGAGGGCTGCAGGATTTTTGATGCTTGCTAGACTATTCTGTTCTGCATGGCAAATAATCTGGAAACTTGGGGGCATGAAATAACTCCATGTCATGCGGACAATTGGGTGTCATGATGACATAAATGGCTCCTCCTGGAGAAAAAGGAAAAAAATCCCTGCTTTATTATGAATTAACTTGATGTGTACAGGAAGTGCACAGTCCATTATCTGAACAGGTGGCATCTGTGTATATCTGACACCGAATTAGTGCCAAAGGAGATTTATCATTGGACACAAACCTTACACCACCACCTGTTACACACCACGACAGGTTCTTCTGTAAAAAAGGAGGATAGGAGAAGGAATCACTCAGGTCTTCCCATGGTATTTATGGTAACTGTTTTGTTTCTTTTTTTTTCCTTTCTCTATTCCCTAGGCAATTTTTCAAAACGAATGCAAATTCAAAGAAACCTTGCTGCCCAATAACTACAACGCCTATGAATCCAGTGCATACCAAGGTGCTTACATAGCACTCAGCAAACATGGGAGAGTGAAAAAGGGAAGTAAAGTCTCTCCTGCGATGACAGTCACACACTTTCTGCCCAGAATATGAAAATGAGGCACGCATATTTAATTAAGGGGGGAAAACAAAACAAACAAACTCTCATTTTGCACATGTGAATAAGCTCCCAGGTAAAGTATTTATACCATTCATAGATATATGTATATTTGGATAGAAATATTTGTACTAGATACATTACACAATGTATGCAACACTATGCTGCTTCTCTTGTACTCAGTACAAATGAATTTTACATGGGCTTCAATGGTGCTGGATAGAAAACAAAATGCCATCCTGGTTGAATGGCAAATATTTGCAAGTTGCAGAATGTCTGTAGACAATTCCTAATTACCTCAAAAACTTGACAAATTGCTTGACAATTTCTATTCATACAAATAAATGGGAAACGCCCTTAGGTGCATTGACATTAAAGGTGCTATACTAATTTACACCACCTGAGCATATGGTCCTAACATTTTGCTCACTAAGGTGTCCATTCAAGCAAAGGTTCTGTGTGAACAAACTTTTATGGCTGCAGCACCCCATGCAGTGGGGGATCTCCATAAAGGCTGTTGAGCCTGTCCACATGGATTTCTTTGAAGGATGGGAACCTATGTTGGTTTTCTGGACCTCAGGATTTGGCCCCTTTACATCAGAGATGAGTCCTAGAGGCACAATTAGTCTTGAAATCAAGATACTGAACAGCTCAACGTTTGGAGCTGCTTCCACCTAGCATGTGGTCTAGGCCCATCTAAAATATACATGTATTTGCATATCTGAGTTACACAGACACAGTGTATGATAGATACACAGCCACTGTGTATTTATCTAACTAGGTATTATTAATATACTAGTCACCATAGTAATTAGGTGCCTTCAATGTATAATATATATAGAAAACACAGGGAAAGAAATATTTAAAGGCAAAATATTTTATTTCATTTTCTATACCATTAACAACCATATACTGGAATTAGTCTGTGGCATGTAACTTGTAAAATGTAAGGAATTCATATAAGCTTCCAACACAGGAATATATTAGAGAACTTCTCTGTTTCAAACACTAAGTGCATGATATGCTGGAGAGCCCTTCTTTAGTCCCAGTTGCATGCTGTTTGGGTCTACTGTCTGGACATACCCTATTTTTCCTTACCATATCTCAAATGCAGCAGCATGTAACATGTCTAAACAACATTTTTTGTGAGTTACTGTAGAGGAGCGGGTGTCTTAATTCTGGTTCATGAAGACAGCGTTACTTAAAAAGACTATCCTGCAAATTCCATTAAACGTCCTCCAAACTTCTCCTAAAATATCTATAAAGGACATAAAACCTTGCCCAACTGTTTAGATAACCCTTTTCCAGAATACCAGTCATGCCACATTCCCTATGCCTTTACAGAGTATTTTAAGAGACCCTAAGTCAATAGTCTCTATAAATGTCAGTGACCAGAAGCCTTGAGATTCCTGCATTGATGGGGCACTCCTAAATTTGAAACTAGATTCAAAGCAGTGTCAGAGCACAAGCATTTTCAGCACAGAGAAACCATGTAGCTGCAGAAGTGTATGTCTGAGCGCAAGTATAATTTTCCATGTGCAACCAAAATGCTGAATACCATCAGCCTTGACATGCCATTCTATTTGCAGGGGTAGTATATTTGTAATGAACATGGGCCTTTTGACATAGATGGAACACAACACAAGGGCCAGATCTCCAGTGAATATAAACCGGAGTAGCTCCTGTGACATTAGCTGAACTACACCAATCTACATCAGCTGGGGATTTAGCCCCCAAAGAGTGTCTGTGCATGTACACAGTACACACATGTGCACACACATGCACACACACACACATATACACAAACACACTCTGAATTATTGTGAGAGCAGCGATTTTATAAATGAAAAGCCATTTTACAGCTCCTTTTGTTTGATTTATACTTGAATTTATTTTGGACAAAAAGTAGAATTTCTCAGTGGCTCCAGTGGAATGGAGCATAAACAAAGGAAGAGACAAAAAAAAGATGGACTACAGCTTATACGGTATGTCAGGTGGATTTTTTTTTGATAAAGCAAAGGAAAAGAACAATTCTTCATTTTTTAGTACTGTAGTGTGTGTGTAAAGGAAAGCCAAATTGGCAAACTGTATGTGTCTGCCATGCATAGAGTTGTTTGGTTTGGAAGGGTTTGCATTTTCAAGGGGGAAAACAGGAGGCTAAGAGGGAAGAAAAGAGGCTTAGAGCAATGCCTAGATATTACAGTTAGAGCAGGCCAGATTGTCAGCTGCTGGCATGTAGGGTCATACATGCCACCTGCAGATCTGGCCTCTTATTTAATTCCTAGTTGTTTTTGTCTTTGAAAGGATATTTAAAGAGGGATGGAGGAGTCAGTGAGAAAAGAAATGATGTTTTGAATGCTGATACACAGATGCTTTTGGAGTATGCTTCAGTTCAGTGTTGCTATTTTGGGACATATTTTGTTCTCAGTGACACCGGGGAAATCAGCAGTAATACCACTGACATCAGTGTCATTAATAAAATTGGAAAACTGGCACATAAAGATGCAGGGGTATGTCATCAGGGCCATTATACTCCACACTGGGTCACTGAATCTTTTAGTGCAACACCTGAATATCAGTGATCATCTGAGCTGGTCTGTAAAAACGTTGGTGGGTATTTAGCTATCCACACCATTAACTCTACTGAGTTACTCTCAACACCATCATATTTTTTTCCATAATGTTTGTAGATTAAGGGCCAGTGAAAGTAGACTTGTGTAGCAAACTAGTGTAGCATTGCGATTTGCAATTAGTGTGGGGGTTAGATGACGTCTGTGTCAGAAGTGCAAACTCCTGCAGATGATGCCTCCAGGATAGATGTCAACATGCCACAAAGCTGTGGGTTTGGTGCTGGTTTGGCTAGCAGGTGCTTGGAGAAATACCTGGAGACATGCCTTTCTCAAATATGTGGTTATGTTCATAAGAGGGACTTCGTAAAAATGGCACATGCTTACTTATCAGAACTGCTTCACTGCATGTCTTCAACTCATGACAGTTTATTTTTTGGCTGGGATGGTCTTAGTTTGGCTGGGGTGATCTAGTTGGGGATGGTCCTTCTTTGAGCAGGGGTGGGACTAGATGACCTCCTGAGGCCCTTCCAACCCTCGTTTTCTATGATTCTATGATTCTATTACTGACACAGTCAGGGTTTGCTCTTGCTGGACCTGCAGAGCTGATCCGACTGAAGGGGAGCAGACCTGCCCATGTTCTGCCTCATGCATCATTTTTAAAAATTGTCAGCTAAATTCTGATATCAGGCTCCTAATCAGTTCTGGTGAAGAAGTAGGAGTCAGGGAGAACACTGCTTGCTTTGCAGTTCTCAGGGAGAGTTTGTTGAGCTTGCACTGTTCACTTTATGAACTAAATGCATTTTACTTGAAAGTTACTGGGAGAAAATACGGGCACAGTCCGGCAAACTATCTACTTAAGAAAGTCTTCAGTCAGGAGAGCAACTCTCCTGTGGGCTACCCGTAATCTGAATAAAGACCTTCCCATGGGAGTGAGGGTTGAGGCAGAATGGGCAACCTACAGAACCCCTTATTGTCATCTTGATAATTATTTTGATATCACAGTCAAACATCAGCATTCAGTGGCACATTGCTCTGAACTACAACACAGTACATGCCCCATGGATCCCAAATGTCTGCCTGCGTAGCGCTCTGTCTACGCATAGGTCACAAATGCACAGGTGAATATAGTGGAAGGATTCTTTTTCCAAATAGGCAAACCCCATAATATATTGAAGAGCTAATCCAACTCACTATAAAATCAATCTTTCTATTGGACTTGGATCAAAACCTTAGACAAGCTGCCCCCTCCCCATACAAACTGGTACAGCAGAGTAACCTTTGTATACCTCATTAACTATGCCAATTCCAATATTTTATTTTGCACAATAAAATGGTGCCAAAGTGCTAGCGTTATTTTCTTGCCACCAAAATATACCTCATGTTCTGACTCAGTATGGACTTGACAATTGAGACTGTAAATCTGTAGGAAAACAAAAAAACCTGTCTAATCAAGTGTTTGTAAAATGTAACTGCTTCTATTTTATATGTATGTGCTGTGCACAAATTTAATGTATTAATAAAATTAATTCTTTTTATACATTTCTTGTAGTGTTTTGACTGCAGCTACCTATAAAGTCTATTTTTTGCCTGGATGTAGAGCTGCTGGACTCTGAAAAAACTGGAAGTCTCTTCCTGGTTTTTATTTACTGTTACAATCAGAGTTAAAAAATGTTACAATATTACAATGGCAGAGTTAAAAAAGGGCTGTGGGTTTTTATAGGGTGCAGGCTTCCTCCCTGGGGAGCCAAGAGAGCTTTGCAGTAAAGGAGAATGAGCTATGGAAAACCCCAGGATGCAATATTGTCAGATCTATCATGGTCCCATTGACAGATTCACTGAAAAATTTGGGTTAAGTACTTTTCACCCAAGGAAACTCTAATATGATATTACTCTCTCCTGTCCTGTCATTAATGTTGTTTCAAGAGCATTTCTTAAGCACAGCAGCATATTTCTTAATGGAAATGCTAAATTCCCAGAACTATGTAATAAAAAATGACATTGGGAAGGTCTTTTTTGTTGTTATTGTTGTTGCTTTGTAGGGTCATTTCTTTTTGTTTGGAATGACTTTAAAGAGGCCATTTTGGAAGATTTTTTCACCAGAAGACTTAAGTCATGTATATAGTCTTAGTCTCCTCAAGATGGGATCTTGTCAGTTCTTACAGAGTAAGCAGCATTATACTAGGTGAGTATTTATAGAGGAGACTGCTCAGGAAAATCCTGGGTGCTAGTCAGTGATATGAGGGGAAGGGGACATTTGGGAGGTTGGATCCCTACCTAATGTGCATCTGTGATAACTCCACCCCAACTCAATAATTTGGTAAGCATTGACTTTTCTTTCAGAGTACTTGACCAGCCCATAAATTAGGTGGGCAAGACATATCTTCAGTATCAAACCCCTGCCAACTGGGGACAAAAGCAAAATATCCACTGAAAAAGAAAAAAAATAAAATAAAAGTATGGTGAAATGAATCAATGCCCTGCCTGGTATTTCAGAGTAGTCATAACTCCAAGACTGGAATTGCTTGCGGTTATTTAAGATCCCAGGGCACCTTTTACAAGATCGGGGGTGTTTAATCCCAGTGCTATGACCAAATGTCAATCTTTGCAATTATGTCCATCCTACCTATGTTCCCCCTTGAAGTTCTCACTGCGTATTCTTCACTTCTAGCCTCCTTCTACCCTGCACTGCTGCTGCACCTAGAGGCAGTTCTGCATCCTGAGTGGGGGCAATGCACTGTGCAGGATCAGGGGCTGGAGGTCTGCTGCCTCACCAATGCCTCACCCTTAACTAGCTCCTGGGGTTTATGTCCTGCTCACCCACCCATTGTTACACTACTGTCTAGAGGCTGTGTTCCTCAGAGAAGCCTGGATTTTGATTGTGGATTAAGTGACTCCCCTGTATACTGCTTTGGACCTATTTATGATTCCAAGAGCCTGTTAGGCTGTGCAAAAGGAGAAAGGGAAGTGGTGTGCAGCCCTGCTCAGAGGAAACAGCAGCAGATCTTCTCCTGGCATGAACTGATATAGATAAAGTGAAGTCCATGAAGTTACAATTTATCCCAGGAGAGGATTTGGTCTGGCTAGGAGCAGGCTTCTGAAGAAAGTGTACTTAGCAACCATCCTGGAGGCATCCTGGGAAAAGATGTGTGTAGCGAATGCTCCCTACAGTGCTACCCTACATCTGCAAGTTGGGAACATAGCCAGGACTTCATCCTGCTGAGATATTACAGATGCCCTCCTAGCTCAGATGGATCCTTGGGGGACAAAAGGTGCAAAATAAGCACACTTCATTATTAATAGGAGGAAAAATCTTAATTGAACTTTGCATCTGCTCCAACTTAGTGTCCTTGCCCTTCTCCAAATACCTCTTCAAAACAAAAGGACAGTGCAAGTTTCTACAAGTACCTGCACCCAGGTAACCCTACACGTTTCCTGCTAGCCATCTCAGAAATCTGACTCAAGTCACTGACTCAGCAACACTCTCCCAGCTCACCCCCCTGGGGTCCTTTCCCGGCCCTGTGAAGTTGTGAGGTGCTTTCCCAGGAGAGGGAGACTGTCACAGGCATTGCAAAAGTGGCAAATAGAAATTAATTTCTTTAAAAAAATTCTAACAGCCTAAAAGCTGCTCTTTGCCTCCTTTCCTTCACTATTTTTCTCCCTCTCTCTACCATCTTTAGTTTCCATTCTTTTTCATTGAAAAAATAAATAAATCCTCTCAGAATAATAATAATAAACTTCCCCTCCCTGTACCCAGCGCTGTATCTTGGGTAAGTCTTTCTTCCCTTCCCCTCCCCCAAATCCAAGTCATGCTTCCCCCTGTGTCCCCTGGACTGAGTCCATTGGCAGACACCCATAATCTGTCCGTTTACTCAGCCTCTGACTTCTCTGATGTCCCGCCATCATTAAGAAGCAGCAGGTGCTGTTCTCATTAGTTGGTTGACCCTGTGTTGTCAACAGTCCTTGACAGCTGGGCCAGCTCAGAGCCTTTGGAGAGCCATAGGCTTAGCAGCACAGGTAAAGGTGGAAAGCACTACAGCTAAAGCAGCTGTGCAAAGGCAGAGAGTTAGCAAGTAGTAGCAGTACACTTTGCCCATGGGCTCAGCAGACCAACTCTCCATGAACCTTGTTTCAGAATCTAAAAGAACTTTCCTTCTGACCTGTTTTCTACATCGCACACCAAGGTGACGTTTCATGATGAATGGAAGCTACATATGGTACTCAACAGTCTAGCTAGAGGGAGTCACACTAGTACAGCACAGACCACTTTGTCTGTGTGTGGGGAACAAAGTCAAATTTGTTTCCACGGCCAGGGAACCAAACTGAAGTCTATTGCTTATCAGCACACTTGGGATTTAATCAGAGCCACCAGACTGAAGTCCATTAAGTCAATGCCATGCTCTTCTGTGTTTCTTATACTGGGATGGATCCATGCAACAAACCTTCATGCTTACAGCCCTCCTTGTAAGGATTTGCTTCTCAGTGCCAACATCTTAAAAGCAGGGGTGACAAATGTATGGCCTGTGGGCCAGATCCGGCCAACAGGTGAATTATATGGCCTGCAAAGCTTCTTGCACGTTGAGCCATCCGTCTCCATAGGACTCATCACCTCAGATTCCAGAGCTCCTGCAGCAATGGTGCTAATTCCCATGCTGATAGGGCTGCTCTTTCAGTATGGCTCTAGACCCATGGGTCTAATGCCATTCATGTCTTTCCCCCCACACCTTAATTTCCACTGAGCCACAATGGTGTTAACGCCCTAGGTTCTGGAGTCATGCTGAACCAACAGCTCTGGCAGTCACAGGAGTTAACAGGGTCACCACTGCTCACATGTCATCTGGCCCACAGGGTCAAATGAGTTTGACAATTCTGTCTTAAAGACTGTGCTGATTCATAGATTCATAAATTCATAGATTCATAGATTCATAGATGTTAGGGTCGGAAGGGACCTCAATAGATCATCGAGTCCGACCCCCTGCATAGGCCGGAAAGAGT
>NW_005842269.1:1208390-1212704 GCF_000455745.1 Alligator sinensis | reverse complement strand
ACGATAAAGTGCCATTGGCTTTTCTGATGGCTTCATCACACTGGCGACTTATGTTCATCTTAGAGTCCACTAGGACTCCAAGATCCCTTTCCACTTCCGTGCCACCCATCAGGTCATTCCCTAGGCTGTAGGTGTGCCGGACATTTTTCCTCCCTAGGTGCAGCACTTTGCATTTCTCCTTGTTGAACTGCATTCTGTTGTTTTCTGCCCACTTGTCTAACCTGTCCAGGTCTGCTTGCAGCTGTTCCCTGCCCTCCGGCGTGTCCACTTCTCCCCATAGCTTTGTGTCATCTGCAAACTTGGACAGAGTACATTTCACTCCCTCGTCCAAGTCGCTGATGAAGACATTAAAGAGTATCGGTCCAAGGACCAAGCCCTGCGGGACCCCACTGCCCACACCCTTCCAGGTCGAAACTGACCCATCTACCACGACTCTCTGGGTGTGACCCTCTAGCCAATTTGCCACCCACCGGACTGTGTAGTCATCCAAGTCACAGCCTCTTAACTTGCTCACCAGTATGGTGTGGGATACCGTATCGAAGGCCTTCCTGAAGTCTAAGTATACGACATCCACCCCTCCTCCTGATGGATCTCATCTATGCCAAGCACCTTGTTTAAGGAACTGAACCAAGTTTTCTTCCACTTGATCTGTAATGCAAAGATCTAGAGGGTGTCTCAGCTGTTTTAGTCCCAACAGGTTGGTTAGGGCACTTGGCTAGAAACCAGAAGACCTCCCCCCTGCCTTGCTCAG
Organism: Alligator sinensis; assembly: GCF_000455745.1. Classification (NCBI taxonomy): domain Eukaryota; kingdom Metazoa; phylum Chordata; order Crocodylia; family Alligatoridae; genus Alligator; species Alligator sinensis. The sequence goes on along the minus strand of NW_005842269.1, from coordinate 1,211,953 downwards.
AAGAGATTTGAACCTCCATCTTCTGACTTCTCAGCCCAGTGCTCTAACCACTACACGACAGTGTAGAAATCAATCATGGGTTTTTGCCTGGCTATGATTTTGTGATTTATGTGCTCGTACATGTTTAGAATGGGCATGCATACCCTAGCTCTGCACCTGGCCCAGACAATACATAGCCTATTGCTTATGCTCATTCTAGGTGTGCATGCTTATGTGCTCCTACTACAGGGGTAATCAAATCATAACCTATGTGTAAGTGCCCAAAACACCACCTATGAAGCTGGAAAACTGCTATTTAGGTGCACAAAGGGTGCTAGAATTTTATCCCAAGTCTCTAGCCCAGACCTATTATTCCTTTATTTCCTTCTGCGACTACGATAGGAATTTGAGTAAAATCTAGCACTCTTGAGACCATTAAGAAAGCTAGCAATGGCATAAAAGTCTTCGCCAGCAATGGCATAAAAGTCTTCCCCTGCTCCCTATTGTAGAAAGATCAGGGAAATAATGCCTGTCTGAACACACTGCTGTTGTCTAAGAACTGTCAAAGGAAAATGGATGCAGATATCTAACTCCTTTAAGATAAATCCCTTGCTGTCTTTTAGAAAGGCCCTAAAGCTTCGGACTAAAAAGACACACTGTCTGATAGGCTTCATGGTTCATTCTAGGTGCCAGATCACAGAGCTCTAACTGTACCTGCATAGAGATGTGTTTAATGGAATACTTTGCACTTAAAACGTGTAGAATCTTTCAACCCAGGTGCTGAAAACACTTTTCAAGTCATTAATCCTTTAAGCATCACAAAACCCCAAGTATCATCACATTTTACAAACTGGGGAGACTGAGACACAGGAAAATATTTAAGTGACTTGCCTCCAACCACAAAACTGAGTCGGTGACAAGCTGAAATGTGTTTGAGTTCCAGCTCCAGCTGCCCCTCACCCAAGAATTTTACATGGATTAAGCCTGGAAAAAGCTCTTGGTGCTGCAGGAGGGAAATATCCCTCTAGTGACAACAGTACATAGTGGCTTCTCCAAGCCCCTCAGGTACCTGGTGTGTTCTGCAGCATGGTCTCTTGGCCCCTGGTTCTCATATGAGCTGAAGGGACTCAAATAGTGAGGAAAGGTACAAAGTCCTAAATGCCTTGGGGGACGGGGTGGAAGTTAGGGGGCTTTTAAGGTGAAAGAAATGAATATTGAGCTCTTCCCTTTGGTTTAACTTATCTCCCTCATCATCCTTTACCTTTCATTCTCCATCAAATGTCCCGCTTCTGAGTTCCCCAAAGCTGACAGTGATAAGGCTCATACACCTGTGTTGAACAGCAATTCCTAGACTGTGCAATGAGAACCACTGGTTCTCATCACCTCTTGACATGAGGACATTTTTCATCCCTTGCTGCACTGTGCTTTCCTCTCTGAGATGGAGCCAGAAATTGAACCTACAACCTTTTCCTCCCTGGGGTAAATTCTTGCCTATGCAAGGAGTCTCAGGCAAGTCTTCGGCAAGTAAGGTTTGCAGAATTGGGCCCAAGGCCCCTGACACTGTGGGAAGCTTAGTACTGCATCTCATGGACATTCCTTGGTAATATTAGACCCCCAAGCATTGTTTTAGCACATTTGGGTAGGGGCAGACTTGTGGGGGAAATGTGCATTCTTTCAAAAAATAAGTAAGTGTGAACAGCCCAGGAGCTCATGAGCAGCTCTACTACACCAATGTGTTTGACCCTGGGACCCTACAAGAACAAACCAGAAGGCAGAAAAACATGTCATATACAGAGCAGCAATTTTAAACAGGTGCACACAGTAGCAGTAGCTGCTCTATTACTACCTATACTTGCTATGTCCTATAAAGTGCTAACACGAGAGAAACCTATTGATAGTAGGATTTTGTTTTGGCTAAAAATAGCGGTGCTTAGCTGTATGCCTGCGTGCAACTCCAATGAAGTCAACAAGAGGCTCACAGGCATAAAGATAAGCACGTGCATAAATCTTTTAGAGCAGGAATTGGCAACCTACAGCCTGCCAAGTGACTGAATCTGGTTTGCAAAGCTGGCATGTTGGTGGCAGTTTAATGGCAGGACAGAGCTGTGTGCGGGGAGGGGGAAGTGGCACTGGTGGCAGTGGCACAGTGGCAAGGGTTGTAGAAAAAGCAGCAGTGGCAACAACCAGGTCAGAAGTGGCAGCCTGCCTTGTACCTAGCTCTGGTAAAGCAGCCTGCCAGTCTCAAAAGACTAGCTGCTTTCCCAGGTTTTAGAGAATCAGGACATATCACATTAGTGTGACAGGTGCATTGGCCAAGATTTTTAAAAAAGGATTCCATACAGTTAGGGGACTTTCATCTACTTAGGCAAATAAAAATGTAGAAAGAGAATGGAAAAGAAAACGAAAATGCATGATAAGCACACTTACTTTGATTACAGAAACCACAGCATTATTTATAATAATATGCATTTCCCAGCCTTCCAATTGTAAAATATGGGGTTGAGGGGGTCTACTTTTACTAAATAACATCAAGAAGCATTTATTATCACATACATATTTATTATAGTTGTTGTTATTATTATAGCCAAAAGTCTCTGTGTTCGAAGCTAATAATAGTCCCCAAGTGCTCCGTTTATTGTTATTATTATTGCCCTCTAGTGGCTAGTTTGTTAAGAATATCTTTAGTATTCCTGACCTGGAATTCCTGGAAAGGAAGCTGTTGGAAAGTGTTGGGAAGAGCAGGATGTCAGGGGAGGTGTTGACAGAGTGGAGGAGATGACAAAGAGTTTAAGCCCCGCGCAGATAAGGGTTCTGGTTTACCACAAGGGCATGACTGCCCTCTTACCCACCAGCGTAACCCCATTGATTTCATGGGAATTACTTCTAATTAGCCTTGAGATGCAGAATCTGACACAAAGCCATCAAAAGCTTTAGCATCTGTGAGCATTTGTATGGGAGAGAAGATTTCATCAAGAACCCACAGGATAAAGTACTTGGAGTTCAGACCCCACAGTGACAACTCACCTTGTCGAACACGAGATGGATACTCTGATAACGAAAACAGCTCTACTTTTATATAACACCTGCCATCCTAAGGGTTTGCCAAGGACTTTGCAAACACAAATACTGACCTGGAGTCCTGAGGACAATGTAATTACACATGGGCATTAAAACTTGCCTCAAAATGTTATGTGATCGGTAAAGAAGGGTCACTTTGCCCACCACTGAAATGTGCCAATAACTGTATCAAATGCAGCAACTATATAACACCATGCAGCAACACCAAACTCCTGTAAGGAAGGGGAGTATAGAGTAGCTCTTTCAAACTGAACTTGCAGCTGGGAACTTTTAAAACAGGCAGGAAGCAAAGGCTCCATTTGTAATTTAGCAAGTTACCACACTGATCACCATATTCTTAGTAAAAAAACATTGCAGGATCTTGGCAGACAACAGTTGCTAATAGCTCCCAGTTTTATTGCCTCCAGAGGACCATATCTTCCTCAATACAATGACTTCCAAACCAGTCATCTAACAAACCACGGATATTTGGGGCAGCAGCCCTGGGCGCCTACTCAAAAGGCATG
>NW_005842269.1:1200981-1208359 GCF_000455745.1 Alligator sinensis | reverse complement strand
AGCTGCCATTGAATGGCAGTGCCCAGCCACTGCAGCCATTCTGGGCACTGCCTTCACTGCCATCCAAGGTGCAGACCCTGGCTGTTATGCTGCTGCCCCAAGAATGAATAGGGCATTCAGTCCAGGCTGACAGAGGAGAATGGGTCACCTTGTGAAACCATGATTCAGAAAAACACCGCTTAAAATTAAGCAGGTGCTGAACTGGACTGCAGAAAAAGGACCCAAATTATAAGCAACAGTCCCTATTTTACATATATGTTGGAAGCCTCACAATCCAGTACTTACCTAGCCCAACTTTCCTAGCAATGCTTCAGTTTTCAAATTTTAGACATTTTTCCTGTTGCTATAATGTAATGATGGTTAGAATTTTTCTAAATGGATGTTCCATACACTTTGATACCTCATTCAAACAGTCAAAAGGGTTTTGCACAGATTTACTAAACAAAATTGCTGCCATGAGAGACCAAGCCTTTTAAAAATTTTCAATCCAAAAGATGAATATTATGAAAATCTATAAGCATGTGAAAACTGATGAAGGAAGGTATTACAACAAAAATTAATTTGCATAATTGAATGTTAATTCCATCTGCTGGGTGGTTATGGGGCACAGACACAGGAGACAGGCCAACAAAACTTACATGGATAGGAGCTACAGTTAGGGCTGGGCAAAATTTTTCCAGAATTTTTCTCCCCATGGAAACCAGGATTTTTATTTAAATTAATTTTCATAGAAGGTGTTTTCTTTCCTTGAAATTTCTTTCTCTCTCTCCCTCTCCTTCCCCCTCCGTCTCCTCCCTCTCCCTCTTTTGTTATTCCTGGAAAGCCAGGACCTGAAAATGTTTTGGTTTCCAATGGTTTTCACCTACAAATTATTAAGGCTGTGGCACTTTTTGGCTGAAAGATTTTTAGTTGCTGAAAACTGAAAAGAAAATGTGGGGTTTTTTATGTGTTTGATAAAGAGATGGTATTTTCCAGAGTGGGATGTTTTCTACCCAGCTCCAGTTGTTGAGTGGTGTGGCATTTTGCAGAGTTTAAAAGCTCTTCATTTCTTTTAAAAGTGCATTTAGAAAACAAAGCAGAGTAGGGATATATTTCTCACTTGCACAACTGTGATGAAACTTCACATTAACTGCTAGGATGCCTTGCCTCAGGAGCGCCACAGGTGAGGAGACAACTGTTTCACCCTTAATCGTAGTGTAGCTAAGGGCCAGATACAGACATTACACTTTTACAATATAAGTGATTGGAAACCAATCTATATCCATACAAGAACAGAAGTTTGGTGCACGCAGACTGGTTTAAAAATGGCAGAACCTGGTCTAAGTTTTGCCCCAACCCCAGGGTGAACATGCGTTCTGTTCGCTACTGATCTAAACTGCACCACTTACAGAAAACTGTGTAACTTAGACTGATTCTGCCTTGGACTTTTTGAATGTCTGTACCTAGCCAAGAAGTCTAAGGTGCTGAATTGAGGCTCTAGTCTCTTTAGACATTTGTACACATGTTCGCGCTGCAGCACTGTGTGCTTTTAAAAGTGCCTGGTGCTATGGCACATACAGTTGCACAAGTGGCGAAATGCGCGTCAGTGCTGAGAAAGTGGCAGTGGCTCACTTTTGAACCAAAACACCTCAAAGGTGTTTTAGTTCAAAAGTGCGCCGCTGCCATTTTCTGCATGCTGACACGCATTTCGCCACTTACACAATTGCATGCAATGCAGCACAGTGTGCATCAGCTCGCATGCAGAGCAGACTCAATTAATCGAGTCTGCTCTGACCTGCCAGATCTTCAGCGCATTCCGGGATGAAAAGGTATGTGTATCAATGCCCTTTAGGTGCATGGGTTCACTACTACCAGATCTGAAATACTGCTGTTACTGATGGTGGAATCAAGCCAAGAGTTCTTCAGTGTATGCGGAGAACAGATACACAAATAGGCTTTGTCACTGCAAGCATCCCACATGGGCCCACAACACTGAAGTAGAACAAATGCTCCTGGGATAAGGTGGGAGATTGAGGTTGGATTTGAAAATCCCCTAGGTATGCTGTCCTTCAGAAGAACCAGCCTCGGTCTCAAGATGTATTCAATCTTAGGCTTCTCTTGAGAATATTGCCAGCAAGGAAGCCTTTTAGAGCTGTTTTTGATAATGGTTTTATTATGAAAGCCATTTGAGGAGATGGACTGAGAATAACATAGCAAAGGCAAATCCTCATCTTGAGCTACACTGATATACACAAACAGAAAAGTAGGCCCCTTTTTGCTGTCTGGCTCACGTGGAATCAGAAGGCAAGGGTTTTTTCTATGAACAAGTAGTTTTGTAGTGAATGGCCACATTAAAGCATAGGTGCATATTCTATGAGCTAGAGAAGATAGGCTCTGCATTCCACTAACAACGTCCCAGGTAAAGTGATCACAGTTTAATACTCTGCATCTGATTCTCATATCACGTATACTGTTGTGAGTCAGTAAAGCAGTCAAATACCTTATGACAGTCCAGGTGTGCACCCACAGCTACCTTTATCAGCTAAACTCAGCTCTTTGGGCTTGACTATAATCTCAGTTACGTTGATACTGATAATGGAGTAAGCCTGGTAGGCTAGGGACAGACATTACACATAAACTAGTTTAAGTGATCAGAAATTGGTTTAAATCTGTAACAGAACAGATGTTCAGTGCACATAAACTGGTTTGAAAATGGCTGAAACCGGTTTGAGAAAAATCTGGTTGAAGGTAGTATTAGACTTAACTGATTTGGGTCAAATCAGTTTATGCAATGTCTGTCCCAGACCCCTTGCTGGTTTAAGATAAACCAGACTCCCCCAGCATCCCAGCATGCTCTCTGGGCTGGGTGGAGCTCTCTGCTCCACAGAAGGGTTGGCCCCTCCCTTCTGCTCCCTGGCTGCAGCTCTGGCAGAGACTTGCAGGAACAGCAACGTCTGCCTGGTTTCCTCCTGCTTTCCCCATCCCCTCCCCACTCTCTGCTAAGCAGGGATCCCCCATCCCCTCTGCATTATACAGACACCTTAGCATTAGCTAGCAGGCCACATGCTGGCTGTGGTCTGTGCTATGGCAGACAGCAGTGTTGGCTTAGGGCTTTTTGGAGCTACTCAAAGCTCAACTGGTAATGTCCCTCCATTCCTTCTTTGTTTAAGAAGAGTTTGAACTAATGAGATAAATGCTGATAACAGAGCTGATAAATGTTCTATTATCAAGGAGCGGGGGAGCCCTGCCCTAGTCCTGACAGGGTCTGGCCACACTGCCTCAGTTCAGCCGTGTGGAAGGGCTGGGCACCCTTTGGCTTCTATCCTGAGCCACTGCATGCATTAGGCCTGTGCAAATGGGGAAGCATTCGATTCAGATTGAGCCAATTCAGAGGACAGTGATTCAATTTGGAGATTTGGATCACTGTCCTGAATCGATTCAGCTGAATCAGCTTCAGAAGATTCGGCATTGATTCAGAGAGGTTCGGTGATTAGGCCATAGACTATAATAGGGAATCACTGAAATACCTATAACTTTGTCATTTTTTGTCAGATTTGGATGAAAACAGCGGGGGTGGTAGCCCCTTCTCAGGGCATGAAGCCTGCCAAGTTTCAAGGAGATAGGTGCAGGAGTTTCTGGGAATCTGCACTTCAAGCTTCTGAAAGCAAACCTCATGACGTGTGACTTCGTGTGCGTGTTAAGGTGCAGCAGGATGAAAACAGCAGGGATGGTAGCTTGTAACAGGGGGCCTTCCCAGTGCTCAGGCAGAAACAGCTCACAAAAGGGACAGAAAGACGGCAGACACAGGCTTATGTGCTGTTTCTACGTCCCTCTCCCAGAAAACTATGATTGGAAGTAGACTCAGGAAAAGATCACAGTAACTGGCCAGCTACAGATGTCAGTCTTTCCGCCCCTGCCTTTTCCAAATCTTTTTCCAAATCAATTTATAGTCTCTGAATCAATTCAGAGGGGGTTTTTTTGTCTCGCAATTCAATTCAGATTTGGTGATTCGGCCTCCGAATCAGGCTGAATCTTCTCTGAATTGAATCGGTGACTGAAGTTTTGCATGCTCCTAGCAGGCATATGCCTGCATGTCTGGGATGTCTGTGCAGTTACACAGTGATTCAGCCTAGCCAGGTTAGACTAACCTGCAAAGACTGAATCAATTCAGGCTCCAGCTTTTTGAACATCTCTCCCTAGCCCTAAAATCAACATTTTCTTTACATCAAAACTGGGATAAATAAGATGATGACTGGTTCCTCTTTGCAAAACAACAGAAATGTTCCTGTTTGAGAGGTGAAGCCAAAATAATGATTTGTGCTCTGCAGGGAGGGGGAGGGGAAAGGAGGGTGAAGCAGTTAAGTTAGTCATACCTGAATACAAATAGAGATGAAGATACCAGACTTATACTTTTCCACCCCTCTTGTCAATGGAAAAAAGAAATCACTCATGTGCAAAATGAATATTTCACTTTAAAGGGAAAAGCAAAGCAAACTAAGGGTCACTGCCCATTTACCTTGCATCACCTCTGCAAGGTATGGATATTCCAAGCTGGCTCAGCAAGGTGACACAGTTGGTCTAATCAAGGATATCACCCTAAGAAATCCTTGCCTCACTGGACACAGACATGCAGAACAGGTGGTAACCTGAGAAGGTTGAAGCCAGTGAATTTTTGCAAATTAGCAGTCATGTTGCCATGGCTCACTGAGTGAGAGTTTTAAACCTGCATGCTGGATTGACATGGTGATTGGAGGTGCTGAGGAAAGCATGAGGTGCTTTCCTTCTTCTATTATGCTGGCTGAGGACACACAGATACTAGCAGTGTCACACTACCTTGATAGTTAGGGCTTTGCTCTTTTGAATGATTTTGCAAAATGAGGTAAGAGTGAGTTTCCATCCAATGCAATAGAAAAAGCACAGCAGCTATTGATTCTGCAAAGCAAAAAATAAGAAAGGAAAAAGCCATAAAAGGAAGAGAGATGCATAGCTCCATCAAACCTGACACACTGCAAATCTGATGCTCCCAAGAAAAAGTAGCTTCCTACTGCTAAATCTTTACCAAAATATATTTGGCAAATTATTAAATGCAGTATGTGTCATAAAAATATGTTTTCCAGATCCTGAAAGCCCCTGAGAACACAACTTAAAGACAAAAACTGTAGAAAATAGCTCAACTGAGAAAGGATTTATTAGACAGTCAAGTCAATGAACATTTGTATTTCTCTTCCAGAACTGGAAGCCAGACAGTATAGAAAAAGGACATCTTTTAGGAAACTTTCACAAAAACAAATCTTCGAATAAACTATTTAGGGAGGCAGGATGGTTAGGGTATTACTCTCCAGTGGTCAGGATGTTACTTTAGAATTCAAGGGACCAAGAATTAACTCTTTACTCTGCATAGATGTCCTGTGCGACCTTGAGCAAATCATTTAATTTCTTTGTACCTCATCTTCAAAATAGAGAATAAAGTCATTCCCTGCCAGACAGGGGCATTGTGAGGTTAAATGCCTTAATGATTGAAATTTCCTCATATGCTACAGTAATGGATGCTGTATAAGTATCTGACAGAGAGTAAAACATTTAAAAAAGGGAGCCAGTTTCCATGAGAATTCTTTACCTTTTGAAAGAGGTATGTATGTAAATTAGCTTTGTAGCTTACAAGAGCCCTATTATAATATCTTTACCTTTTGAAAACTTTCAGTATTATCACCTTTATGCTACTTTGCTTTGGAAAGAGATGCAGACCAATAATCTTAATAGGTTACATAGCTGTCATATTGATGTTTAATTTTTTTCTGTTTTGGCGGGGGAGTGGGAGTGTATTGACAACTTGTTGCGGGGGGGGGTGGGGGGAAGTGACAGAAAAACAGTTGTGTCAGTGGCTGGAGGGGCTGGCCCTTGATGTCTAGAGAGATCCTCCAGCCCCATTCAAGATCCTGGGGTGGATTCTTAGTTGCACCCAAGCCCCTACTCAGAGCAAGTGACTGCAGAGATCAAAGCTGTTTAACAACTGGGCCTTGGGCCCTCTTGGATTTACGGCAATCTCACAAATGCTCTAAACTACTTGCCAGGAACAGCTCCCCCTTCATGGCCAGTGTGCCCACGTGGAACTGCCTTAGCATAGCTTGTCCCAGCCAGACTGGGCATATTGATTAACTTTGTTGGGAAACCATGAAAGGGTGATTAAATGCATACAGCTCTTCTTTTCCAGCTATTGGATAGTTAACACTGATGCAGAGATGTAGCAAAATAGCATGAGAGTCCCTGTATTTAATATATATTGAAAATCAGATATACTAGTAAGGCCAGTGGAAAAAAAATGGAATCACAAGGTGAGACTTCTTTCTTCTGTCCAGCTAAACTCGGTATCCAGATCAACAGGAAAGTATGTTTATTTTGGAAGACATCATCTGTTGAAAAGGTTTTGGACAAAACCCAGGAGGGAAATTAAGCCAAGGGAATCAGGTAAGCTCTACCCTTGGATGGGAAGACTCATTTGCCTTATCCAGTACATGCATGCCTTTTTATTGGTTCTAATTTTTAATTTGCAGTAGTACTCAAAGGTCCTGATCAGGGCCAGATTCCCACCTATTAGCATGATGATTTACAAGGCCTGGTTTCATTATCTGCATATGATTTCATGGTCCAGCAGCAGAGCCTGAAATAGTTCCACACACAGTTAATTTGCAAATCCTTGTCTTCATGGGGGCATGTTAGGGAAGGATGAGGAACCTAACTCTGTGAAGAATCTAGGTTCTACTGTATATTCTTTCCGGGTCACCTCTTTTCCAGTCCTTTTAATTCTAGGGCCATTCTTAATGGTCAGGAATCCTGCTTTTCTCTGATTTAAAAAAAATCCCCAATTTTAGGTTTAAAAAAAGTAACCCCAAATCCACATTTTTCTGTGATTAAAATGAAACACCACTATGCCACTAATATCTATCAAACGATCAATTGATTGATTGATCGATAGATAGATAAGGGCCAGCTACAGATAGATAGATAGATAGATAGATAGATATTTCCCTGCTCATGGTACAAAGCCTGCCATTAGCCTTGCTAGAAGAGTGAGCATTTGGTAGTGACCCTTCCTAATTATGAATGAATGGGAGAAGGGAGGGGAGAGAGAGAGGAGACAGAGGTTGGAAACGCAGAGAGAGTCTTGAGTGAGTGGCACTGTATTTGGGAGATATTCTCATGTGAATATCAGGTTGCAGAAGGAGGTGTGACAAAGAATCTGCTGAGAGTGCATGTGGAAAACTGAGACCCAGAGGCAGCGCTAAGATTCTGCTCAGAGTCAGGAAGTGTAAAGCACGTGGGGCCAGTATGGACCTAAGCACTGCAGCTTAGTGAGTGTTCAAGAGAAGGAAGCTTACTACAGCTGTGGCAGATGTCTTTC
>NW_005842269.1:1195358-1200971 GCF_000455745.1 Alligator sinensis | reverse complement strand
AGGCAACACACTGCCTAGACTTCCCAGCAGTGACCAGAAGGTACGAGGAATTCTTGTCGTGCCTGAAAATCCCTTTCCTTGGCTCACCAGCAGCAGTGCCAGCTCAGTATGGTAATAGCTGTCTCTAAATAAGATGCATTTTTTTAAAAAGTCAGAAATATAATGTGCATCAATAACATTTTTTTCATTTTGCAGCTGTCTGGTATAGTTATGTAGCTAGAAAAGACCCAGTAGAAAGCGGATAGGATGGGAGCTCCACAGAATTGATTGGACTATTTAATAATGTTTGGGGGTACATTTCTGTTTGACAAAATAGAGAAGAAGAAAGAAACCTGTGAAAAATTCTTTGTTTTAGGATTTCTTAAAAAGCAAAGAGAAAAATAACTGCAAAAAGCAAAACAAAATAACCTCTGCCCACTAAAGACAGGGATAAAGAGAGAACAGAAAAAAGAAAAATGGGAAAAGAGGAATAAAGCTTTTCATTTTCAGTTTTGTGGTAAAACCCCAAAGCTTTAAAAAAAATCAATAAAAATGAATAATATTTCCCAAAATAAAAGCATATTTCCCAACCAGCTGTCAGATTACACGAGTTTACACCAGCTGGGGTCCTGACCAAAGGTGCAGAAACCATGTGCCGGGGTCAGTACATCTATCCAGGTGCAGTGAGTAGATATAACTCAAACTGGTAAAGCAAGTCCTCTGTTGCCAGCAGGGTTCTGAATAGACAGGAGCTACAGGTGCTGCTTGCATTTTGCAGGACTGTACTGAACTTCATTTCTGTCACAAAAAACCTGAAACTGGGCCAAGGTTCACTGCAGTGTCTGCGAACCTTTTCTGCAAACCTCAGCTATGTTGAGAATGAATCTGGACTTAGCTTTAAGCAAACCTTTGCTAAATTCCTATCTAATCTTATTGATCTCTGTCTGAGATTTTTAGCACCCCCATCCCAGGCACAAAGGTTCCAGCTTTTGAGCAAAGCTGAGCTAACATAGGGGTTTGGATGGAAAGCCTATGTAGTGACAAATCCCACCCCATCCCATCCCAATCCATCCTTCTTGGTTGTTCCTCATGTCACTTTGCAGGTTTGTTAAGGAGTCCAGAATTTACTGTCCCAGCAGCTACTGAAAACCACTCTGTTCTCCAACCCCCTCCTCAATTTGGCAAAGGTTACCAATAACTGGATTCAAAGGTCACAGATTTTTTGTACCAATTCTGGGCTTATAAAACATGATTTAGGGTTGGGGACTCCAAATGAATAGTTTTCCCTGTACTTCAACACACACAAGAGTTAATCACTAACAGATTTCATTAAAATGGAAGTGTTTTAGCAAATACGGTACACATGTGGTTGGTTTGAACAAATCTAAAGAACAAGTAGCTGTCCTCATAAACTATATCCACATCATACATCATTTCAGACGCTATTGTGCCACAGTTATCCGGCTTGTATCAGTGGCTCGATTTGAAATGGGGGTATCCGCTAGTAACTCTCTAGGATTTTTAAATCTCTCTGTATTAGTCACTTCACTTAATTTTTTACCTTGTTTTTGCCACTGGAATTCTTCTCTGCTTCTTTTACTTCACATGCGCATGAGCTCCATGACATGATGCTTGTCATGTGGAGGTGGAGTGGGGAGGGGAGGGGGTTAAAATTTGGTAACAGAGTCTGATATCTATTCCCACCTGAGCTCAGATGGGGCGAGTGGTCCACTTGTAGTATTTGCACCTGTTAATAAATAACATGGTGCACATTACCACACTGGTGTCTGGCACTTTTAAAGATTACTTTAAAAAAAGAACATGTTCCAGCTCTTGCATGAGATACTGTTCCAAAGTCATCTGTGCTACATGGAGAAATGCCAAGGCAAAAGACATCACAGACCTGGAAAGGGAAGAAGTAAACAGAGGTTGCAGCCTCAGTGTCTTCAATTTTCCCTGTACATGCAATTGCCTTTAAAATCACATTCACATTTCCACTGTGAAATCCCATTAGCTTTCCCTGGAGCTGTAAAGGCATAGTAGCTGAGGACTCAGGTAGAAATACTGGGCTGAACATGTATTGTTAAGGTCTGAACTTGGGCAGAAAGCCAAGTTCACTGTGCCAGGCTGGTGGTTAGAAATATCAGGCATGATTCTTCACTACCTTGCATCAGTGCAAACCACACAACACTTCTGATCATGCTTGTGCCCACTTTGTCTTCCATTTGTACTCATGCAAGTGAATACTAGATGTAAGGAAAGGAAAGATAACCAACTTAATAACAAAAATCATTAAGAAGAAACAAGCCTGGGATCTCCCACTGCCATTATTACAGAGACTTGTGCTAATGTAGGAAAATGTAAATTAGTAGTTAAGAGAGGCCTAATAGTCTAGCCTGGTCATGTGCCCTACAATGATACAAAATGAGGAGGAAAAAACAGAAATGAAACCCGCACATTTTCATACAAGTCAATATACCCTAATTTAGAATCACAAACCTAAATATGCTTTAATCATAATCTTATGGTTATTGCCTGGTGAAACCATTGAGTGAAGGTAAGGTTGTTTGGGTACATGATCTGAATATTCCCATGCTTTAAAATGTGACCCATGCTTTATTTTGAGAATAACCTTAGCTCTAACTTTCCCTGGTTTAGAGCATTATGCTTTGGAATAAGTGCAATATCCCTCTAACATATATTTCCTAAATTACTGATTTTATTCTCAGCCTTAAGTCCTTCTTAACAGAGCTTTAGCTATATATTACTCCATTTTACAAGCTATAGGGTGTGTCTACATGTCACTGTACGATGACATTGCTACGGGCAGTTACTATACCGTGCGTATGGTGCACAGATTTTGCCACTATGTTGCCATAGTGGCACACTAAACTAGGGAAGAGCGCCGCTATGGTGATGTAAGTGCCAATCACACATAGACCCACATGATGGCTACATCACTGTTCTGTGCTGTATGGTGATGTACCATGTTGCTACGTCATTGTAGGGCAACATGTAGACACGCCCAAGTATTACTTAAGGTTATACCTGCTACTAAAGGAAACCCACTTGAATCAATGTTTTACCATAAATTCTAAAATAATTTTAAAATACTAGTAATTTTCTCCTGCTTATTCCTGTTTACTTTGTGCATTTTTTCACCTTGGCAAGGAAAACAGTAATCAATGGCTTGATGTCTAGTTGACTGATTTTGTTCAATATCTTCATCAACGACCTAGAAGATGGCATAGAGTGCACCCTCAGCAAGTTTTCAGATGACATCAAATTGAGGGGAGTAGTAGATACACTGGAGAATAGGGCTAGGATTCAGAAAGTCCTTTAATAAATTGGATGATTGGACCAAAAGAAATCTCATGAGACTCAATAAGGAGGAGTGCAAAGCCCTGTACTTTTGATGGAACAATCCCATGTACCAGTGCTGGCTGGGGACTGACTGGTTAAGCAGCAGCTCTGCAGAAAAGGACTTGGGAGTTAGAGTGGACAAGAAGCTGAATATGAGTCAACACTGTGCCCTTGTTGTGAAAGAGGCTAACAGCATACTGGGCTCCATTAGTAGGAGCTTTGCCAGCAGATCAAGGGAAGTGTCTATCTGGCACTGGTGAGGCCACATCTGGAGTATTGTGTCCAGTTTTGGGTCTCCTGCTACAGAAAGGATGTGGGCAAATTGGAGAGAGTTCAGTGGAGGGCAACAGTGGTTAGGGTCTAGGGCACATGACTTATGAGGAGAGGCTGAGGGAACTGGGCTTATTTAGAGAAGAGAAGGCTGAGAAGGGATTCAATAGCAGCCTTCAACTACCTAGTTCCAAAGAGGATGGAGCTAGACCGTTTTCAGTGGTGGCAGATGACAGAACAAGGAGCAATGGTCTCAAGTTGCAGCAAAGGAAGTTTAGGTTAGATATCAGGAAAAAATCACTAGGAGGGTAATAAAGCTCTGGAACAGGTTACCCAGGGAGGTTTTGGAATCTCCATTCTTGGAGGTTTTTAAGACCTGGCTAGACAAAGCCCTGGTTCAGATGATATAAGTGAAGATGGTCCTGCTTTGACCAGGAGGTTGGAATAGATGACCTCCTAAGGTTCCTTCCAACCCTAATTTTCTATAATTTCTATGATTTCTAAGAGAAAGTCCATCTCATTATTTTGTTCCTGGTTACTACGTGTCCACTTCATTTCCGGATTCTCCTGTATTGTGCAATTTAACTGGAATTACAGAAAATTACAGGTACTCTTCTGGTCTTTTTTTAATTTTAAACAGAACATTTGGAGCCAAACCAAAACTAGAAAGGTCTGTTTTAATGTGATATCTGCCCTTCAGAAAAGGTACACAGAATTTTTCAATAGTATACACAGGTGCAACATAAAACATTCCAGGGCAAACTGGTGAGATTAAAGTTTCAAGCTGCCATTTCCTGTAGTTTTTTGGCCAAATGTCCCTGTTGGAATTTGTCAGGAAAATTATGGGCCAAGGCTTTTCCTGTAAACTAAGACTGCAAAATAATACAAAACATTTTTTTAAAAGGTTTTGTAAAAACAAGATGTCTTTAAAACCCAAGTTGCCACCTGCAAGGCAGCTGTTTATTACTTTTTAAGCACTGACAATGTTTTCAATGCTGTATAAGATACAAAAAATCTTATATAAAAGAATCACAGTTCCTTCACAGAGGGTTTCCCATTCCCCTCTTGTATAGTCATGCACTGCATAAATAATCACCACAAACACTGCTTGAAAGCATTGCTTTCCTGGAGGGAAAGACTGAAATCTCCATTGCAATCCACTGCTACTGTTCTCTGCCATGGGAGCTCTGGCAAAGAAGGTAAGGGCTCCTGCTCTGAAATACTGAGTGCTCTCAACCCCAGTGGATTTTAACAAAAGACACAACTATTTCCCACCTCAGTGTCTGGCAGGTCTCGTCTATAAGGAACCTTAATGGTACATGGTAGGGCTGTGCGAAACAGGCCCTATTCAATTTGGATTCAGATTCGGCCCGAATCAGAGATAGTAATTCGATCCGTTGATTTGGATCACTGTCCCCAATTCAATTCAGCCAAATCCGAATCTGAAGATTCGATGCTGATTCAGCGAACCAGCAATTCGGACACAGGCATAGCTTTAAAAGTTTTTTTCTACATACCTTGAGGTACCAGGCGTGGCTCGTGATCACTGTGGTGCTGGGACAGATGGACCATCCCACAGGAGCATGGGGGGCTCTCCAGAGTGCTCAGTAGCAAACCCGGAAGTGGACTGGAAGTACTTCTGGGTGCCCCACCCCAGACCCATGAGGCACCAGTCTCCAAGCCAGGGGGGTGCAGGTCCCGCCCCTGCACTCTCTGGTAGAACAGGAAATGTTTCTGGTCTGGTTCCAGGTCTGCTGCTGTGTGTGCTGGGAGCCCCCTGCACTTCTGTGGGATGCTGCATCTGCCCCAGCACGGCAGCATTCAGAGCCCCTGCTATCTAGAGGTATGTAGAAAAAACATTTAAAGCTGTCTCTATGTCTCTATGTCTGAATTGCTGAATCTGAATTTGAATCAATTCGGAGGGTTTCAAATTGATTTGGAGAGATTAAGGGGTCCTCTGATTTGATTCAGATTCAGAGATTCAGCCACCAAATTGGGCCA
>NW_005842269.1:1177152-1195348 GCF_000455745.1 Alligator sinensis | reverse complement strand
TCAGGGACTGACGCTTCACACAGCCCTAGTACATGGGTATGTACGACAGCTGCATCCATTTTCAAATGGTTAAGGAAGAGAGTACTAGATCCATGGATTGAATCAAAGGGATTCATAAAAGCCCTGAATTAACAGCAAGTGCACCTCTGGACTTGAGTTGCTTGATATTGTAGACTTTGTGTCCAAATTCCCATTCACCTCATGCAATCAGGATAGGGCCTGTAGCTTGAGACCAAAATGGATCAGTCAAGTAGGCCTTTTTGACACTGATTTTGCAAAGTGCTGAGTCTCCACAACTCTCAATGAAGTCCATGGAAACAGAGGGCACTCAGCATCCCACAGTATCCAGATCCACTGTTAAAATATTTTTGCTGCAGGTCTGATCAGCTGAAACCATGATAGATGCTCCTATCGGCTACAACCATGTTGTGAATACAGGCTGACTAGAGATCGAAGAATGGGTGGATCTAGGATTTTGAAAAGGGGGCTGCAGATGGTGTGGTGCCTTATCACATATAATCTGACACACATTTTTCCAGTTAAAGAAAAACTAGAAGTTTTATTAATATGCCAGGGGATGTAGCACTATATTTTTCAGTTTAAGATCAAAACAAAAACCCCCCCCCCCCCCCAAATTTGCTCAAATATGAGACAAGTTTTTCCCCCTCCCAATTGGCATGAGGAAAAAAAAGCCCTCATCTTTCAATCACATTCAAGGAAACATCACTAAAATACATGGCCTATCATTAAATTGCTGCCAACAGCAGCATGTGCTCAGCAATGGAAATTAACTATGAAGTTGATTAAATGCAGCCAATACTTAGGGGTGTGCGAAGTGGGGCCTATTTGATTTGGATTCAGCCTGAATCAGGGACAGTGATTTGATTAGTTGATTCAGATCACTGTCCCAATTCGATTTGGCCAAATCCGAATCTAAAGATTTAATGCTGATTTGGAGAATCAGCGATTTGGACATAGACACAGCTTTAAAAGTTTTTTCTACATATGAGGTAGCAGGCGTAGCTCGTGATCGCTGCGATGCTGGGGTGCGTGGAACATCCTACAGGAGTGTGAGGGGGGGCCTCCATGTGCTTGGTGGTGAACCCAGAAGTGGACTGGAAGTACACAGTCAGCCACAGGTCAGCCACGGGTTAACCCCAGGTGCCTCCCCAGACCCAGGAGGCACCAGTCGCTGAGCCCGGGGGACATAGGGGGGATCCCCGCGTGCTCCCCAGAGGACCTGGAAGTGCTTCTGGTCCACTTCCGGGTCTGCTGCCAAGCACACTGGGGAGCCCCCCACGCTCCTGTGGGACACTACACATGCCCAAGCACTGCAGCATTCAGAGCCCCTGCTACCTAAAGGTATGTAGAAAAAACATTTAAAGCTGTCTCTATGTCTGAATCTCTGAATCTTTCCGAATCTCCAAATCTTTCCAAATCATCTTGATTCGGAGGGTTTCGATTCGATTCGATTCGGATGCCTCATAAGACGCCTTTTGGCCCAATAAGATGCCTTTTGGCCCAATCCTCCAATTTGTCTAGGTCACACTGAATCCTAGCCCTACTCTCCAGTGTATCTACTTGCTCCCCTCAGCTTGGTGACATCTGCAAACTTGTTGTGCTAAACGAGTATGTTCTCGTTTAGAGCTAAACGAGTATGTTTGCTAATAGATCAGCAATGTAATAATGAAACAACGTTAACTGGGACGACGTTAAGTGAGGAGTACCTTTACTACTCTCTCAGCCAGATGCTCCAGCCCGTTTTCTATCCAAAGAAAGCAGCAGACCTTTTCCCACACCTGCTTTGCATACGTACACTCCCAAAACACATGTTCCACCATTTCTTCTTCCCCACACTTCTCCCTTGGGCACCTTGATGAGTACGTTAAGCCCCATCTGTGTTGCATTTCTCTCACTGGCAAGATATTTCTTACAACCATCCACACCAGGTCAGCATGTTTCCCTTTTAGATGTTTATCTGCCACTGATCCCCACACCTTCTTCACTTGTCCTTCTGTAAAGTTTCCCACCAGTGCCATCCTGTCTCTCGTATCTTTTCTTTCATCTTCTTTGCTGCCTCCTCCTCTTTCTCTTCAATCTCTTCCAGCAAATTCTTAATTTACTGTCAATTTTCTGCTTCTGATATAGCTCTTCATAAAATCTTCTCATTGCCTCTAACACCTCCTCCTGCTTTTCCACCCAGGTACCACCTTCTTTCTGCACTGCTTTTAATTCTTCTTCTGCCATTTTCAACTCTAGCCAAAAAGTATGGGGAGCACTCTTCATTTTCTCCCACTCAGGGTGCTTGTGCTAAAACATTTTCTCTCTTATCTTTCAAACCAGCTTTCTAATTCTTGCCATGTTTCTTCTAGCTCTCATAACTGTCTTCCTTCTGAAGCTTTCTTTAGCAGCTCCTGCATCTTTCTTTGTAGCCCTCTCAGCTCTTTCATTCTTTTCCCTGCAGTTCTATGGCCTTTTTTGTGAAGAATTCTCCCATTCTCTTCTTCACCATCATCTACCAGTCTCTGGTTCTCTTAAAATATTTCTTCAGTGTTCTCTCCCCTCATACTGTCTTGTGTATGCTTGACATACCTTCTCGTCTTGAAACAATCACCCATTTAACTTTCACACTCCCCTTCCCCTTACAGGGCTCTTATCAAAACTCAGTTCCACCTTCAGCATCCAGTGATCACTATACGCTACATACGTGGTTCTTTCTTTCTTAACTCTATTAATTTTGCTACAAACACGAAGTCAATTCTTGATTGTTTCTTTTTACAGGGGTCAGTTCTAGTGAAAACGTTCTCCCCTCCCCACACACCTCTTAGTGACTCTTCTTTCATTATATTTGTTAACAATGTGGACGAACTGTCTAAAGATCCATGTCCTTCCCCTGTTGTCATCTGCTTCTATTATGCAATTGAAGTCTCCCACTATTATATGCGGTCTCCTTCCAACCATGTCAATTGCTAGCTTTCTAAACAAAGCCTTCATTGCCTCTCACTCTGGTGGCGCATATACATTGAAAACTCCTAATTCTACTTCCTCAACTGGTATTATCATTTGCTTGCAGTCCGCCACCTATGGTGTCTTGCACCTGCTGTGTTTTCCTTGAATAGTATTGCCACTCCAGCCACTTTATTCTCATTTGTCCCTGACCACCAAGACAGTCCCCAGCTCTACATAGTCTCAAAATATTTATAATCCCTTTCCCCGGTTTACCACATACTTGTAGGCAGATTTTGTCTGCCTTTACTTGATTTGACATCAGACCAAGATGGTGTTCCCATCTTTTCGTGGTTAAGACGCGCCTGACATTAATTGAAGCTATTGTCAATGCAATTGTGCTTGTGTTAAACTGAGTGCATCTCACTCTTTATCGTCAGTGCCATTGCCCATTGTAGTCGACTCCTCCCCTTGTCGCTCCCCGCCCCAGCCCCCAACTTGTGCATGCTTGTTGCTCTTGCAAGCTGCCTGATCACTTTTGCAGCTAGGAAGGCTTTCATTTTCCCTTATCCCTGTCACTTTATGTCCCCTGCTCTCCACTCTGGGCTGCAGCCCAGGAGCATTTATGGCAGGAAGCTGCTCTCTGGCTCTGACTCCAACTCTGACTCTTTATCAGGTTTCTTCTTCCTGACTTTCTGTCCGTGAACTTTCTTCCTTTTTGCTGCCTGTCTCTCTGGGTCTTTTCCTTGTTCCAACTCCGTTTCTGTTGTCTGCCAGGTTTCTTCCTTCTTCTACTCCACCACATCCATGTCTTTTGATCCTTTGTTTGCTGTTGCCTCCTCCCCTTCCATTTTGTCTCCAGTTCTCTCTTGTGCAGCCTGAATAGAAATGCTGCTGCCCCTCCCAGGCAGTTGGTCTGAAAATCTGGGTGAAGCAGGAATCAAAGCAGGGTGCACCACTGCATCCCTCTAGATTTGCCGCTGGATCCAAGGTAAACTGGGGATTTTGTCCTTGCTTTGAAAGAGGAACAGGTACTGCTTGGCTATACTGTAGTGCTGTATATCCTCTAGGGCAGAGCTTTCCAAACTGTGTGCCGCGACACATTAGTGTGTCGGCGGCAGTGTGTAGGTGTGTCGCGCGAAATGCAGAAAATTTTGCGGAAGGGCACCGTGGAGCTCCCTTACTCGCGTCTGCTTCCCTTGGCCCCTCCCCCGGAACTGAATTATTGTGTTGCGAAATGATGCATGTCTAAAAAGTGTGTCACCAACATGAAAAGTTTGGAAAGCTCTGCTCTAGGGCCTTGATTAGCCAGACTGGTTTACTCCATGACACCGATAATGTCCCTGTAATGGAGTCAGTCTGGCCTTTTGCTTTAGCTAATGCTACGACTCACTCAGAAGCAAGCATAAGAAAGGAAGGCACATTCCCTTTATATACAACACTAGCAAGAGAGCTTTTCAGCCAAATGGCTTATATGTGAAATAAGCAACTTCTAGCTTTTCAATAAACTGTGTGGCTCCCATTCTGTGCAGAACGTTGTTTCTCTCCAGTTTCCTGAAGAAACCCAAGATGTGGCTTGTCCTTGAATGTTCCTGTATTTACAGCTCCCTTAATCCAGGGCTGTCCAACTGGTGGCCCACAGGTTGCACTAGACCTGCAAAGGGTAAAATTGTGAACTCCAGGCTCCTGCTAGGTTGTCACTCCTCACATTGCTCTGGCTCCTGCTTCCTGCCTCTGCCCCAGGGGCAGGCTCATTGTGCAGTGGGGGATGCATGGACATGGGGTACAGCAGTGGGGGGGAACAGGGGAAGAAGATGGGTATGCAACCTGGTGGTGGAAGGGGATCTCCATGAGGTGTATGGCCATGGGGATGAGGGCCTGGGCTGCCACTTACCCTTGTGTGGCCTGTGGGGTGTGCAGCCCCTACTGGCGCAGCCCCTAGCCACTTGGGAGTTGGACGGCCCTGCCTTGGTCTATCATATCACCCCACCACCACCACCTTTGGAGCAGTCACACAAAGCACCAATGGAAGAGAATGAGAAGCACAGTTCCCATGAATGAGCCTCAAAAACGGGAGAAAAAGGCTACTGCACAAGACCTTAGCTAAGCTATGGGGTACAGCATAAGCAACCCCAGAACCTGTCCTCCTCATGAATTCCTCTAGACCAGGGGTGTCCAACCTTTTTGAATGTGGGGCCGGATCATAAACTTTTTATCACCCAGTGGGCTGGCGAGCCATATTCAAAGACCTCACAGGAAGCTGCATCACATCAGGTAATTATGTCACGTGACCTTTGACACCAATGAGGTTGCAGGAAGTGACAATGAAATGGGTCTGGAAATTGGGTTTAAAATCCAAAATAAAAACAATATAAAAGCAAGAATGAAATAATACCAAACACTTGACTAAAATAAACACTTTCACTTCTACTCACTTCTCAATGAATGAAAGAAGCGTAATGCAGGCTTGCCCTGGGACACTTGCCCTGGGACACCTGGGCGTACAGCACCAGGTAGAGGAAGCCGTGGAGGAGCAGCTGGCTGTTGGCCTCCAGCAGCAGCAGCAAGGAGGAGGAGGAGGAGGAGGGGCAGGAGGAAGAGAAGCAGTGCCTCAGGATCCTGCTCCATCCCCGATGGACTCTGCTCCATCGGGGATGAGGAGCCCGGTCTTCATGCATGGCCACGTGCACACAGCCTACCTCCCTCCTTGCCCCCCACTCCCATGGAGGAAGAGGAGGAGGAGGAGGAGGAAGTCATGAGTGTGACCTTGTGCTTCCTCCTCATGAGCACACGCACATGTGTGGCACCCCCGTGTGGGTTCCTCATCATCCCACCCGGGGACGCAGCCCCGCTGACAGCCGGACAGCCATGTTTTAAGCTTGCGCGCTCATCCCCAGACCGGACCGCGCCGCCCCTTCCCCATCGATGCAGTGTGGACCGCCCCCGGTGCGGGGCTTAAAGGAGCTGCGTGATGGGTGCAGAGGAGGCGAGGAGGCTCCTCGGCCCGGGCCCTGGGACCCGCCTGGTATGAGCTCACCCGTCCTGGCCTCCATGGCTGCGGTCAGTGGAGCTGAGAGAGGGGCCCTGCTCCCCCCAGGGAGAGGGTCAGCAGTCACCGGGCAGCCAACTGCCTCGTAATCCACGTTCGCCGGTCACCTGCTGAGGGGCTGGGGGCGGGACAAGGGGTGGGAACGAAAGGAAAAGGTGTTTACTTTCATTGCCCATCGCAGCACCTTGGGCCTCAGAAAATGGCTTGGTGGCCCGCATGGTGGCCCGCGGGCTGTATGTTGGACAAGCCAGCTCTAGACCAACCACTTGCCTTCACTTGAAGTCAGAAATCATATGATTATATCATAGTTATGAAGTGATCATATTATTATTCCCATAGTCACCTGCCAGATTCGCACTCTCAGCTTCTCCTTGCTAGCTCTTCATCCTCAGTCCTTCAAGTCCCTCCACTCAGTCCCTCAAGAACACATGCCATGTTCTTCTGTCCATGGCTTTTACATTAATGTCTCCAGCTAAACTCAGTGCCATTCCTCTTGTAATACAGAAAATGTATACATTAGCACCTTGTAGAATGGTAGGAACATGTTCAATTTCCATATTGGCCACCAGATGCTAGGTCAACAATATATGTTCTAGCATCTGTAGAAATGGAAGGCCTTGGTGGTCAGTGTTCAGGCAGCAGGGGGGGCGCGCCTCACCTGTGGTGGGGTTAGGCATCAAGGAGAAGCAGCAGTGGCTGCCAGGTCAGAACGCTGTCCCACATCAGACCAGAGCAGGGCTGGTCTGGCCCATGGCTCCGAACTGTTGCCAGCTACAGTTCTATAAGAATCCCTTTGTTGACACAATATCTAATTCCTGTTCTTCCAAACCCTTCTCCATCCACCATGCTCAGCTTCCCCTGCTGGCTAAGGGCCTTGTTACACATTAATTTTAGGTGGCCCCTGGAGTTCTTAACCCCTGGATTGTCCAAACATTAACACTTGAAACTAGTTTTAAGCATTCTTTAGGCAGCTTAAAGTTACACCACTCCAGCCTAGGATTATCTCTGATCCATGCTACCCAGCTCATGTTACACTACCATGTAGCCCCTCTAGGCTACACATGAGTGAAAATGCCCCACCCACACCCCCTCTCCCACTGACCCAAATTGGGCCCACTGCCTCCTGCCCTCGCCAGCACCCCAGATCCTCACTCACTGTCCTTCCCTGGCCCCTGCTTGCCCCATCCCCACTTACTTGTGGCTGCCTGCACTCTGTCCCAGGGGAGCAGGTAGGGAAGGGAACCTGCCAGCCCAGCTGCCACCACTGCTGCTGTGTAGGCTGGGCTCAGCCCAGAGAAGAGCAGCAATCTGGCAGTGTTGGCAGCAGGGGTCATGCAGGCAGTAAACCCCTCTCTGCCTGCTCCCCTGGAACAAATAGTGAAGGCAGCCACAAATAAGCAGAGGGGAGCAGCGGTGTGCAGAGGACAGCCCTGGGCTGGGGAGGGAGGAGATGGGGGAGGGGCGATTCTTACTTTTCAGTCCTCTAGGACCCTGGTGGCCTGAATGTGTGACTGCTCCAAACACTAGCTAGCACTAATACCCATCAACATTTGAGAAACTCACAGTGTAACATGTAAAGAGGCCGTAAGTGTAAAGAATATTTTTCCTTAGATCAACCTAAGATTATGCCATATGACAGCTGGATCCTCTCCACAATACATTTCATGAATGCACCCCACTTTCTCTTTTTTTATCCATCCATCCTTGATATGGTTGATTTGAACCAATCCCTTAAAAATGGTAGTCTCGCTTGTCCTTCCCTCTGCTACCACTTTGTCCCACCAAGCTAACTCTTGATCCCTCTGTGACCCATCATAGTCAACAATTTGCAGCTTCAACCATTCTAAAAAGGCTGCTTCTCCCCAGTGTAGCAGAACCAAGAGTGTGAAAACATACAAATAGAAAGGTCTGCATCAGTATTATGAAACGAGATGGGAGAGGAAGGGAAGATGAATCAAGCTTTAGTAAAATAAACAGCAAAAGTTAAAAGGAAAAATATAATGCAAATGCAATTTCCTTACGTCTGAGTGTTGGGATGCATGGGGGTACTCATCCCCTCATATCTAGCAGTCACATCAGAAAGTCTGAATGCAGTTCAGAGGTCTTGGTAAAACATTAAACAAGAAGATAAGGGCATTAAATAACCAAAAGCATCTTTTAGCCCTGAATAACTCTCAGAGGCAAAATTCAGTTTGCTTAAGCCTGAAGAGTAAGAGGAGGGGCAGGAAACCCAATGATTGGGTTTATTTGTGGGATCACAAGGAAATAAAAGGTGCAGAGGGAGCCAAGAGGCTGGGTACAAGCCCTGAAGCTCTTGAGGCTCTGAAAAGCTGTATAAGCAAATGGGCAACATTACCTGGACTCCTCCAATACACATCCTTAAAAAGGTGCCATTGATATTGTTACCAAAAGCACTTGTGCTAGCTCCTGTTCTAAACAGAGAATACTGCACATAGCTTAATGATAGAAAAGGGAATTGCAACATTTTAAGGGAACTCATGATAACAGCTATCTAGCTATACTTATGTCACTGCTTTAAAGATATAGACTAATATATTATTTTTTCTAATTTTTAAAACTCATCACTAGGCACCCTATGAACTCCTCTCTTTTGCAGAATTACATTTAGCCCCTGTATTGTACGGTGCCCTCTACTGACATTATTGTATTGAGACACTGTCTCCCAGAATTAATTCTACAGTCTGCTAAGGTTAAAAATGCCTCAATATGAGTTTGCTCTCTCTCTCTGACCTCAGACAAACTGTACACGCTTGTTTGCTTGCATTTCAGCTCATGTTTTAGTCTGAGTTTAATTCTGATTTAGGCTGTTCAGGGAGAGTAGCATTGAAATCATCAGCAAAGGGAGATGAAACTACTGGTAAAATAGAAGGAGATACAGGAACAGAATGGAGATGTATGTGGAGGGACAGCAGGATTTATAATGTCTGACGCCATCCTTACAGCTGTGCATTTTGAGATCTATTTCTAAGCCTCGTGGCCTGGGACACAAAGAGATGACAAACAAGCATCCACACCTGAATCTTTACAGAAATAGGAAAAAAAAGAGTTTAGAGAAGAGAAACAAAAAAAATTAGGAGCAGGGAGAAATTTCTCATATGAGAAATGGAAGACTAAATAAAAAGATGAGGTGACACATATATGGAGAAATAGCTAATGATAATCAGAAGGTCATTCATATCAATCATTTACCCTTTTCCTCTCTGTACAAGCCAATGGGACATTTAATTAAATTAAAAGTGAACACACAGCATCCTTAAAAGAAAATCTAAAAAGAATGTGGACTGCACTATCACAAAACATTGAGGCAAAGAGGTTGGTAGGATCAGACGTAAGTAGTAGGCTGGTATTGGACACATTGGGTGTGTCTACACATGCATTTAGGTGCACCTATATTTAATGCACATTAGTTTAGGTGCATTAAAGCAATTTAGGCTTGCATCTACACATGCATGCATTAAAGTACATTAACATTGTGTGCGCGGACTGACGTGGGACTAAAGTTAGTCCCGCGTCAATCCTTAACGTGCCTTAATGCGTCTACAAATGCATTAATGTGCTTTAGCTATTTGTGCCTAAAATCACCATTTTTAAGGTGCATTAAGGGCGCACATGAATAGATGCGCATCCCTAATGCGCCTTAAATCAGGTTAAAGCTCCTTAAATCAGCATGTGTAGATGCACCCTCACAGGACCAGCAATATTGGAGATAGCAAGAGCTACAGAAAGCTCAGTACCTCTGAAAGTTCAGGTCAGGCTCCTAAAGACACTCGACAGTATGCAAACTTTGGCTGTCCTACTATAAGGAGCAGCCTGTTCCCAATTAAGGCAGTAAGAGTTTTACCAATAACTCCAACAGGAGCTGGTGCAAAGGTCTTTATCCCTAAATGATATAGCTACCTCAAAACAGCACAACTGAGTTTCCTACAAGGGATGCACGCTTTGCTATCAATGTCATCTTTAAAAGTGCATTGTTATTGGTGAGGGTTTTTTTAAATGCATCTTAATTAATTGTGGCATTTATGTATCCCCAGTGGTTTTGAAAGCACACAGGAAAACCTTGCTTTAGACACAGCCAGGCAGAAAAGAAAGCTCAGGCGAGTAACTCTGCCTGGTGCTGACCCCTTGACATTAAAAAAGAAAAGATGAGCAATTCTCAGGAAGCCCGTGTACATCCTGCATGATGCGGGCACAAGCGCGTCAAACTACGTATTCCATCAATGTTCACTGTCTGCCTGACCTGCTTTGCCCAGCTGAGTTGCAATTTTTGAAGCTAGAAACAGCATTCCAAGACTCTCACCGTGGTTACAAGTCCATGGTCAAGGGGAAATAGTAGAGAAGACCTTAGATTCAAGATAGTACCTTTGGCAGTCTGTTGCCAAAATTACTAGTACATGCTGCAATCCCAGGTCCAGTGGGCTGCACTTACTTGATTTGTTTCACGTAGGTGAGCTAAGCAGGATGTTTGTTTTAGTCGTGGGCAGTATGACAGACAGGCCATCCAAAAAAGGTCATTGCAGGATGTGTTTAACAACACTCAGGCTAAAATCTGTGGCAAGAGTGTACACACAAACAGAAAGTATCTACAGTACTTACTGTTGACTTCTCATGCCATTCTCCTAGAATAACTGTTATAGAAGCACCCTGCCCTCATATTTCTACCATTGTCCTAGAACTAAATGATTATAATGGTTCATAATGGGGGGTGGGAGCAGGAACAAAGCTGGATTCTCTGAACTTTTGAAAGACACAATGCAGCTGGCGAGGAATAAAAATGGCTCTATAACATCTTAAACACACAGACTTTTCCAAGATCCCAAGTCACAAATCCAGTGTGACCTTTACCATGGCTAAGAGCCCCTCTACACATGCAGGTAAAGGTATGATGGGATCTAACATGCAATCTACACAATCCAGGCTTCCCCTGCTATGGTCCCCCAGCAAGAAGCAAGCTCCCCATGGCTGGGAGCCTCCTCAGCTGATGGGGCTCCCAGCCACAGGAGCATCCCATGCAACCCCATGGGTGGGAAACCACAGCCAATGTGATCTCCCAGCTGTGGGGTGGCGGGGAGACACCCAGCAGCTGGGTGATCGCAGTAGCTGCAGTCTTTCAGCTGCAGGGGTGCATGAGGCCACCCACAGCATCAGCAGGGAGCTTCCAGGCTCAGGGGTGCACATAGGCCCTCTCAGCTGGGAGTTCCAATCAGCTGATGGGTCTCCCAGCCACAGGGGCCCCTAGCCACACGTTCAATTAATGGTGTGATAGGAGGCAGCAACAAAGTTAGTACACATATTTTGTGGAATAATTTGTAGCTTATTCCTCCTTTTATTATGCCACTAGTTGATTGAACATGTGGCTGGATGACCACTTCAGGCATGACTAACAAGTTAATCATGCCTTAAGTGTAACATGTAGATGGGCTTACCTTACATACATGAACTTGGGAAAAGATAGAGTGACGCTTCCCCATGCACAACAGTGCTCCCAGAACACCAGGGCATGGGGACAGAGTGACCAGCACTGGCATTGATACAATTGCCATGGCTCAGTCCTCTGCCCCATCCCCACTAGGACACCATATAGGGAGAGCACAGGCTATACCTATTGTTTAATGTGGGAAAAAACCCCTGCAATGATACTGCAAATTAGGTAAACTAACACACCTGGGAGATGCACATATATTTTTACTTGCAGGTAGATTTCTAGAAGATGATCCTTTTATGAACACGAAAGATCTTCATTTGTGCACTTTAACAGATAGGACAAACCACAGATTGTCTGCTAAAAAGTTTTTTGTGTGTGTTTTTAAAAACTTTCCAAGATCCAATTTCATGGTTACTCATGCCACAGTTGATTGAAGTTGTTAAACAAATGAAACAACAGAGCTACAGACACAGGGAGTACTGGCAATCACACCAAGAGCAAAACACACATGCTGACCACACAGGTTTTAGCAGGTAACAAAGAAAGAAGTCACTTTAAGTTGTATATTGCATCCAAAACCTACCTTGAAAGAACATAAAGGCAGAAAAACGAAGCTCTCAAAATTCAGGAACATCAAGGGTTGAGATTGCCTGTGTGGCCTTAATACATATACGCATTTTTAATGCACACATGCCCCATTGCATATGTATATTATAGTCTGTTAATGACATGATCACAGCTTATTTTTTCCTCACAGGAGTCCTGCCTCATTCAGTGCAGAAATCTGATTGTGCTCACTTAACAAGCATCTACTCCATATTTTGTTTTATCTTCATGGTCCAGCCTGTGATCCAGCACCTTATTTACTACATGCTGTTCAAATTCAGCACTGAATACAAATGATCCATTTCCTCATGGGCTTTTCTATGGCACTCATCATTGTGGCATTAATTTACAGAAATGAATGAATTTATGTTCACAACATCCCAGTTAGCTAATGGGATATCACAGTCCTATTTTAATGAGGAATAACTAAAGAAGAAAGAAACAAAGGTAAAATGTTCACCAGTTACAAATGCCCAGTTGAAGATGCCCAGGGGCTTATCTGACCTGTAAGGAGCCCGGTAGTCCAGACTTGGCTCATGGACAACATAAGCTTGTTGACACCTCTGCTCTATATGTTCAAAGTAGTGTTTATAGGGACTTCAGGTGCAGCTGTGAGAGCTCAGAACATCTGCAAGTCAGATTCCTGCATTACAAGTCAGGAACCCAAAAAATAAAAACACAAATTAGCAGCCAATTATGAAAAAGACTGGCTTGAATGACTTTCCCAGCCTCACACACAGGAACTCTGTAGCAGAAGGGGGCATGAAATCCAGTTCTCCAGGAAAGCATCCAGTTGCCTTACCCAGGAGCCCATCCTTTCATCTCTTAAAATACCATGATACATTTCATAGATTTCATAGACATTAGGGCTGGAAGGGACCTCGGAAGATCATCGAGTCCAGCTCCCTGCCCCAGGGGCAGGAAGTCAGCAGGGATCACAGGATCCCAGCAAGATAAACATCCAGATGACTCTTGAAGGCGTTCAGGGTAGGTGCTTGAACCGCTTTCGGCAGCAGTCTATTCCAAATCTTGGGGGCTCGGACAGTAAAGAAGTTCTTCCTTATGTCCAGCCTGAAAAGATCATGGAGGAGTTTGTGACCTTTCGACCTTGTCATCCCTTGGGGTGCTCTGGTGAACAGATGTTCCCCCAGATCCTGATGAGCACCCCTGATAAACTTATAGGTGGCCACCAGATCACCCCTGAGCCTGTGCTTTTCTAGGCTGAAGAGTCCCATGGCTGTCAGCCTCTCTTCATAAGGTTTGACCTCTGATCATGCGTGTGGCTCTCCTCTGAACTCTCTCAAGTTTCCCCACATCCTTTTTGAATTGTGGAGCCCAAAACTGGATGCAGTACTCCAGCTGCGGCCTCACCAAGGCCGAGTACAATGTGAGAATGACCTTATTGCACCCTTTTCAACTTCTGCAGCAAATGAGGCTTGGGTCTTACACATTCAACACCATTGTTACTACATAATCCTGGTCCAGTGTGTTGACATGTTTCATAACCATTTCGACACCTGGTAGGGAAGAGCTCACCTAGAAATTAAGATGTAAGTGGGGGTGGAAATATCCAACAATAAATCTGATCAGGGTCTTATAACAGGAAGCATCAGATAGCCTTAAATATAGTTGGATCTACCCAACTTGCCAGTACACCTTCACCTAATTTTTGACACTTAACAGGAATTGAATTATACACCACAAAAATAGTTTAAAGCCTGGACGTCACCTAGCACAATGTGTTGGCGACCTGACTAGCATCCAAGTGTTGCCACAAGCTGAGTACTAATAAAAAACTGTCATGTGTATTATAGTATATTAAGCTTCCCTGAATACCCCAGCAGCAAAGGCAGCCTGTCAGAAGAGCAGTAATAATCTCATCACTAACCATACTTCCTCCCTCAGTGCCTAAGAAATAACACTGTTGCTGACAAATTGTGACTTGGAAAACATGAATTTAAAGTAATTTAGATAAACCCTGTGGCAAGTGGTGAGAGAAGGAGAACAAGTAATGAGTGACAGGAGTTATAAAATATTGGCCTTGCATCCAGTCTTAGTTAATGTCTTCATTAAAGGCCAGCAAGAGGAAATAAATGTCACAGCATGACATGCCCAAATTACGGTTACTAAAAGGTTTGCAAGTGACAGCCAAAGCAGAGCGACTCACACCCGGATGGGAAACAACAGAATAGGAGAGAGGGCAATCTGATTACAGAAACCAAAATGACTCCATGGGCTCAGAAAAGATGTCCTCACTCTGTGCGGCAGAAGGGTGCCATTACATGTGGGCAGTAAGGGAACAAGCACAAGACAGACTTTGAGAGTATGGGTCAAGAAGGGATTCTTATCCAGACACTGAGAGAGAGAGAGAGAGAGAGAAAGAGAGAGAGAATGAGCGTACACACATTGGATATGTAAATTATTGTGAGTAGGTAACATAACAGTATTTTGGATAGGGAAACATGCACCTGCTAATAACAGGGTGCATTTACATGTGCAATTAATGTGAAGCAATAAACTCCAGACTTTATTGCTCTGGTGTTTATTGCTGTTTGAATGTGTGCCGGGGAGCACAGCAGTTTGAGCTAGGTTGGAGCAGCTCTGGCTGGCAGGCAGCCCCCACACTGAAGCACCCTTGTGCTCCAGCCAGCTAGGGCATCATCTACAAGTCCAGTGCTATGGAGTAAAAAACTCTGCAGCAGAATGGTACTTGTATTTACTTGTGTGGATCCACCCACAGTGAAATAGAGCTTATGTGCCTCTTCATCCAACAAACCTAGACTTGAAGAAGAACACTTGATGCCCCAAAGCTTGTCCAGTAGCTCTCTCAACTATAGAGTTGGTCCAAAGATAACGCAACAAACTCTCATATATTACCTGGACCATCACAACTACAATAACACTCTAACCCTACTAATCCTATATAATGCATTTTCATAACAAAACACCAAATATTAGTTCATATTTCATGAAAATAAAGGTTGTGCTCCCTACTGCTTATATCTTCTTAGTTCCTACATTACTTAATTGTATCTCCAGTACTGCAATATAAACCACAGACCCTCACAAATTCTGATGTTCCTGCCTCTAGGTCTGTAAACACCACTCAAGCAATATTTCTCATGACACTATGGTAATTAGGCCTCTGGGCCAGACCCTTCAAGTGGACAATCAGGCAAAGAATGTTTTTCATTATTAAGTCATCAAACCCCTAAACAGCTGTTGGTCAAGCTCTTAGCCAAAAGTCTGAGTCAGTTCTTATTTTATCTGATCCTGATTTGCTGACCCTAAGAGAAGTGGGTTTACTCTTAGGTTATAACAGACGGATGCAGACAAAATGACCTGATCTCATCTGATTCAGAGCTAGTTGGCCAATTTCAACCCCGATGTATCTCATTTTCATTTCAGTGGGAGGACTGTCTTTTTACTCAAGGACTGAATTGGGTCTATTTTAAATAGGTGGTGAAAGATTCATACATTTAAAGCACGCTATTCTTCTCTTTCTTCTGGAGCTGTTACATCCTGGTTCCCTTTTGGACGCCCATACTTGCTATTACTGGAATCATCAAGTACCTTTGACTAGATAACATAAATTCCAACAGAACTTATTCTACTCACTTTACTGATCCAAAAAAAAATCAGCTCACAGAATTAATGGCCCTTGAACCTAAGTACGAGAAAGAGAATTGACCTAACAGAGAGATTAAGAGTTATTTTATGCTTTAAGGCTTCCAGGAGAGGAGACAAACATTGGCATCTGAGTCATTCTAAAAGTGATAGGAGTCTTCAGGGAGCTCACACCTTCCACAAACCATTGATGGGGATCCTGGAGAAAAGCCTTATAGGAGGCCACAAATTCCAGTGTCCCTCATTGTCATAACTTTAAAGCTAGCAGCCCTTTTCCTCTTCCTACTACTTGAGATATCTGAAGGGAAAAAGGAATTGTCATTTGAGTCCAGTCCTCAGTTCCTGCTTGTCTTTTGGCATACCAGTTTTCTAGCTCAGCAGTTGGCAAGTAGAAAGAGAGGTGAAAGTCGGACAACGCTACAGGAAGATTCTGAAAACCATAAGATTCTTTCTACATGGGCAAAAGGAAAACCACAAACTCAAACACCACAAAGTCAAACACCCTTCTTCTTACAAAAAGCTACCAGAGCCTTTTGGGTAATTACATGGCACAATCAGGAAGAGAAAAACAAAATGAAATGAAATATATACAACATTAAAGTAGCAATGTTGCCGTTTCAGTAAATATTTACATTCATAAGAGATATATTCTACACAAGACCTCTAAAGGTGTATTTAGACTGTGGTCCATGCCAAGTATGATGTAGGCATACCCTAGATAGCTTTAAAACTAGCTAGCTCAGGTACTGATAGCAGCATATCTGTAGCAGCATGGGGCCCAGTAAGGGCTGCAGCACCTGCCTCCAAGAAGCAAAGTACTTGGGCAGATAGCCCACAGAGAGCTCTCTGCTGCTGCAGCTACATTGTCCATACTCAAGCTGATGACTTTACAGCTGGCTTGGGTGTGTTTACCCTGAGCTGCAGCCACTGCTGTGGCCGCGGTCTAGACACACCCTGATTTGACTAACCACAGGACAATCAGAGAGGCCAGAAATGGTCTTCTGGTGAGAGATTCTGGCCTCAGACTTGGAAGTTCTTGGTTCAGTCTCTGTCTGTGTCACAGAGCTCTCAGTCCACCCTGGCCAAGTCACTTAATCCCTCTGTGCTTCTCTCTTCCCACCTGCAACGTGGAGGGAAAGAAAATCAATGACCCCTTTTTTTGTCCATGTAGAGTGTAAGCCTCTCAGGACAGGGATGACCCATTACAATGAGTTAGCACAGTGGGGCCATAATTGTTGAGGCTGTTCCATGCTATGATAATGCAAATAAAAGTCACAGTAATGATACTGGCATTATGAAGCTGCCAAAATTTTTTGAAGTCTTTGAAACAGAGCCAATTTTTTTGAACGCTGTACAGGGAGGAAAATCTCTCTCTTGGTCTTTCCCCAGACTATGGCTTGGTCTTCAAGGCACCGTGGAGAATGCACCCCATTCCTCTGTCAAACACACATAAAGGACTAGAAAATATAAATTCATATACCAAAATGAAATGTCACACAAACTAATCATATATCAACATTCAATGGAGCATGTGGTTCAACTGGAAAGAAAAAAGAGGAGACAAACAAATATATAAATTACAAACACGCACCTACCTCAAATTCAAACTCAAAGAAAGAAGAGTGTTTTAAAAAGCCAAAACCTTAAAAAGCAACTCCCCACTAGGAGTTTGACAAGCTGAGATTTTAAGCAAATTTGCTTTAGCCTGAAGACTTAAACAAACACAGTTAAGCAAAATCAGGGGCAGCAATGATCCTATTGGAACCTCTGCAAAACGTTGAGCACTGAAACACCCAGCAGTGGCTTTTGCTCCTATGCCACATCGGGAAAGGGACATCTGCCATCCACCAAGATGGAGCTTGAACAAATTCTCCTCAGTGATTTAGCTCTATTTCAAAGAAGGTGAACCTATAAGGTGTGACTGGATGCTTATTAGGCCTGTGTGAAGCAGTTGGCATTCGCTTCAGATTCGGCTGATTCGGGGGAAAATGATTCGACTCGGTGATTTGAATCACTGTCCTGATTCGATTCGGCCGAATCTGATTCAGAGATTCAGCAGCAGACGAATCTCCAAATCAGCCAGCCCAGGCCAGGCCAGGCCCATCCCCCGCCCCTCTCCCAGCCCAGCAATGGCCACCTGCCTGCCCAGGTTCTCAGCACTCAGGGGGAAAAAAAGCCCCTGCTCAGCAGGTGCTGCTGGGTGGGGGGGCAATCCCAGCTGCCCCCGGCTACCCCCCGCTGTGTGGGGTGCTCTGCATGAGCCCCCGAACCCCCAGCCCCCTCACAGGTGCCCTGCATAGGCCAGCTCCGGCCCTTTAAGAAAAAAAACCCTGAAGAAACCCCAAGACTCACTGCTGCTGCCGTCAGGGGGCGATCCCCACTGCCCCACCCACGTGGGGGCTCTGCAGGAGCCCCAGAAGCCCCCGGGCTGCATGAGGAGCGGTGAGTCCCAGGGCTTTTCTCAGCTTTTTTTTTTCTTAAAGGGCCAGAGCCCTGGCAGGTGGGGCAGCTGTAGGGGGGGGGGT
>NW_005842269.1:1176476-1176970 GCF_000455745.1 Alligator sinensis | reverse complement strand
AGTTCCCTGTTGGAGCCACCAGGGACTGCCCAAATCATTAAACCTCTCCGAATTTTTGCCGAAGGTTTGGAGAGCTTTGAATTGATTCGGACCTTTAAATGAGTCCCCTGATTCAATTTGTATTCAGAGATTTGGCCACTGAATCGGGTCTAATCTCCTCCGAATCAAATCACCACCCAAAGCTTCGCACAGTCCTAATGCTTATGTGGATAAGCAGAGCATACCATAGAATAGGTGCTGAACAGTTTTATCCAGGATTTAAAATTTTACCCCACAGGTTGTAAATCAATCTCTAACTATCAGCAATTAGGAGACAGCCATGCCTACACAGGAAATTCACTAAGCCAGGAAGCAGGCCCTTAAACCAAGTTGCACTGCTCCACATAGTGCATCCTCCAAAGACAGAAGGAGTGTAGCCACCTCTGCACATCACTTCAAGTGGGCTAGTGAGCTTGAGAGTTGGACTGATGGGTCATGTCACATAGCAATGCTAA
>NW_005842269.1:1169941-1176445 GCF_000455745.1 Alligator sinensis | reverse complement strand
CTTTCTGATGGATGAAACAGCACTGTGTATTTGTGGGCATAACTTTCTCGCATGTGTTTTCCCATACAGATGTGCCCTCAGAGGGAAGACACATTCACCTACTCCAGGGTTGCTTGCACCTGTCTGAGAAGCGTCTGGAGCTGGATACTGTCTCTGACACTGGCTTGAACTACATGGGGCAGCAACTGGGTGGGGGGAGAGCAGGGAGTGGTTGAGCAGGGGGAAATACCTGTGCTCTAATAGCAACCTGAAGAGCTCCCCATCAAACAATCCTAACACAGATAAAAACACTGATCAGCCCATTCTCACACTACATGGAATTCCTGAATGAAAGGAAAGATTATCAATCCCTGTGGTCACTACACCCTAAAACCTCCTTGTATGAAATGTTAGGAGGCATTTCCACAGTGGGTATCCATCGATGGAGCTTCATCAATTTGCTCCACTGTGGGGCCCGACATTGCACATTTGGGGCCAGAATTTTGCTATCATTTACACAGGTGTGTACACAGACGTGGCATCAGTCAAGATTTACATAGGTGTGTCTGAGTAGGATTTGGCACTAAGATGCTTGTTTTAAATAGTTACTGAACAGCAAAACATTGGGACAGATTCCATGATACTGGTATAAAGCTAAAATAATTTGACTGACTTTGATGGCATTGCTCCAGATTAATCAACTGAAACCAAGAATTTGGTGCATCAGATGGAAGGAGATTCTGGGAACCTTTCTCTGTGTCTGCTTGAAAACGTACATGTTACAAAGCGTAATCGGGTTTCTCTAAATGAGAGAGACAAATCTATTTTTTTCCACCAATTCTTGCATTTTATTCCGTGTCTTTGAAAGCAACTTTAGCATAACCTAGATTCACAGATTCTCTGTGCTATCAGTTTCCTTTCCTATTTGCATGATTTATTTTGATTGCAAGGTAGGAAAGAAAAGTTTGAAATAGGGGAAAAAAAAACCCCAAATGATCACAACAGCATCAAAATCAGCAAGACAGCTTCACCACTGATCTTGTGTCCAAAATTACTTTTTATTAAAGATTTTACTTCAATTTGGCAATGTCCCTTCTATGACTTTGAGAAGATACTTGCTGTATATACAGCCCTAAATGTGCTCATGGGTTAAATAGATCAGATTCAGCTCATATTCACTGGGCTAGTTTGTTTGGCAGGCTGAGAATCTGTAAAAGGAGTGCCATCTCGGTGCTCAAAGCAGGAACGGATAAACAAAATTATCTTGCCAAGTGCTTTTAGACGCTTCCAGCTGCCTTGTCACTGTAAATCAGGCTATGGAGATGGCTCAAAATGAAGAACTTAAGAGGGAAGAAATAATGAGAGTTTATGTTAAAAGGGCAGATTCTCCCCTCAGCTGCTAGATCAATGCCCAAAGATGGCTCCCCTGGGCCAGTAAACTGCTGATTTTCATCAACATGAGAGCAGAGCCAAGCCCATGCACTTGCACACTTGTCTCTTGAAACAAACTGTGGGCCTGATCCAGCAAAGTGCCTTGACTTTGACTTGAGAGGGAGTTGAGGACATCGGATAAATTTTAGGAAGTTCCCTGTAGTTTGGTCAGCTCAGACAAGAAAAATAGGGAAAAATAAATCTGAACCCAGATGAAAAAAGGGAAATGAACACTGTAGCATTTGAGTCATACAGTACAATAATGACTTCTCTTTCCTTATTTCTTGGGAAGAGCAGGGGGCAAGAAGCTTTCTGATGTCAGTGTTGCAGATAAGAGCTAATCATACATTTAACTGTTGAAGGCTGTCTTTAAAAACCATGTATTCCTCCTGGCCCCCGCCCCCGCCACTGCGCAGAGGACCTGCCTTTCCCTGGGTCTCAGGACATGCCTAAAATGTTGCTCTGACAAAAATAAATAAATAAATTGAGGATGTGGACAACAAACTTTTCCTGTGTGATGTCACTTGGTTGCCCTTTATAAGTGGCTGCTAAAAAGCTGGGAACCCATCTGAGGACTCACACTCCAAATACACACGAAGAGGAGGCAGAAAAGAAGGAGTGTGAAGTATCGTGTTTCAGACACAGCACCAGCCACTAAGAAGAGAGCACCATGTTGCAGACCAGTCAGTACAGCCGCCTGGACTTCATGCTCTTTGTCCTGTGCAGCTTGAAGGCTACAGCTGCCTTTCCCAACTCCTCTCCACTGCTGAATCCCAGCTGGGGAACCACAGATCGTCTGATGCACCTGTACACGTCTACGGAGAAGAACAGCTTTCATCTGCAAATCAACCCTGATGGTTATGTGGATGGGACCCCTCACCAAACCATTTACAGTAAGTAGCTTGCTACACACACAGACCTCCCCTGAACAGGACAGACTTTCTACTTTCAGGGTCTGGGGAAGCATCCTACCTCAGGTGAGACAAAG
The DNA here is from genome assembly GCF_000455745.1 of Alligator sinensis. Classification (NCBI taxonomy): domain Eukaryota; kingdom Metazoa; phylum Chordata; order Crocodylia; family Alligatoridae; genus Alligator; species Alligator sinensis. The sequence continues at coordinate 1,174,047 of NW_005842269.1, read as the reverse complement.
GAAAGAGAGCTAGAGCAAGGAGGCTGAATAATGCACTGAGATTATTTGGAGACCAGGTATGGGAGATGTACTTGCACGTGGAGAGCAATGGTTAATTAAACGTTTGCATTTTCCCTCCAGATAAAAGGAAAATAGAATTTAGTTAAAGACTATCCTTTTGTAGGGTTGCCAACCCTGTAGAATTTCCCTGGAGTCTCCAGGGATTAGATATAAATCTCCAGGAGACTGCTGAGTCACCCAGGAGATAAATGATAGGTCATTCATGAACATAAATATTAAATGCTGAATCTGATTTATACAGGGTTTTAAAAATGTAACAGTAATGTACATTTGACTTCCTGATGTAAAGTCTATGCACCATAATCAAGAACTGATATACCTAAGCACACAGGCATGGTTACGTTGTGTGTCATGGGTATGTTGGCGTTCCACAAACCTCCTGGAATAGATTCAAACAACCCTGTCCTTTTGTTTAACAAATGAACAAAGCTGCTTAAAACAATTCAAATGACATGACCTTCAGTCTTCATTTTATAAATGCAGGATACCTGTCAAAAACTGCCAGACGCAACTTCTCTCTCTAGGAATGTCCCCGGTTTCCTGTCACAACTCAAATTTGTGTTGGACAATGATACATCCAAAGCAGCTTATAAATCTAACCACTACATTTTCTGAGGAAAGTGCAAATAATAGAGGCAAGCAGATTGTGTCCACAAAGCCTGCTGTTGTGAATGGAAGACGGCTAATTTCATCCATGTGTTTGCATGCATAAATTTTCACTTACAAGTGCATCAACTGGTCCCTTCTTTGAATATCTGCTTGAGAGAAAAGCTTGGGAACTATTCATTTGATCACTGTGTGAGAAATATCCCTGTGCATATGAAATGCATAATTGTATGTCCAACTGTAAATTAAATAATGGAATCTGCAAAAGTCAGGCTATGATGGGTAAACTTTTAACTCCCATTGACTTCTGTGGGACTTCTCATATGTGACTGATCTTCACTGGGACTAAAAGTTTCACAAATTGGCTCAAGGTAATTTAGCATATTTAAGGGACTCCTCTTTTGCTGTTCAAAACTTACCCTAAGTGTGAAGCCATATATTCAGATGCCATATATTCAGATGCATTTCGTGACACTTAAAAATCACCCTGGTCATTTCACAACTCAAACGTTAACCTACTAGGAATATTGAGGATTGTTTTCCATCTTATTAATGCAGCATACATCTCCTAATTGATAATGTGTAGATAATAGAGATAAAAGTTTATTTTCTTTTTGGATAAAAGATCTATTGCTTAATTTATGACTTTTTATCAGAAAATAAGTACTGGAACAACTGAACAATGCTACCTGTATTTACTCAAATATAAGACAACCCTGATTATAAGATGACCCTCCAATAATTAGATCCTAATATGTAACATTTATAAATTTTATATAATTGTCCAGTTACAGAATATAATTATTGGAGGTTTGTCTTGAATTTGTCCCCTTCTCACAGCTACAGCAGGGAAAATAAATTTGGGGGAATCAGCTAACCCCTTTGTCCTTGCCAGCTTCTACCCCCTACTGTCCCTTCCCCCACTCCTTATTGTCAGACCTGCTCTTCCTGAGCACATGAGAGCAAAAAAGTAAATTTGAAAAAATTGACCTTGAAATAAACATAGCTTTAGTGATTTGTATATAACTCCCATAGATTTAGCTCATCCATGTTTGATACATTTTACTTTTTTGGAAACTGTTGCAACTTTTAGCATAGGTACCCCATAAACATAGTTTTAAGTAGCACTTGGGCACCTTAGTTCAAAGCAAAGAGACTCATAATTTATCTATGCTTCATTGGACTGAAATAAAAATACAGGAAAAAAAGTATTTGCTGCACTGGCCTGAAATTAAAGAGAGAGGACACTTTGGAAAACTGTGATTAACTAAACTTTAAAGTGCCAAGAAAACAGGTTGCAAAGAAAGTTTCAGGTAATTTTTTGTTGAAAGGCAAAACCCTTCCCTGATTTTGGACACTATACTTTTTTTTTTCTGCAGGTGCTCTCATGATCAAAGCTGAAAATGCAGGCTATGTGGTGATAACCGGTGTCAAGAGCGGGTGCTACCTCTGCATGGACATCCAAGGAAATATCTTTGGATCAGTGAGTATTTTTAACCTTCCTGAGACTCGAGTGAAATGCAGAGCAAGTCTTGCCAACTGCTATGGGGCTACCTCCTCTCTGGTGTAAATCTCCATTGTTCCAGTCACTAATCTGAAATATTTACACCAGCCAAGGACCTGGCCATTAGTCTAGAATAACTGTGTTGCTTTTAGTTAGTTATATTAACAGACTTAATTTTTGTGTCAGTTGTGCCAACGCAACTTTCTGCAAAAGCCAAGGGAGCTGCCATGGGATAAGCCCAGGCAGGTCCAAATCCATGTCATCTGTGGGTATGTCTGGGAAGACATTGACACCTTCACAGAAGTTATTTTATATGAACAGAGATATAACCTCAAAGACTCGGAGGGCCTATGAGTGCTTAACAGATTAACATTTTACTAAGACTTGCTTGCTACTACTTAAAGCCAGGGTCTGAGGAGATAAATTAGAGTCCAATCCTACAATGCTCTGAGTACATCCTTGATGGTAGCAAGCCTCCTCAGCTCTGATGAGCATCAAGGATGGCTGATAGGCACTTTTACTTGCTGTACTGGCCCCTAGGACCTTTTTAAAAAAACCTGAAGGGCCTAATTCTGCACTTCTTTCTCATGTGAAAGGGCCTGTTGAAGCCAGTGAAGCTCTTCATATGAGTGAGAACCGCCAGATGTAGCCATTGGTCCCCTTGTTGCCTACTGATACTTGTTAACCCACTGAACCATTAACACTTGCCCTATTTTTGTTTCTTAAGCATTACTTCAATCAAGAGGACTGTGTGTTTAAACAAAGGACACTGGAAAATGGATATGACGTGTACCAGTCTCCCAAGTACCACTTTTTGGTCAGCCTGGGCAGAGCTAAGCAAGTTTTTTTCCCTGGTATGAACCCACCACCTTATTCCCAGTTTTTGTCCAGGAGAAATGAGATCCCTCTAATCCGGTTCAACACGCCTGAACCCCACAGGCACACTAGAAATGCAGATATTGATCCTATGGACCCCCACCAGATGTTGATCCCCCAGAGAAAGATCTCTGCAGTGCAGGCCCTGCCACAATGGTTTCAAAGTAACTTCGCCCACCTGCCCAGAGAGCCCATGAGATTCAATCCAAATGATGTGGTCAACCCAGATGACCCTCATTCCATGATGGATGCAAGGAGGCACGCCAGCCCTCGTTTCTACATTACAAGATAGCGGGGTGTTGCTCCACCATAGACTAGAGACATGGGTGAATATATTAGACAGAAAGAACTGGCTCGTGCCCTAGAAGTTTTGATACCCAATCTCTAACCTTCTTTCACATGGCCTATTAGAAACCTGAAAGATGCTGAATTTGAGTTTTGTTCATGAGAATGACCTGTTACTGGAAAATTGAACAATGTATTTTTACAGACTGGGCTTTATGTTACTTGAAATAAGCTATATTTGCAAGGTAATAATACAAACCACACATTGGAGAGTCCAAATCTCCACTCACTTACCTCAGTGTAAATAAGAAGGAACTCTACCCAAGACTGAGGAATTAATTGTATACAATTCCTAACTGAGGAATTAATTATATACAATTCCTAATGAGGCCTGAGAGATTTGGGTCCTACAATGTCTAAATTCTAGTGTAGGCAGGGAAATTCACTTCCAAACCACCCTGCAAACTCTAGGACAATGGGTACATAACTGATTGTATTTTATAGAAAACTTCCTTCACTGTATTTTGGTTTGTTAAGATCAGAGTCCAAGTCTCCTTTCACACCAGTGTAAAGCCAAAGTAATTCCACTGATGTTAAAGGAGAGTAAAACTGGAATAATTTTCAGGAGAATTTGGTCCTAAGGAGAAAGAGTTAGTTTGGATACAATAAGAATTGACCATGCTGAACTCATACTGAAATTACTTTGGGGTCTGGAAAAGCTCTGGCAGTCTTTTACTCTTTTTATTCATAGTTCCTTCTATATTGTGCTCCCTGC
>NW_005842269.1:1158717-1169931 GCF_000455745.1 Alligator sinensis | reverse complement strand
TAGGGAAATAAAATGAAGAAAAGTTTTTTTGCAGTATTTCCAACCCATAGAGGAGCAAGAAGTTCCAAAAAATAACAGGTATGACACAACTGTATCCACCAGGTTAGTGTTTTTGGTATGTATGCTACTTAACTCTATTGGAGAAAATCATAGTTGCTCAGTTGCATGTCATAGGCCCTGCACAGCTCTAACTGGTAATAGAGATACTCCTCTAACTAGAGTCTGTCAGGATGAGTATTTCTGGAGTGGAAGACTTGAATTCTATCCCAGCTGTTTCCTTGAAGGTCCAAGAGGGCCATATCATGCTGCAGAGTTGTACAGGGAAGTCCCTACATGGTATTGTCCCTACACAGCATTGTTTCCTACAATAAGTTATACTTTTATCTTAAGATCTGCAAGTATTGGGAAAAAAACCTCCTTCTGTGATTTCCAGCCTGGTTCAATCTAGATGGATTGGTAAACACTCTAGATAAGCTCATTTATCAGAATTGAGCCTCTCTCTTGAGGTCTGCCCAAAGTTAAAATGTAGTTTCACCAACAGATAAATGGAAAATTCTGGATGGACAAACCACAGAGGAGAGGTCTGATGGAGTTTTTATACTTTTCTAAATTTTAATTTGTTCCCATAGATCTGCAAAACAGGATTGGAAAAGATCCCAAATAAGGTTCTCTTGTGATGAGCTTCTCTGGTACTTCCTGCTTCTGATAAAGCTAGAAACACTCTTAAGATTAACTTGGTAATTTAGCAACTGGTCTCAAAATAATTAAGAGCAGGAGAGGGAACATATATGAAAGACAATTTGAAACATGTATTCCAAACTCCAAAAAAAAGACAGGGTTTTAGGTCAAGATGCTGGTCAAAACAGTTCTTTTTGTATCCAAACTCCTTAAGACAGCGAAGCCTTACCTTCAGACTGGCTAGCTGTCCTGAAGGGAAAGTACCTGGGATGCACCAGGTGCTGTTCTCTTATGCAAAACAGTCTCTTCCTGGATCAAATGATTCAGTGCAGGAGTGGCAGCAAGTGGCTCCTACTCCCGTGTTCTTCAGTGTAGCGGAATCAGGTCCTTTGCACAGAACATGGAGGCAGGTGTCAAACAAACTATGCTTTGCTTGCAGGAATATTTAAGTATGACTGACTTCAGTGGAGCTCTACCAGGGATGAATCTAACTCATTATCTTTAAACACAAAGAGGGAGATGATAGAAACATTAACTCTAAGCCTTGCCCTGCTTTTTTAATGCTTCTCCTGCTGTTACAATTGCTTAAGAAACTAGGTGTGAGGAGTACTGGTAACCACTTGCACTGAGTGGATTCTGACCAGCAACCTGGTTGGTGCTGTGCATCCTAAATAGGTTTCCTAGCTTTGGAAGAGTTTCTGCCCAAAGATAACTGTGGGGAAGAGTTTCTGCCCAAAGATAACTTTGGAGCAGAACTTCTCATTCTCTCTAAATCTGCAGCTGGAGGAAATCCACAGAGCTCCACTGACTTCAAAAGAGCTACACTGATTTGGACCAGCTAAGAGTACTGACCCAGTATGTATATTTAATGGTTTTACCATGTCCTTTTTTTTCATGCCTGATTCTGATCTCACTTACATGGGTTTTCAATCTATGGAGCTATGCCACACATGTACTGGAAGTGGGGAGAAATCAGAAGCAGGCTCTACAGGAAAGTCAAATGTGATGGATGTTTAACATAATCTCTTTATTTTGAATGTGTGTGTATTTTCCCCCTCAAGATGCAGATTCACCAGAATGCTTTATTTATTTATTTAAATGTATTTAGACAGCACCGAGGCATCTGAATAACTATGCATTAGGCATAGGGGCATCTAGAGCAATAACAGAAGCGGCAGCAGGCCAGAATCTGATCCCACTCATACCACTGTCAATTTAAAGTCATGTCAGCAAGGTCAATGGGGTTACACTGGGACCAGAACTGGACACACTGTGTCCACTGCCTGGCATGAAATGTTTCTAGATTTAAAGGGGTGAGGGCTGACTGTCCTGCTACTGTCTTTTACAATAGCTCTCTCTCCCTAAAATAGGGAAAGGCATCTCTGTTTTGATGCCTGGGCCAGCAAAGCAGTTCAGAGGCTATTTGCAGTTTAAGTTGGGAGAGACACTGGGTCTGATTCTCCTGTCATGACAGTGTCTTCCCAGGGAGCAATTCTCGATTTACACTGGTATATGAGGGAGGATGTTTTTGTTTAAAAAAAGCTAAATGGGGTCAAAGAGTGGTAATTTTGTTTTGTTTTTACTAACAGGTTAAGTTTCAGTAGGACTCTCTACTATGCTGTCTATACAATAGGCAGAAAATTACTTTATTTATGTATTATATTTTTAATCATTCCACTTGATTCACTTCTTCTTTTTTTGGCCTTTGGCCCCTGAGAACTCTGTACTGGAATCATATTGAGAGAAAAAAGGAAGTCTACCCAATGGAGCATATTCTGGACTTCTTAAAAGTGGAATTAAGACTTGAAATATCCTAATGGAAAGCCATGCTTTCTGTACAAGTGATGTAAGCTAGAGTCAGAATTGGGCATTAAGAATACAAGCATATTGCAAAAAAGATCACACAGGGCCCCATTCTGTTCTCATGCCGGTGCAATTCCATTCACTTCAGGAGAGTCACTCCTGATTTATACCAGCATACATGAAAAGAGAATTGGGCTCATTGTGAAAATTAAGGGCTGATGCAAGTGATGTTACTGAAGTTACTAGGGCACATGTTCAGCTGGTATAAATTTCTTGCCCCACTGGTTTTAAAGGTCTCCAAGACTTTAAGTCAGAGGAGCTGGGACAATTTACACCATCTAAAGATTTGCCCCTGTGAGTGTACAGGCTCAGGAAGAGTTGCAATACTGCATGCTACTACCGTACAATACTAGCACCCACAGAGTTTAACGGAACATTATAGTACTACAGAACCATGCTAGACCTGAGCATCTCACAAAGTGGTGTGAAGGATGGGGAGAAAGGTTGTTTCACTTAATCTCCCCTGATAGTTGGGGATCTTTAGTTCTTATGCCAGAAATAAAGGTAGAATGGTGTTTGCATCAAAAATCTATTTGTAACCATGCAGAATTAGGAGGGCATTTTGGAGTTCATTCTTCTAAGGAGGTGCTGGCCATCACCAGCTTTGAAGAAAGCATTCTTCTTTTTGTTTTGTTTAATATATTGCAATATTTATTTATTTATTTGAATGATTGCAGGTACAGCAGAATATTTATAGATATTTATAATTATGTATTCCACAAACAGAAAGAAAAACTGTTCCATTTTATAAAATGCAAATAAACTTTTTCCTTTTCTCAGTTGGTGGTCACTGCCTGTTTTATGTTAAGTTCCCTCCTCATCATCAGACTAGTGTTTTCAGTCATATACAAATCCATGGCCCTCACTAGCTAGAAATAAAACCAATACAGCATCCACTAGTTTCTGTGGACAGCTCCAATCTGGCCCCAGCAGGGTTATGACACTGAAGAGTATTATGAAGTACTTGCAGATCTTCAGTTAAAAAGCCCTGTACAAGATATGGTTATTACCATCAGTGCTGCTTAGTGGTCTATCTGCAATGAGGGGGCATTTCCCTGCACAGGGAACATGCACCTATTTCCCAAAACTTCCTGCAGAGGCCTAAGGCTTACTGTCAACCCTCCAGCAGAGAAGTCTGAGATTGAATAGACCACAGAAACCAAAATTTCCTCTCACCTCCCACATCCTGAAAGGCCTTCAGGCCATAAGGCTACTGAAGTTCACTCTCGTACAATGTTTCTTAACCCGTGGGTTGCAATCCAAAAGTGGATTGCAAGAATACATGAAAGGGTTGCAAACAAACTATAACAATAGATCGACAAACTTTAAAAATGGATTCTCCTTTAGAGGAGAAAAATGTGGAAAACCGGGGCTTTCCCCTTATAGGCTGGTAGAGTTATAGCCTGCAAGGGGCTGCTTGGGCCCCCCCCCATAACCCCACACACACCCCACCCAGCCCCACACACTGGGGGCAGTGGGTCGGGAGTGAGGGGCACTGGGTTGGGACTGGCCATTGTTTTCAAATGGGTCCGGGTACAAAAGAGGTTGAGAACTACTGCTTTAGGATACCAGTGGGCTTTAAAGCCCCAAAAGCTGTAACTGTTATATTCCATCTCCTGGGCCCAGCCTCAAGCACCCCAATCAAAAATTAACCCAGAGTTAAAGGGCACCTTCCCTGCTGCAATGGTGCCACATGCAGCACAAAGAGGAGAGAGGGGCATTAGAGCCACAGGTTCAGAAGCCCTGCTTACTTCTCCCCCATTGGACTGGGGAGCCAAAGTCAGAGACAGATGGATAAAGCCTGGGAACAAGACAAACAGATATTAAGGGCATGGTGGTGTGTTTGTCTTTTGGGAGGAAGGCTGTTCATCTTCTTTTGCTGGACAGCCCTGCCTATGGCTGGGAGTCAAGGGATGTGGGTGGGGAAATGCTTGGGGCAGAGGGCGGGGAGGTGGCTCTGCTGCTTGCTCCTAGGGAAGGCAGCAGAGCCCCTTCTTCCCAGGCAGTCCCAGCTGGGTCCCCGTGGGCTACCACCTGAACAGCCCCCTCACCTACAGGGTCCCCTGGTGCCTGCGGCTGTGGTGCCACAACCTGATCTTAGCAACACCCCTCCTCCCCAATGTAAAAATTTAATTTAAATATTTATATTTAAATTTAAATATGTTTGTCCATCCGCAGTATAAAAAAGGTTGGGAACCACTGACCGAAGGAGTGTCTTCTGAGGTAGCTTGCTGTCTCCAGTAACCCAAACTACCTGCTGGTCATCAGGGAAACTACCTCAACATTGTGCTGAATGTGACTGATGATGCTATGGGATGGCCACTGAGAGCAGGAACTTGGCTGTGGGTTTGCACCAAGCACACCCGGCAATGTAAGCACCCTTTATGCACAGGAAAAAGGGGCAATGCTTGACCCTCAGCCAAGGGCATTCTGGGAAATATAGTTTGAAGAGCCAGGGGACTGCTTTTCCTAATTCTTCTTGTAAATGGCTGTGTCTAATAATGGAATTTTAAGATTTATTTGCATAAACAGCATTATTCTGTATGGAGACAAGGAAGGGTTAAGCCTAGGTAGCTTTATTCATGTATTTATTAAAGGGAGAAGCTGGATTTAGTTCATATTGCTACAGGAGAGCTAGCGAGCATACAACTTTCTCTTATACCTCATGTTGTCAGACACATTTTTCAGTACAGACTGTGTGTGAAATTTGACAGCAATTACGGGGCAAGGCCCCACAACTTTTAGCGGAAAATCTTGCCCTAGATGAAGTGAATAGCCAGTATGGCCACACAGAGCTCGTGCCTCATTGGGGGGAACATGGAATCAGGAAGAAGCCCGGTTCTGGCTTATTTTATGGGGCACATATTTCTGACCTCCTTTGCGATACAAATGATGGGGGCTGGAGTTTTGGGTCCCCCACTGCAGAAAGGATGTAGAGAAATTGAAGAGAGTCCAGTGGAGGGCAACAAAAACGGTTAGGAGACTGGGGGACATAACTAATGAGGACGGTGGGCTTAGAAATGGTATTTAAAAGTTTGTTTTTGGGGAATTGGCTGATAGATATAAATGTAAGCATTGAAATGGTTTAAGATGGGCAGCAGGGGTTAACTGATTTCTAAGGAGCTTGGGTCTCACACACAAAGTTTCTCACAGCCTTGGAAGCAAACGAGCTGCCTGACACAACAAGGCCAATGGATGGACACATAGCCTGAGAATTGAGGGGGCATGCCATAACATGAGATCAGAGCCTGCAAGGCAGACAGGTCGTCTAACACAACAAGGACACATAGTTTAGAAAACAGCCTGGGAAATGAGAGCATATACCATACTGTCCCATAACACAAGATAAAGTGACACCAGCTACAAGGCCCCAGAGCAGGGGGTCTGAGTCCCAGTTTTGGTGGACCAGACCAAATTAGGAGAAGGCTTGGAAAGACCAAATTAGTAGGTGTGTATGTGATGGCTTGGAATGTGTTGATGACACAGTACGTAGACAGTGTGACCACAAAAAGACAGACACCCAACCAGCGACAGCCACGGATGAAGAATCATCAGGAGTCATCAGGAGGGAAGGAGAATACAAAAGCAGAGACTTGAGAATAACAAACAGTCCCTTCCTCCTCCTCCTTTTCCTCCCTGAGAGGGGTCCCCATCCCCAACCCCGGAAAGGGTCCCTGAAGCCACCATAGACAGAGGGCATACAACCAGCCCATCATACACCCCGGGGTGGCGGGGAGGGGAGGAGGGCCTCGGCATCCCGCCTCCAGAATGCTGACACCTTAGAGAGAGAGCCTCAGAGTGGAGACTGCATCCTGGCCAGGTGTACTTTGACTATGATGACAGCCCTAGGATTGGTAGCTATAGAATTGCTTGATTGTTTGTATTGCATCTTTTCTGTTATCATTATGTATCAATAAATTTGCCTATTATCAAATGGAAAGGTCGTGGTTGGTCTGAGGGTGGGTTACCCCTGCTGTTCCCACCCCCAGAATCTGGATCCTAAATCCAGAGCCAACAATTAGTGCCCAAGGTGGGGCTAGGGACTCTGACTCAGGAACTGGGGACCAGGTCCAGTGCCAGCAATGGCTGACTGGAATCCTGGAACTGGAACTTGAGGGCAGTAACCTGACAGATCAGGGAATTTGTTGATACAGAATAACCCTTTTTAGAGAGTTCAGCTAGAACTTGTAGTAAGGTAGAGCTGTATGGTAATTGTGTAGGTTTGTAAGTTTTGTGCAGGAGATGTTGTTTGCCTAGGTCAGGCAAAGTAGTGGACACAGGTAAGTGCTGTGGTCTGCTTGGGATTAAGTAAGAACCACCAAATTGTGTTTGCAATAGGAAACTAGAGAGCAGAGAAAGTCAGCTCTCTCTGCTGGGGAGACTGTGTGAATGAACAGGGACAGGGCCCTTGGGAATCTAAGGTCCTTGCAAAGGGTTATAGTCTTCTGTGGAGTCTGTAAGGTGAAGGTTATAGGTGCAGGTTATGGCAAGGCATAGTGTTATCCAGGCAGTGCAGCTTCAGAAAGTTCAGAGACACTTGAGAGAGGAATGTGAGACAGATACTTTGGGATCCTGTGTGCCCCGGAAAATAGAGGCAGCATGGGGCACAGAAAGAGACAAGGTATGTCTGGACAAGGACACCTGCTCAGGCAGTGGCAGACAATTTGTGACTGGAAGTGAGGGGGAACAAGGCCTCTGGGTCCTAAATCCAGTGCCAACAAGGAGCGGCTGAGAGAACCAGGCTTATTTAGTCTCTGTACACATGCTCCAGGAGGTAGGTGTGTGTGTGTGTGGGGGGGGGCGCTAGAATTAGAGTGGCTCCAAAAGATGCTCTAATTTAAGTGCCCAGAGCATCACATGTCTCAGCATTCCCACGCTGAAAAATGGCGATGGGGGCGCTTTAACTAAAGCTTGTTGAACATGGAAAAGAAACTGCCCTGTCCTAAGCGGTGCTGAATCAGATGCCAATCTCAAGGGGGGCATGTGCCCCCCCACCCCCTTACCAGTTGGCTGTACCAGAGGGGTTGTGGAAGCTCTTACCTACCCTTTCTGTAATAGATTCCAGGCCCCTCACCATCCTCATCTCCCCTGAGGAGATGCAAAAAAAGCAGGAGAAATGGCACTAGTTTGTTAGCAGAATAAACCTACTTCTTTCCCCGGGGTCTACTTCTTCACTGGTCTGCAGAACAGGGCACTCATACAAGGTGCAAATCATTACCTAATTAGGCCAAGTGTCTACCACTCAGGTGAATGACTCTACCGAGAGGATAACAGAAAATCAGGCTCCTTGTCCCTAGGCTTCCCATCAGTTATGATCTATATTTTAGAAAGCAAAGACAAATGAACAGATGCCTTGGTACTCTTGTTCTTTTTTAACTATTAGCCTAATTACTTCAGTTAACATCACTTGCAATGAACTCTGGAGACATTAGTTAACTAAACAGGGCTGCATTAGTGACCAGCTTCTTTGTACTTCCCCCTTCCAAGAATAATTCTGTCTTTTTTGTTTTTCATTGTCATCCTCTCTGAACCCTCCTCCAGGTTGGAAACCATGGAATAGTCACTTGCAGGCAAGTTTTCACCAGCATCCATTGCTTTTGGACACCTCTGCCTTCAGTTTTTGAAATTCAGGCTTGATTTCTTAAGAATATAATACAAAATATGCACAGCTCCAGCAGGCATTAGTGGCGGCTACAGATCAGTCCCAGAAAAGTTGAGAGAGAGAAGTAGCCATGGAACAGAGAAGTGGAAAAAGGGTGGAAACAGCTATGGGCAGGAGTGGGAAGAGAAAACAATGAAGGAAGTGGAGATGGAAAGTGGGAAACAGATTGCAGGAAGCCATGTTGGCAAAGCAGCATATGCCAAGGGATAATTTTTCATCTGATCTGACTGCCTGAGGGCAGAAGGGGGAGTTTTCTAGGCCTGTTGCAATTTTGAGGGTTTGGCAGGAATACCACAAAGTAAGCCCCATGACCTCCCTGAGTGACACTCCAATCCTCTTCCTCTGTTGAACCAGGTGCTCTGCTTCTGCCCTACCTGCCAGTGTACTGACTGGCCCATCTCTGATGTGCCATGAGCCACACACAGAACCTGCCCATGACACTTGTGGCCTGTGCACTGCAGGTTGGCCACCCCTGCTGTAACAGAGTACAAAAAACTGATTATTAATTAGATAACTCCAGCAAAAAACATAAACCGGAAGAAGACATATGTAAGTCATTTTTACTTATGGTGGCAAAGTACTGAGGCCTACACTGTTTAATGGAAAGCTCCCAGGGGCTGTGGACTTCCTCATGGACCAAGCAGCACAAGACACATCTTCCAGTAGAGTTGGGTTGGTAAGAAAGAACCACCGGGGATTACCTGTGCCCCTGCTTCTGGGTGTCTTGCAGACTGGATGCCCTGTCACAGGGGATGAGCTTGTGTTACACCTCACCCTGATCGTGAGAACTGCATGGCGAGTGAATCAGATGGCAAGATGCTTTTTCTGGAACCAGGAGCTCTGTGTACATGGGTTGATGCTGTAATAAAGTATTCCAGTGATACATGGTAATTGGATAGCTACCTCACACATAATGAAATAAAGATTCCCTCCTTCTCTAAAAGAGGCAGAACTCCATCACTTGTGTTGAAGAGGAAACTCCTGTTTGCTCTCCCATGACAAAAGGTTTACAGGGATAGCTTGTCTTCTCACTGTCAGTGCCTTGCACCACAAATCTTTCAGCAGATCTGAAGTCTGCCCAGAAGAGGGCATGACTGCATATACACATCAGCCTGCACTTTTTAATGTACTCAGCTTTTCACCCTGTGATTCCAAGCCCACTGCAGCTATGAAATTCTTTCCTCTGGTTCCTTACTCTATCCATGTTCTTCTTCCCAAACTAACTGTGCAAAAGGATCTCAAATTCCCTTCTGTTCTCACTGTTCTGTTCACTGGCCCTCCTGTATAAGATCCCTTGACTCCCTTTTTTCATCTGTTTTTCACTACTTGGAAAGACCATCTGGGGGTTGGCTGTGGGAAGTAACGTGGCACAGTTATCTTGTAGCTCTCTCCCACACGGTATTGTTCATGCTGTTCATTGGTGCTTGCTCTGGTCCCTATAACCCTTACATTACCCAGCTCCTGCATTGACAGGAAATATATATTTTTTCTCTTTATGCATCACTTTGTCATCATACAGTTGTGAGCTGCCTCTACAGCTTTATATGTATACATATTTTGTTTTATGTGTACGAATCAGGTGACACTCAAGCTTGTACCCAAACCCTATACTAGTGGTGATAAACCAGGTTCATTTACACAGTACTATTATCATTACTTATTTTGTAACATCAATGGTCCTGCAAGACAAATAGTTATGCATTTTGATTCACAGCTGCCTGGTATTTTGTGTCCTCATTCCTTCCTGCATAATAAATGTTCCCTCCTGAGAAGAAGACTGGAGAGTTCTGAGCTGGTAGCACTTCAATCACTGTATGCAAATATAAGCACAAAAAGCAAAGCACTGGGATCTGGGGTGGAGGCCTCTGGTCTCTTCCATGCAGATTTTAACAGCACCAGTTGGGACAAGGGAAAGCAAAATACAGGGAGGAGGTAGAAAAGTGGAGGGGTACAAAGAATAGATGATACTGGGATTACTAGGGGTTACGCAGAAGGCTGTAGGATTTGGGGATGTGGGAAATGTTTTTTTAGGTTATTTAAATTGCATGTGTATACTGGAGAACAGAGCAAGGTGCATGTAAAGGACAGGGATTTGAACAGGAGGGGAGTAAGAAGGGGAAGGTGGGTAGGAAAGGAAAATAAGAAAGGATAAAGGATTTAGCATAACTGATGGGGGTCAAGGGGAAGGGAGGTGAGGGGGACAGAAGCCCTAGGTGGCAACTTTGTTGGAGGGAGAGGTGCAAAAACAGCTTCTGTCACAAATGGCATGGCAGCAGCAATGGGCACAGAGCTCCCTGTTGTGCCTGCGATAATGGATGAGGGAGGAAACAGCAGACGCTATGAGGACACGTTAAGGCACAGAGCTCAGCCTGAGCAAGTGACATTATGAACAGAAGGCTGGGCTGGTGTCAGTGCCCAGCATTTGTGGAGCAGAGCCCACACCTAAGAGTTTGTCACCCACCCAGGCTCCATGTAGATTGTAGTGGTAGATACAGGAGTTTAGGGCTAAGGACAGAAATTACGCATGAACTGGTTTAAGTTAAGTGGATTGCAAATTGGCTGAAGGGTCGTACTCAGAGGGTGGTGGTGGATGGGTCATATTTGACCTGGGGGGAAGTGGGCAGCGGAGTCCCCCAGGGCTCGGTTCTTGGGCCCGCACTGTTCAATTTCTTTATCAGCGATTTGGACGACGGGGTGAAAAGCAACCTGTTCAAATTTGCTGATGATACCAAAATTTGGGGTGAGGTGGGCATGCTAGCAGGGAGGGAAAGACTGCAGAAAGACCTGGATAGGTCGCAGGGGTGGACTAACAAAAACAGGATGCGTTTCAATACTGACAAGTGCAGGGTGCTGCACTTGGGCAGTAGTAACCAGCAGCACACTTATAAGATGGGAAACTCCCTTCTTGAGAGCATGGAGGCAGAAAGGGATCTTGGAGTCATCATTGAGTCCAAAATGAACACGGGCCGACAATGCAAGGTCACGGTCGGCAGGGCTAACCGGACCCTATC
>NW_005842269.1:1156258-1158619 GCF_000455745.1 Alligator sinensis | reverse complement strand
GAGGTTACGGGACCTGAACCTGTTCAGCCTTCACAAGAGAAGGCTGAGGGGGGACCTGGTGACCATCTATAAACTCACTAGGGGGGACCAGAATGGTTTGGGGGAGTCCTTGTTTCCCCTAGCGCCCCCGGGATAACAAGGAATAACGGCCACAAGTTGTTGGAGAGTAGGTTTAAATTAGACATCTGTAGGAACTACTTCACAGTTAGGGCACCTAGGATCTGGAACCAACTTCCAAGGGAAGTGGTGCTGGCTCCTACCCCGGCGGTCCTTAAGAAGCGGCTCGATGCCTACCTGGCTGGGGTCATTTGAGCCCAGTTTCTCTCCCGCCCAGGCAGGGGGTCGGACTTGAAGATCTACAAGGCCCCTTCCGACCCTACTTCTACGATTCTATGAAGTGATCCAAAACTGGTTTAAACCTGTAACAGAACAGAAGCTCAGTCCACATAAACCAGTTTCAAAATGGCTGAAACTGATTTAAGATAAACCTGGTTGGATGTAGTATCAGACTTAACTGATTTGGATCAAACCAGTCCATGAAACTTCTGCCCCAGGCCCCTTCCTGGTTCAAGTTAAATCACAGCCCCCCACTATCTTAGCATACTTTCCAGCCCTAGGCTGGGCTATGTTGTTTGCTCCAGAGAGCAGGGTTGGCTCCACCCCTGTGCTCCTAGTGGGAACAGTGAAGGCTGACAAGGGGTGGGGAGCAAGCCCAGCCTGCAGAGGGGTGGAGGGAAGGGGACTGCTCCCCTAGCAAAACCTGCCTGGGGCCTGGGAGGTGGGTTAAATACTCCTTTCTCCACTCAAACTTACTGCTGGCTGCTACTGTGGACTACAAATCCCAGAGGAAGCAGGAAGAGGAAGTGATGAGCAATCCGGCAGAGTCCTGTTATTGTAATTCAAGATTGCAAATCCCAGAGAGCTGAGGGGGGCAGCAGGAAGAGGAAGTGAACACAGCTAGAGAGTCACGCCCCTCAGCTTCTGGCATGGGCTATTGCAGGCATGTGGCTGCATTTCCTGAATCAAAGGTAAATGTCTGTTTCAATTTAAACTTTGCAGCTTAGACTAACCTGCAAAGACTGAATTGATTCAGCCTTGGGCTTTTTGACTGTCTGTACCTAGCCTAGGTGTCCTGCTACAGCTCTGAGCTGCTTCAGGTTGAGTTTGTGGTTTATTTGGGCTCTTGTGAAGCAAAACCTGCTCATGTGAAGCAAAAGAAGCAAGTAAACAAAATTCTTATCCTGGATCCCTGTAAGCCCAAAACATGGGTTTAAAAATCTCTGGTGAGATATACTCTTGGAGCTGGACCTTGCTGTCCTTATTCCTATTTGACTCCACCAGCAGTGTGAGTGAGGAGAGCAAGCTTAAGCCTTCATTTTTGCAGTTAATGGATGCATTAAAAGTCTGCAAAACGATGAAGTGCATTGGCAAAATTGCTGCATTTGGCAAAATTGGGCTTCTAAAGCTTGACTTTCCTATTTATCTTTCCACTTTATCAAGACGCTGTCCTTCAAGTGCCATTTCTTTCTTCAGGATCTTAGCATTTAATTATCTCTGATGGAAAGATGCAGGCTGAGGGTGCTGAGCTGGCAGCTTTAAGGACTGTGCAGGTATGCGTCATTTCATAGATTTCATAGACATCAGGGCTGGAAGGGACCTCGGAAGATCATCGAGTCCAGCCCCCCGCCCAAAGGGCAGGAAGTCAGCTGGGGTCATAGGATCCCAGGAAGATAAGCATCCAGTTTCATCTTGAAGGTGTTCAATGAAGGCGCTTGAACCACCTCCGGTGGCAGGCTGTTCCAGACCTTGGGGGCTCGGACAGTAAAGAAGTTCTTCCTTATGTCCAGCCTGAAACGATCTTGAAGTAGTTTGTGACCATTTGACCTCGTCATCCCTTGGGGCGCTCTGGTGAACAAACGTTCCCCCAGATGCTGGTGGTCACCCCTGATAAACTTGTAGGTGGCCATCAGATCACCCCTGAGCCTGCGCTTTTTCAGGCTAAAGAGCCCCAGGGCGCTCAGCCTGTCATCGTAGGGTCTGCTTCCCTGACCTCTGATCATACACGTGGCTCTTCTCTGGACTCTCTCAAGCTTCTCCACATCCTTTTTGAATTGTGGAGCCCAAAACTGGACACAGTACTCCAGCTGCGGCCTCACTAAGGCCGAGTACAGGGGGAGAATGACGTACCAGGATTTGCTTGAGAAGCATCTATGGATGCAAGCCAGCGTTTTGGTCGCTTTACTAGCTGCCCCATCGCATTGCAGGCTCATGTTCATCTTGTGGTCAATGATGACCCCCAAGTCTCTTTCTTCCATAGTGCTAGCCAACATAGCACTGCCGAGCCTATAAGGATGCTGCGGG
>NW_005842269.1:1122396-1154013 GCF_000455745.1 Alligator sinensis | reverse complement strand
CCCCCAACGGGCTTAGTTTAAAGCCCGGTGGAGCAGGTCAGCCAGTCTGGCTGAGAAGAGCCTCCTCCCTAGGGGAGAGAGGTGGAGGCCATCCCTTCCCAGCAGCTCGCTGCCTCTCTCGCCAAAGAGCGGGCTGTGGTCATGAAAGCCACTTCTTTTTTGTGATTGGGTTTTATTGCATTCCCAACAAAGTTGCTTCGCCGCCTGCACTGCTCAGGTCACAGTCTTGCAAGCCTTCCATTCACATAACTCCCTTTGATTTCAGCCACTGATAGGATTGCAGAGTCAGGCTATTGGTCATCAAGCCAGTTCCATTATATTCTTCAGGCCCAATCAGGTCAAAAATATTGAAACCTTTGTCAGTGCAATATGTAGGTATCTGAAAAAAGGGGCTGCTGGCTTCGGACAGTTATGGAATAAAGGGCAGGACAGGAGCATTGACAGCTGCCCAGATCAGCGTGATGTTCAGTGAGTGCTTGATGTAGCTCTGACTGGTACTGAGAAGATCTGACAAATTTCATTGTGTCTTAGGCAGTGAAGTCCCTCAAACCAGTGCTAGCAAATAGCAGCCAGTTTTCTAATAGTTGCTGAAATGTCCCATCCTCAGGAAAAATCACTGGCTAAGGATTCATAGGGGGAAATCATTGGCAGAGGGCTTATGTTCCCTTTGCATAAGTCATTAGCTCTGGGTTTTATGTACACATTTTCTGTTGATTGTCTTTGTTATGCAATCTTTTTCAAATATCATACACCTTGATGGAAAGTCCTTACGTGGTAGGAGAGAAGGGTCGCTGGATAATTTATGCTGAGACAACATGACAAAGTACATTCTGCACCTGTTTTTTCACTTAAATTCTAATGACTCCCTCATGGATGAATGAAGCTTTCTTTTTCTGAGTCTAGTGTGCTTTCAAGTGAAGCACAAGTCAAGGGCAAAATGTTAATAATAGCAGTCAGATGTTACATGGATATGAGCAATATGAATGTATTAATGGGTATGTAGGAAAAAGAGGACTTAGGTTCCTGCCTGGTGTTCTGACAACACAGGAAGATAGGAATGGCCAGGGTACCATGTGGTTCAGCATCCTGTCTTGGGGTGCCAGACACAAAGTGGCGGGACAACCTCGGCAAGGGCAAGGGTTCCCAGTGGACCAGCCTGCACTTTACCCTCATCCCACGAGCCACTAGAAACCTCAGCTAGCAACTCCTACGTGAAACCATTGCCTTGGATATGTTTCTGACTCATTTCACAGAAACTCCCAGCACCTGCCCCTTCTGCCAGGCATGCACCAGGGTCTCCCTTTGCTATCTGAAGTGCCAGGTCTTCCGCCTTCTCCAGAACTTCCTGCTTCTCCCCACTCCTTTTATTTTATGCTCTCCCCATTCATGAGTCCCAGGACCTCCTGGTCAACCTTCTCCTGGGCCTAGCAGCTAAGCTAGCAATATACTTGGTATACCTGGGCAACTGTGGGGCCATTTTCCTGTCCCTCATCCATGTACATCTGTGTTGTTAAACTGGGAGGCATCTAGTAACTCCTTGGATATGTTTGAGACCTAGTGGGTGCTGGCTGATGTGCTCTGCTCAGTGTCTCCCCTTGGAATACTCATTAAAAACCTGTGATCTACACTCCCAGCTGTTTTCTCTTTAGTTGCCCTAAATAATTAATTGTTACACATTTAGGCCCCATCTCTAGAACTAGAGTGGGGGGTCTCTAGTTTCTGAGTGGCCTAGGCCCACAGGTTGCTTGTGTGTAACAAATAAACCTACCTCTGTCAGTGACAACTGTCATATGATTCAGAAGACGTAAGGGACCTCAAAGCAGGCATTAATAGAATAACCTGCCTTCCAGGAATTTTTTTTTTCAGGAGGTTGGCTTATGCTCTGAAGTGGGAAGATTCAAATGCCCCTTCCTGTTCAGAATCTGATTAAGCTCTAGCCTCATTAGAATCATGTAATAGCAGACCTGGAAGGGATCTCTGAAGGTCATCTAGTCCAACCTCCTGATCAGGGCAAGATCACACCTAACTAAACCATCCCAGCTAAGTATCTGTCTAGCCTGCTCTTAAAAACATCCAAAGCTGGAGATTTCACAACATTTCTGGGTAACCTGTTCTAGTGTTTAACCACCCCCATAGTGAACAAGTTCTTCCTAATACCCAACCTAAATTTCTTTGCTGCAATTTAAGACCATTGCTCCTTGTCCTGTCACCTGTGGAAGGGGAACAGTCTGTGTCCATCCTTCAGATAACCACCCTTCAGGTATTTGAAGACTGTTATCAAATCCTCCCTCAGTCTTCTCTTCTCCAAATTGAATAATCTTACTTCTTTCAGCCTTTCCTGATAACTCATGTTTCCCAGGCCTCCCATCACTTTTGTCACTCTCTACTTCACTCTCTATAATTTGCCCACATCTTTCCTGAAATGAGGGGACCAATACTGGACAAAGTACTCCAGGTGAGGCCTCACCAGTCCTGAACAGAGCAGGAAAATAACTTTCCTTGCTTTGCTCAGTATGCTATTAGCCTTTATTTTTTTCTTCAGCAAGAGCACACTGTTGGTCTATTGTGACCCCTATGTCCTTCTCCGCGGTACTGCAGCCTAGCCACTCCATCCCCAATCGTTATTTGTGCATGCAATTGTTCAGTTCCAAGTACAGGATTTTGCACTTGTTGAATCTCATCCTACTGATTCCAGATCATTTCTCCAGTTTATCAAGGTCATTCTGAAACCCAGCCCCACCCCCGAGAGTGTCTGCAATCCCACCCAACTTGATGGCATCTGCAGATTTGCTAAATGAGCACTCAATTCCATCCTCCAAATCATTAATGAAGATATTAAACAATACCAGGCCCAGGACAGACTCCTGGGGGACCTGACTTGATGCTTCCTCCCTGGACAGGAAAATGCCCCCATAGTTGCCTGGGTATATCAGGAATATCACTAGCTTGGCTAGGGCCAAGAAGAGGCTGATCACATCCTAGGACTTTGTGGCTGCATCCAGACATGCTGGGGCATACCCTTGCAGCAACACAAATTGTGCCGCAGCACATGCCCCTGCACGTGTGCTGCCCTTGCCCAGCTCCTCCTGGCTTTTCAGCGAGGGAGATCTGGAGGCTGGGGACAGCACCATTGCTAGCCCCAGCAGTCTTACCTGGTGGCCTGGAGCAGCAGGGGCACAGGCTGGACAGCACGGAGGCCTAGGCAGCAGCCAGAACATTGCTCTGGACAGCCCAGCCTCTGTTGTTGGATGCATTGTGCTGCTTTTTGTACCTGTTTTTGCTACCAGGAAATACTGGCAGCAAATTTTGGCTTCACAGTGCAAAATTTGCAGCACGGGGCATGTTTAATATTCATTTCAGGCAGTTTGTGGCACCACAAAAAGGTTTGTGGTGCCACAAACCATACATCCCTTCATGTCTGGACAAGACTGGTGGGGCCATGGATGAGGAGTGCATAAAAGAAATGGCGTGGGGAGAAGTAAAGTCAGAAAATTCAGAACTGCAGCAGACATTGTTGAGCACAATAAACCAATCAGTTATGGTATTTTCATCTAGTCTACTAAGTCTCACCCAGGGTGCCACAGAATTTATAAAAACTTTCCATATATAGAATTGAATTATTTGGGGAGAGGGAGGTCATCTTAAATTCAGTCATCTTGGATTTGGGTGAATACGGTAATTATGAACTAAGGGTGCAAGAATCATGAGGAGCTGAACAAAAGGGGGGAAAATCTCTTTTATTATAAACATCCAGATGCACAAAACAGAATCAGTCTCTGGATGCCTACAAAAACTGAAAACAGGTAAAACATACTGACACAAGAAGAAAGTCAGAGATGCATAAAGGGATTTATCAAATAAATCTGTTTCCTTAAAGCAAAGAGTTATAGGTTTACCTTCCTGTTCTGAAACATGATGGAACTGCTAGGAAGTAACTGAACTCGTATATCACAGTTTCTGTAGGCAAATTTGGTAGTTTGCCCAACTCTAGGGAATGAGGCTCTTTTAATAAGTAGTAGAAACATACCTAACAAAAAATACAATAATTTCTGTGGGATACAGCATATTTCTGTTCACATCTTCCAGTTAATAAAAACCAGTAGAAACTGTTGATTAGGTAACAGTTTCTTGTGGCACCAGGACATACGAAACACAACCTCTGAAACAAAAACAAGTAGCTGACAAAATTCAGGACATCCTGACTACAGAAAAATTCAACCTATATAAAGCATAAACAAAGAGAGGTTTGCTATAAAACTCTCCTCCTTAAACTAAGCAGGCACTCCAGATGACAAGCACTTAAATCAAGAATGAATTCCTCCCTGTTGTTTCCTATGAACTTTATTAGCCCTGTTTAAACATTCCTATGTCCCTGGCAACCAACACCAGTCCAAGTTTCAGCAAAGCTGAGGACAAAGTATATTACAGGCACCTGTTTTGGGACTAGGAAGATTTAGTTCAGATCCCTTCAGCTGGGGGCTGTACATGGTGGCAGTATGCTGTCCCCTGGCTAGACATCGCACCAGCCAAATGCTATAGGATCGTTGCCCCCAGGATCTTCTGCCCCGCTGTGCAGGCACTACCACCAGTGGCGAGCCGCTCCTTGACCTGCTACACAGCCCCTTCCCTACCACGAGGCTGTGGGAAAGGCAGTTGCAGGGGTTCGTGGGAAGCCACTTAGCCCTGTTTTAGTTTATTTCTTAAGCTGCCGTTTCTTCTTTTATATCTTTTGAATAGTTTCCCCTAAAATTCTGACATGTCAAAGAATTCTCTTTTACACATGTGTAGTCTGTTTTTAGGTGATTATAACACTATTAAAGCTGGATAAATATGGGACTGTACAGAAAAAAAAGTTTTAAAATTAAAGTTTTTGGTCAAACTGAATATTTTTTTAAATCATTTTTTGGCTTACTGAAAAGCCCAAGAAGTGTTTGGGGTTGAATAAAATGTTTATTCACTCAAAATGCTGATTTTTTTTTTTCTAATTCAAAATTACTATACCAAATATTCCTCTAAACCTAGAAAAAAAATTCAAAATGAAAATAAGTTTCATTTAAAAAACCCACTCTTGTTAGGTGAGAGGTAAGTTAGTGGTAAGGGCTGGATTTTTTTTTTTTAATTTAGGGGGAGTTTTGTTATATTATCTTAATATTTCATTCTGTTTAAATAAGTTATTTGGTTTCTTATTGTAAACACCCTGAAGAAGAGCAGGTAGAGCAGCATACTAATCCAATAAATGAATAAAATGGCAAATCAATGTTCTTCATTTTTTTTCAGATGTTATTGTAGTCATAGCAGCACCACCACAGAGAAGAGTGAAGTCACTTACACACAAATGACAAGCACTAGCAAGCTTGCAAAACAGAACATGGAGAAAAGTTAATGGATGAATTTCACTGTGACTACATTGTCACATCATTGTAGTAGCAGGACCCTTGTTTTCTCTAATTTTGTTTGCAGCACTTTACATGTAGTCCATGGTAATTGTGGGCAAGGGTTTGAAGTGACAGCTTTGAGGAGGCTTTGGATAAATGAATCCAAAGTGACTGCAGTCACTGCAGGTGATTTGTGACTGCAGTGATTTGACTCTGGCCCAGGAGCACGTTCCAGTGGTATATTCCTGTCCTTTAAGTTATTACATCTAAAACAACTACATTAAAATTAAGGCTGTAAAATAATACAACCATAATCCGAACGCAAGAGGGGTGCCCCTGCCACCAGTACCCCTCCCCCCTCAGGCCCCTCTGGCACCCCAGCCACATCATCCAGCTCCCTATGAGCTCAGGGGACCCTGCTACCAAACCAAGTTTGGTGAGGTCCTGGGGAGGGCTGAAGCAACCAAGGGGAGAGGGGGAATGGGGCCCCCCTTCCCCTAGTTATGCCCACACTGTAGCTGCCCTACCCCCCCACCCCACCCCACCATCCCTCACCTTCTCCTACTGGAGCCTGTCCACCTGACGACCACCCCATGGCTAAGCGGGTGTAGGTCCCCTGCGGGTGGAAAGGCAAGAGACCCAGGCACAGCTGGAGCCCGCTGATGTGGAGGACTCCTGCCCCACTCCCAAGACCACCACACAGGGGGGTGGGGAGCAGCCCAGCCTCCAGGGGCCTCCTTGGCTGCACCTGACACCCCACCCCCAGGAAAGATCAAATGGGTGATCCCCATGGAGGAGGTTTCGGGGCTGCTGGACAGTCACAAACAGGAGCCCATGTAGGAAGCCCCTCATTCTGCTGGCTAGGGCCTACCCCCTGAGACCATGGGCACTGAGGCTGAGGCCTTGGCTGACTTGAAGGTCTGGTAGCAGAGCCCCCCCCTCCCCCCGATGATCTGGGGGACATAGGTGCCCTGGGGCTCACCCTGGTGAGTCCTGAGGGAGGTCCCCTTTCCCAGGACCCCAGGGCAGACACCGAGGTCACCCTGGTGTCTGGCGGGTCTCTTTCCTCCCCCTCCCAGAAAAACCTCACTTCCAGCCTGCACCAGGGGAGGTCGGCCTGTTGGCTAGAGGACCCCACCCCGATCTTGTTGGGGACCCTGCGCAGGTCCCCCGGGGCTCCAGCTCTAGCCTACCATCTTGTGAAGGAGCCCCACCCTCACCCCTGTCCCAAGGGGCGGCAGAGCTCTCCCAGTCCCAACCAGAGTCTGGGGTCTTAGCGGACCGGGGGATTCAGATGGTGTCTAAGGAGCCCGCTGAGCCCCAGGACCAGGAGGAGGATACCCAAGAACTAGCAGGCTCCATTGCGGACCTCTCGGTCCCAGGGGTCCCCAGGGGGGAGCTACTTGCATTTCTTGACCATGAGTACACCTGCCAGCCTGCCAGCAAGGTACAGCTTGCCTTGGACTGCTGGGGAGATTTTGACAGTGTTCTTACCACTGTGAGGGCACTGGTGGGGGAAGGCAAGGGGCCCAAAAGCTGCAATGCCTGGATCTATAGGAGGGTCTGCAGCTTCATATTCGCCCTCTATACTTATGGGAGGGCATTGCACACTGGGCACTGAGATGCGTGAGGCCCCTGCTGGACCGTCCACTCCACCTCCTCAGGCATGAGGCTGTTTAAGATTGTGACCCTCCATGTCCACGGCTGCAGGAAGGATCTCTGGAAATGCCAGGTGCTCTCCTTCCTTCAGGAGGGGTGGTACCCTGTGGTATTCTTGCAGGAGACCCAAACGACTCCAGCTGATGAGCCTAATTGGCGGCTGGAGTGGGGAGGCAGGGTCTTTTTTAGTCTCCTCTTGGCCACCTCTTGCGGGGTGGCCACCCTGTTCTCCCCAGGCCTGCAGCCGGAGGTTCTGCAGGACGTTGAGGTTGTGCCGGGCTGCCTGCTGCACCTCTGGGTTCAGGTGCAGGGGCTGGTCCTGAACCTTCTGAACGTGTACGCCCCTGCGAGGGACCCAGAGTTGGCAGATTTTTTCCGCCAGGTGGCCGCTTACATCAGCACCCTCAACCCTCGTGAGTGCCTGGTCCTTGGTGGGGACTTTAACGTCACCCTAGATGCGTGAGATCGGTCGGGCAGGGAGCAGAAGCAGGCCACCGTGGGCGTCCTCGGGGAGATCCTGACAGACTATTCCCTGGTGGACGTCTGGCGTGCCTATCACCCTACCGACCCCCCTGCCTTCACCTATGTGAGGGTTTGGGGAGGAGCAGGCATGCCACTCCTGGTTGTACCGGGTTTGTATCTCTCTGCCGCACTTTGTCTGGGCCCACTCCTCTGGCATCTGGCTGACCCCTCTTAGCGATCACCACCTTGTCTGGGCCCAGGCCACACTAGGGCCTAGGTGTCCGGGGTTGGCCTACTGGCACTTCAATCCCAGTCTGCTGGAGGGTGTGGGCTTCAGGGTGGCCTTTCAGGAGTTCTGGTTGACCTGGCAGGAGCAATGGGCAGCTTTCCCCTCGGCTTGGAGATGGTGGGATGTGGAGAAGGTGTGCATCTGGCCCTTTTGCCACCACTACACTCAGGTGCACACTCAACAGAGGGAGGCGGTTCGGGAGCAGCTCGAGCAGGCACTGCTGGAGATGGAGAGGCACCTGGCCACCGACTCAACCAACCTGTCCCTCTGCGAAGAGTGTCAGGAGAGGCAGGAAGAGCTTTGTGCTCTGGACGACCACTGCGCCTGCAGTGTGGTGTCTGCTCATGTGCCCAGCTCCTTCAGATGTACTGTGGCTCCCACTTCTATGCACTGGAGAGGAGGTGACGGGCCAAGAAGTACATCACCTGCCCTCTGCCCTCATGGATTGAGGTGAGATGTGCTGGCGCACACGGGCCTTCTATGAAGAGCTCTTCTCCCTGGATCCATCCGATGCCAAAGCCTGTCGGACCCTGTGGGAGGGACTCCCGCAAGTCAGTGCAGGTAACCAGGACTGGCTGGAGGCTCCTCTCACTTCGGCTGAGTTTTCAGCCACCCTCTGCCTGATGCCTGGCAACAAGGCGCCGGGCATCGATGGGCTGATGACCGAGTTCTATCGGATTTTGCCGTGGTCTGGGTCAAATCTGAGGGAAGTGGGGAACCCCCCCATCTTGCTGGAGAGCCGTGCTGACCCTCCTACCAAAGAAGGGGGACCCTCATGATTTGAGGAACTGGTGTCCCATGTCTGTCCTGTGCATGGATTACAAGGTAGCAGCGAAGGCCATCTTGCTGTGCCTGCGATGCGTGCTGACGGACGTGATCCATCCCGACCAGATGTACGTGGTGCCCAGACGTTCCATCTTCGACAACCTGTACTTGGTCCAGGACCTCCTGGAGCTAGCTCACTGCAAGGGCCTGTCTGGGAAGAGAAGGCGTTTGACAGAGTGGATCACGGGTATCTCACAGGCATGCTTTGGGCCCTGCTCTGTGCAGGCTTTCCAGGTGTTGTATGCCTTTGGAGAGTTTGTTCAAGCTCAACTGGACCCTGAAGGAGCCCATCCTGTTTAGGAGAGGGGTGCATCAAGGCTGCCTGCTGTCAGGGCAGCTGTATACCTTGGCCCTGGAGCCTTTCCTAGTTCTCCTGTGGAAGCGGGTAGCAGGGTTGATGCTCCAGGAGCCAGCGGTGCGGCTGGTCCTATCAGTGCAAGCTGACGATGTACTCCTCGCAGTCTAGGACTCAGGTGACCTGGCACAGGTGGAGGCCTGCCAGGCATTGTACTTGGAGGCCTCCTCTGCCTGGGTCAGCTGGGTCAAGAGCTTTGGCCTGGTGGTAGGTGGCAGGTGGGCTCACTCCCACCCATGCTCTGTAGCATGCACTGGAGTTTCATAGTTTCATAGTTTCAGGGTCGGAAGGGACCTAATAGATCTTCTAGCCCGCCCCCCCGCCAGGGCGGGAGAACAACCCAAAAACACAATCAAAACCACTCACCCTAAAAACAAAAACGGGACTCAAATGAGTCCAGCCAGGTAAGTATCCAGCCTCCTCTTAAAGATCCCCAGGGTAGGGGCCAGCACCACCTCCCTTGGAAGTTGGTTCCAGCTCCTAGCCGCCCTGACTGTGAAGTAGTTTTTTCGGATGTCCAATCTGTACCTCCTCTCCATCAACTTGTGCCCATTATTCCTTGTTATGCCAGCAGGGGCTAGGGGAAACAGCGTCTCCCCCAAACCCTTCTGGTTCCCCCTAGTGAGTTTATAGACGGTCACCAGGTCCCCCCTCAGCCTTCTCTTGTGGAGGCTGAATAGGTTCAAGTCCCGCAGTCTCTCACTGTAGGGTCTGCCCTGTTGTCCCCGGATCATGCGGGTGGCCCTCCTCTGGACCCTCTCCATGTTGTCCACATCCCTCCTGAAATGGGGCGCACAGAACTGGACACAATACTCCAGCTGCGGCCTGACCAGCGTCGCATAGAGGGGGAGGATCACCTCCCTGGCTCTACTCGAGATGCACCTGTGGATGCACGACAAGGTCCGGTTAGCCCTGCCAACCATGACCTCGCATTGTCGGCCCATGTTCATCTTGGAGTCAATAATGACACCAAGATCCCTTTCCGCCTCCGTGCTCTCAAGTAGGGAGTTCCCCATCGTATAAGTGTGCTGCTGGTTCCTACTACCCAAGTGCAGCACCCTGCACTTGTCCGTATTGAAACGCATCCTGTTCCTGTCTGCCCACCCCTGTAACCTATCCAGATCCTTCTGCAATCTCTCTCTCCCTGCTAGCGTGCTCACCTCCCCCCAAATTTTGGTGTCATCAGCGAATTTAAACAGGTTGCTCTCCACCCCAACATCAAGATCGCTGATGAAGACATTGAACAGCGCAGGGCCCAGGACCGAGCCCTGAGGGACTCCACTACCCACCTCCCCCCAAGTCGAATATGATCCATCCACCACCACCCTCTGAGTGCGACCCTTCAGCCAATCTGCAATCCATCTGACCGTGTAGGCATCTATGCCACAGTCGCCTAGTTTACTAATTAGGATGGGGTGAGAGACGGTGTCAAAGGCCTTGCTGAAGTCCAGAAAGACTACATCCACCGCGACACCTGCATCCATGGCCTTTGTGACCTGATCATAAAAGGCAATCAGGTTGGTCTGACATGATCTCCCCCTAATAAATCCATGCTGATTGCCCCTGAGCATCATCTCGGATGCCGGCCCATCACAAATGTGCTCCTTGATGATCTTCTCAAAGAGCTTCCCCAGGATTGAGGTAAGACTGACGGGCCTATAATTGCCCGGGTCCTCCCTTTTCCCTTTTTTGAAGATGGGGACCACATTAGCTACCTTCCAATCGTCTGGCACCTGGCCCAAGCACCACGATCGCTCGTAGAGCCGTGCCAGGGGCCCTGCAATAACCCCAGCCAGCTCCCTCAGCACCCTGGGGTGGAGAGCATCCGGACCCGCTGACTTGAACGCGTCCAGCCCCTCCAGAAGCTCTCTAACCCGGTCCTCCCCAACCTGAGGTCTGAAGGCGATCCCCTCGCGTCCGGCTTCTATCACAGCAGGGAAGTCCCGGTCCCTGCACAAGAAAACGGAGGTGAAGAATTGGTTAAAGAGGTCCGCTTTATCCTCTGACGCAACCACCAGATTGCCCCGCATATCCTGCAGGGGCCCCACATTACCCGGCGCCTTCTTCATCCTCCCAATATATTTGAAAAAGGACTTTTTGTTATCCTTAATCCTGGACGCTAATCCGAGCTCTATCTCCGCCTTGGCCTTCCTAACAGCCCGCCTGCAGGCCCGAGCAGAGGAGGTATACTCCTCTTTGGAGATTACACCCCCCTTCCACCGGGCGTACGCCACCCTTTTGGCAAGCAGGCATTCCCGGACACCCTTGGTGAGCCAGGGGGGCTTTTGGACACTCCTGCCCGCCTTGCTTCTTGTCGGGATGGACACCCCTTGGGCCCCGAGTATCGTTTCCTTAAGGAACGACCACTCCTCTTGGACGCTGAGTTCCTCTGCCCTCAAGGACCCCAGTTCCTCTCCCACTAATCTCCTCATCTCACTGAAGTTGGCCCTCCTGAAGTCTAGGGCCACCACCTTGCTGCGGGCCCTTGACACTCTACGCTGGATGGTGAATTCCAGCATGCGATGATCACTATTGCCCAGGTGGTCAAGAACCTGGAGGCCTCTTACCAGGTCGTCGCCTGCGGCCAGGACCAGGTCCAGCAGGGCATCTCCTCTGGTGGGACTGTGCACCTCCTGAATCAAGTGGAGGTCCTGCAACTCGGCCAAGAACTTCCTGGAGCGGTCCGTCCCGGCTGACTGCTCCTCCCAGCAGATGTCCGGGTAATTAAAATCGCCCATGACAACTACATCCCTTGCTTTTAGTGTCTCCGCAAGCTGGCCTGAAAATTCCCTGTCCAGCTCCTCCTCCTGATTGGGGGGTCTGTAATAGACCCCCACCGTCAAATCCCTCTCGCCTTGCCCCCCCTGGATCTTGACCCAGAGCACTTCAGCTCGCCCTTCCCCTGACCCCATACTGCTGGCAGAGGATGTGTAGTGCTCCTTGACATAAAGTGCCACCCCCCCCCCCTTTTCTGCCTTCTCTATCCCGCCTGTCCAGCCTATAGCCCCTAATGTTAACTGCCCAGTCATGGGATGAGTCCCACCATGTCTCTGTTAACCCTACGACATCTGGATTTGAACTAGCTATTCTGAGGGCGAGTTCCTCCTGTTTGTTCCCCATGCTACGAGCATTGGTGTACAGGCATTTAAGGCCTTGCAAGACTGTGTGCCCCCCCACCCCCTGCTTAGCCAACCATCAGGACCCCTGTTACTTACCTTTGCACCCCTTGCCCTGATGGCAAGACCCCCATTACTTACCTTTGCACCCCTTGCCCTGATGGCGTCTCCTCGTCTTCCTGCAGCCCCCTCCCCCGGCGAGTCTAGTTTAAAGCTCGCCGTACGAGATCAGCCAACCTGGAAGAGAAGACACGCTTGCCATTAGGGGAGAGATGAAGCCCATCCCGCCCCAGCAATCCCCCCTCCCGAAAGCAGTGTGGAGTGTGGGTTCACTGCTCTATTTTGGGGTTTACCTGTCCCCCACAGGCCCCTCCCTGCTAGAGTACTGGCACCAGCTGGAGGTAAGGGTGGTGGAGGGCTCTGAGCCTGGGTAGAGCTCCTGAGGTGTCTCCCTGCGTGGGAGAGTGCTGGTGCTGAACCAGCAGGTCCTGTCCATGCTCTGGCACCACTTACACACCCTGCCTGTGCCCCCTGAGGTTCTGGCAGGGTTCCAGAGATGGGCGCTAGAGTATTTCTGGCCAGGACAGCACTAGGTTGCTGCAGAGGTCCTGAGCCTCCCCCTGTGGGTGGGCATCCAGAGTCTGGGTTGCCTCCACAGCCAGGTCCTGATGTTCCACCTTCAGGCCCTGCAACGACTGCTGTATGGTGTCGGTAGCCACGCGGCATGGGGCCACCTGGGGTGCGCTTTCCTCTGCCAGTTCTGGGGGCTCTGATATGCCTGGCAGCTGCTCAGCCTGTGGGGCTTCTCCCTGCAGGACCTGTGAGGGCTGCCAGATTTCTACTAGGACCGCCTCCAGGTCCCTCGCAACAGTCGCCCAGGGTGCCAACCTGCTCATCAAGCCCCTCCTCTGGAACCCCCAGCTGGAGGTGCTGACGGCAGAGGCTCCCCGCTTGTGACAGAGGTTGATCCTGGCTGTTGTCACCTGTATCGGAGACCTCCTGGACTACGATAGGCAGGACTGGGTGGACCCCTCTGCACTGGCCTGGCGCATGGGTCTAGTCAAGACACGTGCAACCTGGGTGTCTGGTCCAGGAGGTGAAATCTGCCCTACTTCCTGATGCTCTTACCCTTGCCTTTGTCAACCAGGTTCTGTGTGGTGGTGGTCCCTGCCCCCCAACCCCTTGGGTCCTCCAGCCCACTGGAGTTTGTTGTGGGGCTGGCGACTCACCCGGCTTTGTGGTGCTTCCTGCCCCACCACCTGAGCCAGCTGGAGGACACAACTGGTCTGCTTTTTTCCACAATCCACCACCGCCACCTCTACACGGTCATGGGCGGCATGGATCCATCATGCCGCGCTTGCGTCCTGCCCAAACACCAAGTGGTGGGACCTGCTTAGTGAGGGCATGGCTGGGGCACCCCAGTGGCTGAGTCTGTACTCCATCCTCCTCCCATGAGCCACTGGGGACCTCAGCTGGCGGCTCCTCCTAGGAGCCATTGCCACGGGCATGTATGTGGTGAGCTTCACTAACACCCTGATCTCCTGCCCCTTCTGCAGACAGAGGGAGCCCCTAGCACACATGACCCTCGTGTGCACCAGGCTGCAGCCCCTCCACAACCTCCTCCTGAGGTTCTAGTTGAATTTCACCCCCCCACCTTTTTGTTTTTGGTCACCCCAGCCAGGGAAGCCTGGGACCTCCTGGTCAACCTCCTCCTGGCCCTGGCCAAGTGGGCCCTGTACATGACCAGGAAGGAGGCTCTGGCTGGGAAGGTGCCCGGAGACTGCAAGGCTGCTTTCCTCTCACTTGTCCACGCACGTTTCCGGGCAGAGCACCAGTGGGTGGCATCCACCGACTCCTTGGATGCCTTTGAGGACCGGTGGGTGCGGCCCACGGGGCTCTGCTTGGTTTCCACCTCAGGCACACTCATTTTTAGGTTTTGACCCTCATGTCACTCCTGTCCTGTTTTTTGCCTATGTTATTCCAAGTATTTTGTTGTAGCATTCGCCCATTAGCCCCCATATAATAGGGGCTACTTACAGCCCACGCTATTTGAATGTTACAAATAGACAGGAGCTTCTGAGGCTTGGCCATTTGACATATGGGGATACTAGCCCCCCCATGCCAGCTTGACTGCCGCAGCAGCTCTGACCTAGAGTGGCCTCTGCACCCTTTACCCAATGCAGCAGTCTGGCAGCGGAGGCTGCTGCCTAGCTGTGTCCTGCTGCCACCTGCAACGATATCCATCTCTTGGACCTGCAGTCCTATGTCTGCATGCCTGCCAGACCTGGATGGGGACTGCATGGTCGCCTGGGCTGTGGTATGTATGGGCACTGTGGCAGAACCATCTGCACCTCTGGGCCAGCTGCCAGTGGCTGTGCTATTGGCCTTCGTGTGACATTGCTACCATGTGTGCCCCCAGTCTGCTATCTGGGTAGCTATTGCCTGGAAGATGTTCTCAGTGTGGTAGCCTGCTTTGAACTGTCAAATCCTGTCCTCCTGGCCCCAAATGGCCAGAAGGTCAGCCATCTTGTTTGCCCTCCAACTGGGTCCCCAGTACCAGCTCTGGGCAGGCTCCTTTGCCTGGATCCTGTCACTTGCCTCACTAGCAGGAATCCTGGTGTTCCCTCTTTAAAAATAGCAAATTCTCTGTGCAGGGGGGCTGGACCCAATGATCTCACGAGATCCCTTCCAGCCCTAAACTTCTGTGAATGCGTGTGTGATTTTAAAAAATCCCAAATTCATTCTTTAAAATGCCCCCAAAATTGTGTTCTTTCAGTGTTAAAATGAAACACCACTAATCGAGAGAGA
This sequence comes from Alligator sinensis, assembly GCF_000455745.1. NCBI lineage: Eukaryota > Metazoa > Chordata > Crocodylia > Alligatoridae > Alligator > Alligator sinensis. The sequence goes on along the minus strand of NW_005842269.1, from coordinate 1,139,124 downwards.
GAGAGATCAGTTGGGCAATGGTTTATTGATGTATGTACAATTTTAAAGCAATTTGAAAGCCTACTAGTGCCTCTATCATCATATTAAAATAAATGCTAAATACCTTTATGTTTTGGTATTTGCTTTTGGTTTTTTTCATCATAGAAAAAATCAGAGCTCCCCCTGACCCCTTTGCTAACCAGGATGTGGAGACAGCTGCCCCTGCAGTCACAGCTCCTGCCAGCAGGTCTCATTCTGTCTGGCAGCTGGGCATGCAGAATGAGAGATGTGGGGTGTGGTGTGGGCTGTGTGGAGTTTGTTGGGTTTTTTTTTTTGGGTTTTTTTTTGTTTTTTTTTTTGGGGGGGGGGGGGGGGGACTGCCACACGCCTACCCCCACCACCCCGTGGTGCACAGGCCACACCGCTGGCAGCAGCAGTCAGCTGGGCCATGCCCATTGCAGCACAGCCCCTCAGGGCACAGTGCAGCCTGATCCACCCCGCTAGCATGGGCAGTGGCAGGAGCTGTCTCTATCGTGTCCAAAAGGCTGTACTAAAGCATGACACAGTAACAATGTTACTGGAGGGCAATGTGTAGACAATCCCTAAACTTTTCATACTCTGTGGAAAAAATAGAACTAATGACATTTGCTATGCATGAAACTTTAATAATTTTATTTGGACTTAGAATACGCAAATGAGAGTTACTTCAACATATGGAGACCATAAATAACAGAAGTCATATCTGAACATATACACAAATAATACAAAGACTGCAGTGATGCAGGAATATATTATATAGCTAGAAAATATGAGCAACATTTGAGCAACTACATTTCCTGAACTCTGCAAAGTAATGCAATCCTAACATTCCCACTGACAGATGTCTTATCAGGAAAAAGGCTTTAAATTTTGGCTACATGCAATTTAAGTGTTCCTCTGCTTACCGTTATAAATAAATACTTTGTTCAATGTTATTAGCATCAGATCAAGAATGCTTTACTAACCTCATTCCCCACAGCAACCCTCTGAGGTAGGTATGTATCATCCCTCTATTTTACAGATGGAAAAAAGACCTGGCTGAGGGTCTAGTTAGTGGCAGAACCAGGAAAGCAGCCCCGAGCATGCTCTGCCCACCAGCTAATCCCTTTTCTTATACCAAGTCATTAAAACAAGAGGTTGATGCAAATTTAAAACAATTACCTACAGAACATATTACATTTAATATTTCAATAATGTAAACCATTAAAAATGCTATGTAATACATTTAATATTGCTGACATTTGAGCTACACTTTTTACTACTCTCATCTATTAGATATGCATCTTGATTCAGACACACACTGTTGATTTGAAGTTTATATTTCCATTTCCAAGTTTTTTGATGAAGCCGTTGAAAGAGAAAATAAATAATTTTTGACAGTATATTTTTAAGTAACTGACAATATCTGCAACCCTTTTATGGTAAGAAGATACTGAAAACTATGCACTGTAAAAATAACTATCTAAGCATCTGAACAGTAATGTCATCAAATTTATGCTCATAAAGAGTGATTGCTATTTTTACATGCTGGCTTTTATTATCAGCCACTACAGCAACATATATTGTATATATTATGAAGACAGCAGATAACTGTAGTTCTTTAGACTCATAATACAGTGCCGGTAACATAATTCAAGTCAACACAATTAACTAATAAGGCCAGTTTATCAAGTACAATATGAAGTTGATTAAAATCCACCTGTGTTTTAAAGACTGCTTTAAATCAATTTAAATTTAATTAATTTAAAACATTAAAATGCTATATAACACACTGAATATTGCTGACATGTTTGAGCTACACATTTCCACTATCCACATTTACTAGATGTACATCTTGATTAAGACAAACACAACTGATTTCAGGTTTAATATTTCCATTTCCAAGTTTTATGATGAAGTGGCTGACTCCAGTATTAGGACTCACAGAAGACAGCTGCGACTTTGTTAAAGTTGTTGGTAAAGTGCACTCAAGCTCTGAAACAAAATAATGAATCCAGTTTCTCATGTATGCCCCATGACTCACTACCAGTATATTGACATCTAACATTTTAGTAGCTTTGTCATTATCAGAGTTAAATTCAGGTCCATTGTAATGGTTTGTCCAAGGGAAAACTGATTTTTCTTCTAATGTTTCCAAGCCATTGCCTGCTGTATCCAGGACAACTTCCTTCTGACTTTCTTCAAGAGTGAGTTGGCACAGAAATTCAAAAAAATCTTTTGCACGTGCTCTCACCTAAGAAGAGACATTAGGAAAAACGAATACATGTGTGAAGACTGCTAAAGCACTCAAGTCCAGTGACCCGAGTAACTTTTAACATCAAAGTTTTATGTAAAAAAAAAAGTTTACACATGCATCTTAGACTGAAGAACAGAAATCTGAAGCAGCTGTATTCCTAATAAACCTAGCCAGAGGGCGAATATATTGGGGGGGGCACACTGAGCGTGAGTGTGTGCATACCTGCCCCCCCCCGGAAAATCTATCATGGGGAAGGGTCGTGGGGCAGATGAAGGCCCCTGCAGTGAGGGAGGGAGCTGGGCAGAGGCAGGGGCAGGAGCTGAGGTGAATGGGGTCCCAGGACAGGGTCAGGCTGTGGGACACTCGAAGCCCGGGCAGCTCATCCCCAGGCAGGGGGTCTCCCGCAGCTGTGCACACCCTGGGGGCGGTATGGGGGGCACGTGCCCCCTGGATCTGTGCGCAGGATGGAGGAGGGCTGCACTTTGTGCCCTGCTGACTGGAAGCGGTACCATGCCATGTGCCTGCTGCACGTGGGGTGCAGAGTGCAGTGGCATACTTGGCTCTTGAGGCAGCGGGATGCAGAGCGCAGCCTGCTTTTGCCCTGTGCACAGATCCCGGGGGCACGTGTTCCCCATGCCTCCTCCGGGGTACACGCAGTGGTGAGAGCACCCCTCCCGCCTCTGGATGAGCCGCCCGGGTTCCAAGCGTTCCATGACCTGGCCTGGGGCCCCATTCACCTCAGTCCCTGCCTTTGTCCCACTCTCTCCTGCAATGTGGGGGCCTCGATCTCTCCCCACCCCTCCCCAAGCCCCTTCCCCTTCAGAGTATGCTGCAACTTGCCTGGCTGCCATGCTGGGCAGTAATCCACATGCCAGGGCTGCAATCCTGGCTGCATGTCTGTGTGTGCATGCCCCTTCCCCCCACTGCAGCAGCCCAGAGCCCACGGCCAAGCTGCCCTGTGGCTCTATCCGCTGCTCTGCATTTGGTGGGGCTAAGTGTCTTTAGCCCTGGCCTTCCGCTGCCTATGCTAATAACACATACGCATAGTACATAAGTCTCCAGGTAACTGTTTCTGTAGCACATTAAAGTGCTGAATGTAGAGACTATTGTTAGAGAGAGTTTTTGCCTCTCAAACCCAAGGAGAGCTGTGAAAGCAATTCCTATTAATCTTGTAAAAAGGAAACAAATTCATAAGAAACACAACCCAAGATTAATATTTTAAATAAGCCAAACCAAAGTCAGATTTGATCTCACAGCATGTGCTGACTGTTGAACACATGATGCTTTGCAAATTCAGCTTCTGCCAATCAAGTGTGATTAATCCCACTCCAAAACAGAGGCAGCACTATTTCTTGAAGCAGCATATCAAGACAAAAAGGAGTAAAATAAAGGATGGTCTTTAATGTCCAGAGGGAAAGAACAGTATGGAACTGACAAATGCTAGCTTTGACTGGACTAAGCTTGAAGCAAAACAGCATTTGTAAAATTAGGAAATAGATGTGCCTGCACAAGTAAAAAGAAGACATGGAAGATGGACTGAAGAAACAAACAGTATACCGTACTTCATCTAATGTTTCTCCCCCAGAGGGTGTGAATGAAGGACACTGCTGTCTAGCAGCTTTCGCCATTGCCTTTAGGTCACTCAGAGGCTTGCCTTCTGCAACACCATATTTCTGCAAAAGACCATTTACAGAAAATTGTTTAGTTGAATATTAAGGGAAGGAAAAATAAATACAACTTCAAGCTTCAACTTCACTTAAAAATTCAGTTCCTCCATTTCCCTTTTGACCCAGGAAAGTAGGTTTAAGCTAGTATTCTTACTCTAGGTCTTTAAAGTCTAAATCTTAGTCCTTCATTTAGTATACTTTCTCCCTTTCCCTTCCCCACTCAACTAAGATATACTGAAAGAGCTAAAATTTGATACATTTATACAGGGAATTATTTAAAAAACTGAATTCTGCACAATTATCCTCTCAGTCATTTGAAAATTAGTTACAAAATTCACAAAATAGATCCACTTGGAAAACTACTTATTATAATTATTATTATAATGGGAGCACTAACTGTTGAAAATAACTTCTAGATTTCCCAAGAAAATAACCCATGCAAAACTATTTCAGAGTGGCTGACAAATACTTTTTTTTTTTTAACTAGAAAAAGATCTAAGTTAAAAATACTTAAAGAAATACGCATTTTTTGTTTTTATTGGATTGGAGAACATGTAACATTTTCAGTGAAGTGCCTGAGATAAGTCCCAAATCAAAGTCTTGTGGCAAAAATAGACTGAAGCTTAAGTAGGTTCCCCTCAATTTAATTATGGGGAACCAAAATGCATATTTTAAAGCAATCTGTAGGATTTCTAGTGCACTTTACATGTACAGGCATGTACACTGTAATGCACATCCTATATACTGCACGGATACATAGCACCTTGCTAATTTATGAACTTTTTTGTACTTAGATCAAGAATACTTCACTCTGGAGGCATTAACACCCTATCCCATGTTATTGACAATAAATAAATACAAATTTATTTAAGTGAAGTATAGGTTTACTCTTTTATTAGCATGGAAAATTAAAATGCTGCAGGTCTGCTTCATGTTTAGAAAAAAAATGAACAGAGATGCTTTACAATTAGAAAAATACATAGCTAGACCTCTCTTACACAAATCCCTGCTTGCCAGTTTACATAATCACTGCTCAGTTATTTCTCAATATGTAAATTACAAATATGGAAATCCAAGCCATTAGCCACCATAACAACTAATTTATTCCTGTAATCAGAAATGAAATTGTTTGCTAACAAAGGCACTGCAGCTGAAGAAAGTAAAATGCTGAAGTAGAAAAGCTCAAAAGTGTTAAGGTAAATTCCCCAAAAGGAATCAAGACTCTACAGCTGATGAAAGTCAATTCTTATAGACTAAATTAAAAAAAAAAAATCCACTGCTTCATTTCCCTCCTTCCTCTCATTCCTTCCCTTCTGAAGGGCTTTTTACTAGAAGAACCAACAAAGTAACATATGCAGAACTCTGCCTATGCCACTTAACTTTTAAGACAAAATTACATTCCAGTCATTTAGGAGACAAGTGTTGCTGATTCCTATGGAAAAAAGATGACGAGAACAATCAAAGAATGAGGGAGGGAAAAGAATGAGGAAGTGGCACAATTTTTTTTAAACAAATTGTTTACCTACTAGCAGTCTGCCATCCTTTTTAGTTTTTGTTGTATTTATTTCCTCATTTAAAATTAAGCTGAATGTGTCAGGATAGCAACTTGAGGGCACTTCCTGTTAACACAGTAACAACCATAACCTGGGATTCAGTTTCTTTAATTCAATACACTGTTTTGCTCATACAGGAGGCAAAATTATGTACTTGGGCAGACTAGAAAGGTTAACTGGGTACACAGGCTATCCTACAGCAAGGTGATAGTTTCTGCATCAGTCCATATACCAGGTGATAATGAAATACAGGTCCAATCAAATTCTCTTCGCATGAAACCAGAAAGCACTGGAACAAATAGAATTCCTTGTACATTCAAGGACAGAATTTGGTCCTCGATAATTATAGAAGTGGCGTAAGAAGCCTACCTAAGCATTCAGAAAGGAGTGCCCAATCTTTCTGTTTAAGTGGCCAGATACTTTTTCAAAGTGTTCAATTTAAAAACAAGAACTCCTGTTTCTGTACTTACCCGCTCTCGAAGCCTTGCATCATACTTTATTAAAATATCTTTGCAAAACTTATTCTTTCCTGTAATTGCAGCTGCAGTCTGGAAAGCAAACATACAGTGGTATAAAACAACAGCTACTCGCCCTACAATAAACAGAACATCGCAAAGAGCACGTCTATGAATCTCACTGCTGGTGCACATGCAACCCAAGCACACAAGACTGCATCCTTTTTGCAGTAGTGTGCGCCAGGGCTACACATGCTTTCCTCATGCTCAAATTAAACTAAGTTAACAGTGGCAAGCAATTACAGCTGATGATACATAGTTACTGTTTTTGCAGCCACAATTACCTCACACTGGGTGCATCTACATGAGCAATTAGAGCCATGCAATAAATTCTGGTGCAGTTCACACTGTAGTCAGTTGCTTCCAGGCACAGTGTTTACACGTGTCCAGGACTGCAGGACACTGAGCCAGGGCGAAGCAGTCCTGGGCTGGCAGGGAGCCCGGGGGGGTGGTCATCCCCAGGCTCTGGGTGGCAGAGAGTCTGGCTGAGGCACACGGGTGCTACAGTGCAGACCTAGCTGGCAGGCAGCCCTCACACTTTAGCACCCATGTGCCCTGCCACAGTCTATACATGCGTTTGAACACACGCAAGTACTCTGCCATAAGATAGTACAACAGAATTAATTAATCTACTTTGCCCTAATACCAGCACATGTAGACTGTGATGCTTTACTGTGGAGTTAATTAGTCTATTCCACAGTAAAGCGCACATGTAGATGTACCCACTGAGTGAAAATGGAACTAGGACACTTTACACCTTAATGAAACAGGGGTGAGCTGCCTGGTTCAGTTTTCACCTACATGGCTTAACTGTGAGCATGCACCAGCTGTTCCACAACAAATTCAGGTCATCATTAACTTACTCTCCTTTGATTATTTCTTTACATTTTTATTAACAAGATATGGATGTTTCTTTCAGGTGATTTGCTGATTTCCTAAGCATCATACAGGACATCTGTGGCAGAGACAGAAGAGAATCTAGTGCTTGAGGACACCTTATTTTTTCTTATGAACTCTTGCTTCACATAACATATGTTTTCAGCTTCTGCAATAAATGAAGCAGAAGCTCCTAATGACAAAATGCTCCTTCACTACATTGCTCTGATGCAAACCCAGACCAGGTTTATCTAAACTTAAGAGAAAGAGCCAAGGGTCTTAAGGGGAAAAAAAAAGACGTGATCATGGAATTCATGATAGCATTTTGTATGTTTTGATCTTTTGGCTCTAATCTTAGATTGTTTAAATACATGGGGTTATTTCGTGTTGGGGTTTCTTTTGGGGGGGTGTGGAGGAGGGGGTTGCACGCAATTTTGTAGGCTTTAAAAAGCAAACAAAAACCCAAATTCCACTGCATGTCATCATATTGTCATACACATCCTTCTCCAACAGGGGTGGGCCCTTTAGATCAACCACACAAATCTCTGCCTTGTGAGCTAACCAATTTACAAATGGCAGTAACAGGATGCCATTTTATTTATGGAGCAACACTAGAGGAATATGTTGTTGACAGCAATGGGATGGTGAGACTCAGAAATCTTAGATTTTATTCCAGGCTCAGGATAAGAGGGCTCTAGTGGACCTGCATACCTCTGCCCATTCCCTATGACAGTTATTCCCACATGTACCACCCTCTGTAATTTATCCCAATACAGAACCTGTCTTCCTTTACCTGGCTCCTTTTCCAAATCCCATCCTCTTGTCCACCCACTCTCAGTCTCTTCCCCTTCCAAGCTTGCTGTCTAACTCCCACTTTCTCCTTCTGCCCGCAATATCCCATAACAAGTTCCTTGCCCAGTTCCTTATCTGTCTCCTTTCTCCTGCTTCCTAGATTCCTATTGTCAGCCTCCAGTTTCAGGAAGTTGCAGTGTGTCTCACCCAGTCAGCAGTCCCCCAGTTTCACCCTGCCCAGTACCTTAATACTATTTCTTTCTGCCTCCACTGACTCAGTCCAACCGTTCCCATGGTATACATTTGTCCAGACAGGAAATTTCTCTCCCCAGTATCCACCTACTCCTTTCTTCCTCCCTAGTCTCACTTACCCCTTCTGTATTCAAATCAGATAGCTTCTTCAACACTGCCTGGGTGCCAGTAGTGAATGATTGAGAGTTTGTGGACACACAGGAAAGACAAGTCCCCTGATCTCAACTGCAGTGGCCCGAAATACCCTGGATGGCAGCAGGTAGGAGAAGCCAATACAGGAAAAGCTTAATTTTGCCACTGAAGCCTTCGGTGGGAGACCACTCAGTTTTTTTCTGAGGAAAGGGAACTTGCATTCCTCATACCTTAGGAACAGCAAGGGGATGGAGCACGCTCAAGAAGGATATTTTAGAGAGATTCTGGCACATGCTAACTGCAGCTTTTCAAAGGTTTTTAAACTTGGCCAAATTTGGGTTTATTTACAAAAAAGAACGCCAACAGGCATTTCCCTCTAGTAAAAACGCCTCACTGCCAAATTTCAAGACCCTGTTCTAAAACATGGAAGTGCCAGACCTTCTCGGAGGTTTGTTTGGTTTAGCAAAAACAAAACAAAACAAAAAAACCTGAAAACCTTTACATTTCCCCATTTCCATTCTGAAATGGATGAACTTTTCAAAAAACAAAAAAAGTCAGCTTGTGACAGTCATCTGGTGAGGGAAAAAAAGCAGTTCAAATGGCTACGTTTGCCAATCAAAACAATCATTACAATAAACACCAGAGTATTTTGTATTTACACACATATGACAGCTGCACCCTTGATTACTATCTCAAAATTTTGAAAAACAGGTATTTGTGTAATGATCACATCCAATTTCCAAAGAAACCCATAACACAAGGTGTAGCAGTTTCACTTTGCGTTAAGTCTTGTCTACAAAATAGTACAGATGAAGACATGGAGACAAATGTTTGAACACAAAATTACAGGTTTTGTTTAGTCGTGGCACTTCCTCAGTCTTTATCTAGGGTGCATGTAATGGGGGCACCTGCTCTCTTGGAAACAAAATTTCAGGAAAACAAAATCACAGCTATTATTCAAGTAAACAGTATTTTACAGAAAGAGTTGATATTAGGCCAAGTGTGATTTATAACGAATATTCTGCAGAAGGGTTGAATATATAATTGTTAGAAGAGTATTTGGAATTTCAATTAAGAGACTGAAATATTTTTTTAAAATGAGACTTGATCTTTCTTTCTAAAGTCTGTAAGAAATATAAATATACAGGTTATGATGTATGTGGAATGCAATGTGCCATTCCTCTGCATATCTGACCCTCCCCTGCTACGTACACATATGCTTCCTTTTTTAAACACTTTCCAAGGCAGAGGGAAGATGGGTAAAAGGTGACTTCACTGAGTGCCACACACAAAAGGCTTGCAAATCAAGCCCAACTATTTTAAACAAATTCTTATGCTGAATGATACTTTGGGTATGCTCTTAAGACATGAGCACAACTTTTCTTTGCCCCTAATTCATACAAGTAATAATCCTGCCACCCAGACTGAACATAGCAGTAGTCCAAGTGTTAACTGCTAGTCAATAAACCTAAGGATGGTATAACCTAGTCTTGACTAACTCTGTCCTTGATCTGTAGACTAAAAGCATTACTATGTTCCTTGGCACTAAAACCAACAGGGCTAAACTGGGGTTGTCTGATCTCCAAACAACTGGCATACATAATACTGCTCATGTGGTTTCTACCCTTGTCCAGTTATATTTCCAACTCTGGTCTTGTGGGTAGATATATAAGCAAGTCCAGGAAGAATTTGTTTTACTTCTGTTAAAGTTTACTCTGAAACAATTAATTACAAAACTATGATCCTGTGAAAAATCTTAGCACTGGACCAAGAACTCATCTCTCTAGCACCATGGTCAGTTCTGTCAACCAAGGGCATTCTTTACGAGTGTTTGCCAATTAGATATCTAGCTTATGACAAGTTTCATCTAGTTCATGTTTATCTAAAATCCCTAGGAGAATCTAACACGTAACCATATAACACAAGGTAAAACAAAGCAATCTTATAGTCTATTTCCTGTATTCATTGCCAAAGAAGGAAGTTACTGGTAAATTGCTTTAACATTGTGCATGTTTGCTTATCCTATGTTGCCCTCAAATTTGCATTTCAATTTCTTACAAATGATCAAATATTGCCTTGTTAAATAACTAAGCATTAAAGTTAAGATTGGTAGATTTATGCAGTCCTACCCCACATCCCCCCTTTCTCTTTTAATATACTCTAATGCACATTAGCCCTTTTCTAGTCATTCAGGAATTCAGCGTATATCCTATAGGTTCTAAATGGCAATCAGCAGCAATCCCTCTCTGCTGGATCCTTTGCTAAATTATAACAGGGTGAACTTTGTTGGGTCCTACACTCTTAATAACTTCATATTATCTAGGTAATGTTAACCACTGAATATCCTTTTAACCATATTTAGTGAAGTGGAAGAATCAGGATTAAGCAAGAGATGATAATCACAGATTCTGATGTTTAAAGGGTAGGTTTAAAGCTAAAATAAAAGTCAGATCTTAGAAGTGTTACAAAATCACCATTAGACATTGTGCCAGACTTCTGAGCTACCAGGATGAGTTACTGCCAAGATGAGTTAATGCAACACCAACCCACAGGTATATACAATTAAAAAAAAAGTGGCAGGCAGTTGATAGGACAACACTGTACAATGTGCATTAAAGACACAACTCACAGTCAACAAGAGTTAACTCAGAAATAGTCAAGTTTTGTGCTCTTTGGAGAAGAGCCCAAGATCTATATCTACCCCACCACTTAATTCTAAGCTTACTGTCTCCTTCACAATTGTTGTATTATTTCATGCTGCCTCCACCCCAGCAAAAAAAAAAAATCGCTTAAATAAACTACCAAATAGTGACATTCACATTTGCTTTCAAATGCCTCAAAAAGTACTTGCCTGCTTTGCCCGAAGAAGATCACTTGAGAAGACATGAGTGAACTTCATGTTACTGAGAAACATACCAGCAGCATCTGCTTGTCTGAAACCAGTCGCAGAAAGGGGTTCATCAATACCCTGACCTACAAAACAAGAAGTTCCCAAACACTTCAAGCATGGGTTTTAGTTGATTTACCATTTATAGCATCCAGAGCACACAGGCAGGACAGGAGCCCTGCTATACCATACCCCATCTCCCATGCCTCAGAAACTCAAAATTCAACAAACATCATGCAAACTAAGTAGAAAGGAACAGTGTACGTTAAAACTCCAGGAGCAAAGACAACAACTCTTTTCTAGTGCTACTTATGCTTGTAGAGCTATCAAAAGAAATGTGCATACATTCAGGCCACCTGTAGCATCAAAAAGCACAGCACATCTGCCACCAGTCTGGCAGATCTGTGACATCTATAATGGTGCATGAGGGAGAGCTGGCTCCTTGACAGTCCTTGGTAAGCTGCTGTTTTGCTCTGCCAAATATCTGATTTGTGTAGTGGCAGCCATGGCTATCAAGCACAGTCCCTTTCACCAGCATCTATTTTGTAGTGCTACAAATGAATATGTCCAAGGCTTACAGGTTATTTATGTATGTAAGAATTAAACACACATGCAGAGCCTTAATTTTCAAAAATTACTAGCAAGTAAAATTTCAATCACTAGTAAGTTGACTGTTGACTCCAGGATGAACATGAGTCGCCAACGTGATGAACCAGTTAGCAGAGCCAATCGCACCTTGTCATGCATCTGTAGGTGCTTCACAAACAGGCCAGGGAAGTGATTCTCCCCCTCCATGTGGCACTGGTCAGACTGCAGCTGGAGTACTGTGTCCAGTTCTGGACGCCGCAGTTCAAGCGGGATGCGGGAAACCTGGAGAGGGTCCAAAGAAGGGCCACTCGCCTGATTAGAGGCCTGCAGGGAAGGCCCTATGAGGAAAAGCTAAGGGACTTTAACCTCTTCAGACTCTCCAAGAGAAGGGACCTTGTGGCAGCATACAAATTTATAAGGGGCGAGCAACATGAAGTAGGTGGCGATCTGTTCACCAGGGCACCCCCTGGAATGACAAGGAACAATGGCCATAAGCTACTGGAGAGGAGGTTTAGGCTAGACATTAGGAAAAAGTTCTTCACGGTCAGGGTTGTCAGAGTCTGGAACAGGCTTCCAAGGAAGGTGGTGCTCGCCTTCAAGAGGAGACTGGACAGTCACCTGGCTGGGATCACACGACCCTAGGGTTGGTGACTCTTTTCTTGCCTGCCGGGGCAGGGGGTCGGATTAGATGGCCCACTGAGGTCCCTTCTGACTCCATGAATCTATAAGTTTTCTTCTTTTTTAATTTTGGCCGGGGGATACCTCTACGCCACCATTTTTTGAAGATTTTTTTTAATGTCATTTTTCCTCGTATATCCTGTATGCCGGAGGTTCCCAATTTTTTTCTTATTGCGTATCCCCTTCCAGATTTATCAGCTCCCTGCGTACCCCTACCCACATATTATAACCCTTTAAATGTCAATATTATAATGAAAATTAAATCCACCATTACACAATTTCTCCTGTGTACCCCCCAGAGAGGCCTTGTGTGCTCCCAGAGGTATGCGTACCAGTCTGGGAACCCCTGCTTTAAACATTATACATATTAGACCAGGGCTGTCCAAATCATAGCCAGCAGGGTAAATCTGGCCCCCAAGGGGAAAAATGCAGTTCCTGGGTGACTACCCAGTTGCTGCTCCCTCTCATCACTCTTGCTGCTGCAGTGACAGCTGGGATCTCCAGGCTCTCCTCCCAACCTCCAGCTTCCTGCCCCTGCTTCTGGGGACAGGGTAGGCCAGGGCAGCAAGAAGGCACTGTACCCAGAGCAGACAAAAATGGAAGTCGCCCACATGGCAAAAGAGGGGAACTGGTTTGCCCACGTTGTGTGTGCAGCCAAAAGGGAGGTGGGCACTGCTTGTGCAGTACAGGGGAGCCACACTGCTTGCACTGGGCATGTGGTGGGCCACTAGAACCACCCACGCAGTTGAAAGGAACCTGGGCTGCTTGTGGGGCTGGTGGGGGAATAACCTGAGGAGGGGGATAGCTGCTGGATGTGTGGCCTGGATATCTGAGGCTTGTGGGGCATGCAGTCTCTCATTGTCCAGAAGTTCAACAACCCTGTACTAGACTTCCTTTACTCAATTTCCAGTTTGCCTAGGAGTTTAATAGTGATGCCTGCCCTCCTCCACCACAACTGACTCTCATAAATGGGGAGAAAAGGTATATCCTGAAAAAGGTACCAGTTCTGTAATGTCTGGAGGATCTGCAAGACACCCAGTGATTGGGAGAAATGTACGTTATTTGGACCTTGACTGCTATTCTCAGAGGCAGGGATGGACACTTTTTTTTTTTTGTTCCTGTCACATTAAAGGTAAGTAGGCAAGCTGTGATATAGAGGTGCTGTTAACCCCATAAAATCTCTAAAATTCATCCCTTAGGCTCTTATAGACAGATAAAACAGCACAAGAGACTGAAGTTTAACTACAGTTAGCTTATTAGGCCCGAAGTCTCAATTAGCAGTCTCCTACAACTACAGTTGGTTTTAAAACTTTTCTTTCTAGAAATACATGCATACAGCAGGAAGGGTAATACCCAATTCCAATCAGGTAACATTAAAAAAGCAGAGCTACCATTATGTGAAAACAAATTAAAGCTGATCATGTACTGGATTTTCAAGAGTACATAGCATTAGATAGTGCACATTTAAACCACAGCTAACAACAACTTCACATGCAATTGTGAACACTCTGCACTTCTATAAATAGAGACCCCAATGTCTCAGGTTGTACACCTGGACAAACACAAAATTAGTAGACATTGGTGTAAAGTGACTTGTCCAGAGCTTTGGGACAGAAGTAGGCATAGAATCCAATTTTCTAAGACAGCCTTCCTTAATCACAAGGCCATCCTCTCTCTTTCTGCACTTGTCCATCTCACTCATTATATACCTCCCACTTTCTACAACACCCCCATTCAACTTTTCATTCCAGTTTTCCCTCCTCCCCAGTTCTTCTCTAGCCAGCAACACGCCCCTTATCTGAGTCCTGGTTTCCCCTATAACAAATCCCATTCCTGGTTCTTTCCCAGCCAGTTCTAGTCTTCAAGACACTAGTCACTCTGGTTCCTCATCTGATCTCAGAATTCTCCGCTATCTTTGCAGACTCCTTGTCCCAATCTACCCCCTATGCTGAAGTTTTCCCCACCCCTGGTTTTCTTCTCTTTCCAGTCAGGCCACTTCCACTTTCACTACACCAGCACAGAGAACACTAAGAGCAGAGACTCTCCTGCTTTCATTTTCAGTGCCATAGCAGCCTGTGGCAACTATAGGAAAAGTCTTGTCCAACATGTTCAATAGAGATGGAATATTCTTAGAATTTAGCTGCCAGCTACTATCAAGCTTCTACTGAGCATATGCTGTGATTTTTCAAGTCTGGGGTTGTGGTCAGTGTTGCCTGTGGAAAAAAAATCCTAACACCAAAGTCACATCTCCCTGCCAAATTCCAAGCCATGCCCCAGGCATAGAGGCTAAAGCTTCAGAGAAAAAAATATTGTATTTATATTTATTTTTATATACAAACAAAACACCTCACATTTTGCTGAAACACTTCCTGAGAAACAGTTCAACTGGACCTCCACAAATATTAAGAAAAAAAATTAGCCTGAGGCAATCAGGCAGTCATCCAGTATGGCAAACCAGTACGAACAGCTCAAGTTTGGCTATGTTAGAACCTAGAGAAGACGTAGTCTTATAGGAAGTACAAGGCATCCTGAAACTGCGGATGTTGCTACTAGCTCCTCCTATAATCAAATAGTCTTAACTCTAAAACATGTTATAACTGAAAAAAGACATGTTCTAATGTTCTTGATGGTACCAAAACTATTTCACTCTGGACAAAAAAATCAGAATGGGACAGGCAGGCATCCAGCATGGAAAACCATTACAAACAAATGCTAACATTTTAGTCTGTATAAGTTAAAGCCATACTCCTAGCTTAGGTAAGGATTCTTATTATGAGCATTCTTTGATAAAAAAGGGAAAGTGTTGATAATATTTCAGCAATTAACTATAGGGCATCTTATCATGCAGAGGAATGTAATTTTAAAACTTAGCAAACTAACAGTGAGAGTATGATTCACACTAACCTTGAAGTATCTTGTCTTTGTTGTATCTTGTTTCTCCACTGAAAGACAGAAATTTCTTTGTTTTAGAAGTAAGTCTATACAAGGCACCAAAGATTCAGCAGGGGGGCAAGACAGCACACAAAAGCATAAAAAAAGAAGGTACCAGTTCTATATACTCTCCTCCAAAATGGAGTATTTCATTCCATTCTGAGTACTGCACTGACAGAAAGAAAAAACTGGAGGAAATTAAAATGCTAACTAAAATAATGCAGATTGATTTATGAGGAAGGATTAAACAGCTACACTTGGCCACCTGACAAGAAAATAAGTAGGGTAAGGAATGGGAAGAAGCTTAAGTCTACAAATAATTAAAGATAGGAAGACTGAAGCGGGAAAAGAATTAAGAGTGGTACAAGAGGTGGAGGGATATAAATAAAATGAGAAAAAAAATATCAACGATATATGCCTGGTAGCAGAGCTACAGGCCCCAAAGGTTGGATCACTGAAAGACATATAGGCAGCATTTATTCAGAATAATTTGTGGGCAATATTCTTTTTGAACAGAAAGTCTTTTCAATGTACTATGTCTATAGTTCTACCTTTGGATGAATGCTTACTGCAATTTGTGAGTTTGCATCACTGCAAAATAGAGGACTTTATACAACAGTACAAATAAAGGCCCCAATGAGGCAAAAACACCTAAGCTTGGTGACTCCTCACATGAATAAAAGGACATTTTGCTACATATTTGCAAAATTAAGGCCAAACACATCACTGACTTTCCAAATGAAGAGCCACTGGCAATACTGTAAAACAGGTTTTCAAACTGTTCCACAGAGAGATGGCTGGTCATGAGAAGCAGGTTCTTCCCCTTCTATAAATGTCATTAAAAGCCAACTAAAATACAACATAGTATCCGAGTCATTATGAACACAGAATTTTAAACATACTCAAAGTCAGCCTAAATCTACCCCCACTAAAGTGTACGATGAAGTTTCTGATGACTATTATGGAATCCAAATATTTCATAGATTTCATAGACATTAGGGCTGGAAGGGACCTCGGAAGATCATCGAGTCCAGCCCCCTGCCCAAAGGGCAGGAAGTCAGCTGGGGTCATAGGATCCCAGGAAGATAAGCATCCAGCTTGCTCTTGAAGGTGTTCAATGTAGGCGCTTGAAACACCTCCGGTGGCAGGCTGTTCCAGACCTTGGGGGCTCGGACAGTAAAGAAATTCTTCCTTATGTCCAGCCTGAAGCGGTCTTGTCGTAGTTTATGACCGTTCGACATAGTCGTCATCCCTTGGGGTGCTCTGGTGAGCAAACGTTCCCCCAGATACTGGTGGTCACCCCTGATAAACTTGTAGGTGGCCATCAGATCACCCCTGAGCCTGCGCTTTTCCAGGCTAAAGAGCCCCAGGGCTCTCAGCCTGTCATCGTAGGGTCTGCTTCCCTGACGTCTGATCATGCGCGTGGCTCTTCTCTGGACTCTCTCAAGCTTCTCCACATCCTTTTTGAATTGTGGAGCCCAAAACTGGACGCAGTACTCCAGCTGCGGCCTCACTAGGGCCATGTACAAGGGGAGAACGACGTCCCGGGATTTGCTTGAGAAGCATCTATGGATGCAAGCCAGCATTTTGGTCACTTTACTAG
>NW_005842269.1:1104516-1121058 GCF_000455745.1 Alligator sinensis | reverse complement strand
CACTCTTCTTGAACTCCCCTCTCCCCGTGGTCATGGTCCCTTAGGGCCTCACTGACAAGCCTCCTGAGCTTGTCAAAGTCGGCTTTCCTGAAGTCAAGGACTTCCGTGTTGCTGACTGACTTGCCAGCTTTTCGGCGGATGGTGAAGGTGATCAGCTCGTGGTCGCGGTCACCCAGCTTCCCATCGATCACTAGGTCGCCGACTAGCTCATCCCCAGTAGCCAGTACCAGGTCGAGCAGCGCTTTGCCTCTTGTTGGCCCATAGACTTCTTGAGTCAGGTAGAGGTCATCCACGCACGAGAGGAAGCTTTGCGACCGCTCAGATTTTGCTGAGCGATCCTCCCACGAGATGTCCGGGTAATTGAAGTCACCCATGACAACCAAATATGGCTGATAAAGACTGCTTTAGGAAACCCCACCTTCAGATTTTTAAGTTTTCTAAAAAGAAAAAGATTCAGCTTGGCTTATTTTCCAACTGACCTAGAAGCAGGAAAAAAATGACACCTGGATCACCAAATCAGCAGATTCAGATCGTTAAGAATAAGCAGAGTTAAAAGGATAAGATACCGGTTTAGTTGCACAATGCAAGCATTAAACTCTTAAGCAGAAGGAAAGAAATGAGCAAAGTATTTGTAAAGAATATGATTAGTAAATGACTACTGACAATTACCTATGATAATTTAAGTCACAGAAATTTAGGGCCAACATTTACTTTTGGTTTACACACACACACACACACACACACACACACACACACACACACACACGACAAAAAACTATTCATGGTGCTCAGAAGTCTTCAAGATCCACTGTAATTGAAAGATAAAAGCTAAGGCTATACATTATGACAGTTTCTGATATCAATGCTTGTTTTAATATTACCCGGTACTATCCTTTTCCTAAATGAACACTCTACCTCTGCCAAAGTCAAGAGTGCTTTTGGCAGAAGGAAGGCCTTATGACCAACTGCTTACAGTCTACAAATAGCCTTAAGTAATCTCACATGCAACAGGGCACTTCAAGCAACACAAAAAAAACCTACTGATATAATTTGTCATCTATATTTTGGTAAACCATTAAGATATAGAAAACTTCAAATGCCTAGTCAGATTTAATTAAGTAGTATATCATGGAAGCAATTTTTTGGATCAGGTAAAGTGTTTCCCAGAGTGTTTACTTCAGTTGTTTCAAAAGACTTTGTATAAACAAAAAAATAGTGTTATGCTTTCTCCAAGAGTTAAGTTAAAATACTCTAGGTGGTGAAAACTGTTTAAAACTATGATGTGTCAGTTTTGCATATCACAACATTTTACTTTGAGTAGCATGCTGTAAGTTCTGTAGATACTTCTGAATACAGCCATTTCTGGAGCAGCATTATATTAAAATTTAAGTGTGTTATAATACAAAATAGAAAAAATTTCAGTGAGAACTGAAAAAGTCTTTGGAATGCAAGCATATACATTTGATTTCCCCAAAGCATTTGGCAAAGGAAAGAACTCCATGGAAGGGATCCCAAACTTTTAGATGTTGCTCAGAGGAGGAGCCAAAATGCAGCTGTGTGTAAGGTTGCATTGTTGCCTTGCCATTCTTTTTTTCAGTACATGTAACTTTCTTTAGTTTTAAGGATGACTTTATGGGTTAAGTTTACAGGTGCAACAACGATTTAATGAACCTGGATGACTGGGAAGACCTTATATGATACTTTCAAGTGCACACTCCCTTGCAAAACTTAAAATTTACTGAAAGATACGGACAGATACTATATTTTATGGTAGCTGCCCAAGGCAATCAGGCCTTCTGATTTTGTGAGTCTGAATGCATTCTGGTGCCATTCTGGAAAGATGGGCCAAAACCCAGCAAGTAGAACTATATCCTCCACCTCCCCCACCAGTGACAGGGGCCTGTAAGGGCACATCACTGATTTCTTACAAAAACTCAAAGACAAAGCAGAGATGGGAATGAGGGTCATAGGTTCCAAATGAGTGCACCAAGGGGGGACACTGAGCAGAGCACACCAGACAGGGCACACAGGCTTCTGACTCAAGGCAGTCAGGCTTCCAGAAAGCATTAGCGTCACCATCAGCTGGGCAAAGCTGTGGCATACAAACATAGGCAAGTTCTTTTTACGTTTTTGGAAGGGAGAGTGAATGGAGAACCAACTAGGAAATAAAGAGGTCTCCAACTGGGTGAGTTAAAGGTGTTGATATGGTTTCATACTCCTCTCTGTGCACTGCCATGTTACAAAAAAACAAGACCTATGCTAAGCTTTGGGCAACTGTATGCTTCATTCCATTTTAAGTGCGTAACTAAGTCACCTTTGCCCTGCCTCCCAGTCTGGCAGGATGGGAGGAGGATGAGAAGTTCTGCACTCTGAAGAGACAAGCATACCTCCTCCCCTGGGCCCCAGCTGCTTCTAGCCTGGTGAGGAGATGAACTCCCTCCACATTCAAGGGCTTTTAGCCCTTTGGAGCACCAGATGCTGGGGGCTCCCACAAAATCCTGCGGGCTTCTGCTGCATGTAGCAAGGCCAGAATCATGAGATCCACAGGGTCTGATCGGCGCAGCTCATCACACCACCCTGGGCTTCATTCGTTTATTTATTTATTGTTTTCATTTTTAAAAAATTAATTATTTAATTTGACATTTTTTAATTTAAACATTTAATTTCATTCTGGAGACTTCTTTAAGAAACCTGCCCCAGAGCAGGGAGCCCAGAGCTCCCTGAGGTACTGGCCAGTTCCTTTTTGGGCTCTGAGCCGAGCCCATGGGGCCCGGGCTGAAGACAGAGCCACAAGGCAGCATTGCCAGCTCTTAAATATGAAATTATTGTATTAGAAGCTCAAAGTTATCGTAGTCACTGAAAAACTATTTGTACGTTGAAAAATATACACTAACTATGCAAATAAGTCATCTTATTTACTTATATTGCTCACTGTAGGTCTCTAGCGAGTGAGAATGGGTCAAAGTTGAATCATTTTTGTGACACTTACCTCAAAATAAAGAAAAGTACTGACAGGCCTCTTATGGGCTAAGATTGAGAGTAGGAAGCATCTGAAATCCCAGACTCTTTAGTCTGGCATGGAGGATGCTTGTCTGTAGTATCTTAGGGCAGCAAATCTCAACCTTTTTTGTACCCAGACCCATTTGTGAACATCAATGGACAGTCCGCACCCAGTGCCCCTCACTCCCAACCCACTGCCCCCCACCCCCAGGCCCCCAGTGTGTGGGGCAGGGGATGGGTACGAGGGCACGAAGGGCTGCAAGCAGCCCCTTGCAGACTGGCAGACTTCCAGCCTGCAAGGGAAAAGCCACAGTTTCCTACATTTTTTTCCTTTAAAGGAAAGGCCATGTTTCCAGTTTGTTCGCGACCCTTTCACAGGTTCTTGTGGCCCACTTTGGGATAGTGACCCATGGGGTCAAGGAATACTGCCTTAGGGCATCCGAATCCCAAGACCTCCAAGCTTGGACCTGCATGTGAGGTGTCTGCCAATGGATCTGGGAGCACCCACAGGCCCAGGTGGGAGGCTGGGCTGGAGGATGCTCACCAGCAGGCTGTAGCACCACACACTGGGTTTAGAACGACCGAGCTCTGCCTGCTCAACCCGTAGGGTTTTGGGACCCGCTGAGTCCTGCTCAATTGATCCGACTTGGCTGATTTGACCTGGAACACGAAATATATTAATTAAAAAAACCCCAAACCCATTCAGGCTGATGCTGCATCAATGAGCTTCCATTTTTCAGTTGGTCTAATAAAAGGGATCACCTCCGAACCGAGGGTGTTAAGAGTTTCGCGTTTCTCTTAGCCGTGTTCAGTGCTGCTATTGATCACACAAGGGCTGAAATGCTCGCACACATGCGCTAACGGCCAGGCACTTGGCAGAGGCCCCTCAGCGCCGCCTCCCGTCACCTCGCTTCAACTTGGCGCAAAGGGCAACACAGCGGCCGCAACAGCCACGTCACGCCCCGCCCCTCCCCCCCTTTCCCCCCCCATTTCCCCTCGAGGCGGCACAGGGGGCGGGGCCAGGGGCAGCTCCAGACCCGGGCTGGGGGGCGGGCAAGAATATAGGGGGGGAGGGGTACCGTCACCGCCGCCCGCCCGCACTCACTGCCTGACGAGGGTCAGTGCGAACCGAGCCATGACGTCGCCGCCTCGCGCGTGTGCGCACGCATCCAGCCTACTTTCCACCAGCCGCCCACTGGAGTGCCCTGCACTGCCTCGCCCCTTTCGATGACGTCAGCACCGCCTCCCGCTCTTGCTGCCAGGCGCCACGAGGAGCCCGGCTCGGACTGCGCACGCGTGCCAGCCCAACCCCGCCCCACTTGCACAGGAGTGGGTAGTGGGCGATGCTCTGCAGTGAGCAGCGCTGTGCGTAGCGGTCGGAAGGGGGAGCAGGGCTCCTCTACCCCGCACAGCCTGCACGTTTAA
The DNA here is from genome assembly GCF_000455745.1 of Alligator sinensis. Taxonomy (NCBI): domain Eukaryota; kingdom Metazoa; phylum Chordata; order Crocodylia; family Alligatoridae; genus Alligator; species Alligator sinensis. The sequence continues at coordinate 1,116,633 of NW_005842269.1, read as the reverse complement.
AAGCGCTTCGGTCATGTCTTTCTCCCCTCAAAAAAGCCCCCCCTCATTTGCATGGGTTAAGCCCCGTGTCCCGAGATTGTGGAAGCTCCTGCGCCCGCATCCAGCCCTTCAGGTCTTTTGCGCGGGAAACAGCTGTCACTTGCTTGGCGCCACGTGCTCCTTGTCCCTCCCGGTCTAATAAAAGACATCACATCTACCCAAAGAAGCTTGCCTGCCTACGTCCTTAGACCAACAGGGCTACAACCAGAAACCCTGCTCCCCCGCGGCAGCTAGTCCTGGGTCTGTGGAAGCAGTTTGGATGGGGCTGAGGGGAAAGGCGGCTCCTGCCAACTGGCAGCAGTGGCAGGGAGGGCAGTGACTGGACCTGCTTTCCTCCCTCAGCCTCTCTCAGGCATAAAAAGTATGCTTTTCTTGAGGCTACACCAGATGTTGGAAATGTGCTTGGGGTGTTTGTGTCTCCAAAAGGACAATTGTAGGGCGCAGGTTTGTTATTACCCTGAAATAAAATAGTTTTCTGATAAGCATACTGTTAGGTTTACAATAATTTAGATTATTAGGAAGTATTAGCTTTACAGCTGAATACAAGGCATGACCTGTGGCCTAGCAATGCAGCTGACCACAAGGCAGATTGATAGCTAAGCCTTTGCTTGTGTCAAGTAATCATTTTAACTGTATTAAGCATTTTCTGAGTTAAAAGCAGCAAGTATCTCTGTGTCTGTGTGCTGAAAAATCAGCTACAGCAAGAAGTAAAATAAGACAGGGAAACCATTGTTCTGGGTGCACTGGTTGTGTCCTTGAGAAGTATCTACTACTGTGTAAGGTTTTGCTAACATATTATAATGTTACTGTTACTTAACTTTTAGCTTTTTAAAAAGTGCTAGTTCAGCTTAATAGAAATATGCTGTTACAAAGATTTGAAAAGCACCGCCCAAGTATTGCTTTTTTTTGTTAACCATGAAGTCTTGCCTTGTTGTAATAAGTATAAAAGATCACCTCACCCTTAGGGGGGGGCCATTTTGCCTTTTGCTGGCTTTATGGTCTTTGCTCGAGCAAATAAACAGCTGTCTTTCTTTACCCGCGTTGTCTGTCAATCAAATTACAGCTAGACAACGAACCTTAGGGAGGTTTCTCCCACCACACAATCAGCCTCCCAAAATATGAGTCACCCCCCAAAAATTGTGGGACTGGCTTAAAAATGAGTAGTAGTTTTTCAAATAGTTCATTCACAGTCCTTTTTCCTTGGCTTATTTTTAGAGGGGACCTTAGCATGCATGTTATCAAGCTCTTCTTCACACTGAGGAGAGAATTTATTTTTTTCTTAGACAAAACTAAGGGTAGCTTTGATGACGACAATATCTGGGGCTTTAATACATATACCACGTGACAGGAGAAGTTAGCAGTGGGGCAAAGAAGGTATCACAATCAATTTAAGCTAGCAAGTGAAACTTAAACATGTTCGGGGCCTGACCCTTCTCCTTTCCATGTGCAAAATTCACAGGGATCTCATAGGAAGATCTAGATGTTGCAGGTTTGCAAAGTAAGGCCAGTGTATTTGAAGTAAAACTGACAAAAAATTTGACATTCGAGACCATGAGCTAAATGAACTCTACTACTCTACTTTCTCCCCCAGGAGTTGTCCCATTGAGTCAGTGCTGAAGCATATGTGGGAGGACACTGCCGCTGGGCCAGAGGAAGTACAAAAATGAAGCAAAGGAACAAAATAAATTATTGCTGACTTTATAAAAATACCTTTTTACTGTTCATGTAAACATGTACATCAACGTTGGGGCATGTCCGTATACTACATCCAACTGGAGGGCGTAGTGGCAACGTGGTGTGGCTACTGGTGGTAGGGTAGTGCCTATAAAATACCACAATGTTGCAACCTCCAGAGTAAGGTGAGTACAAGGCACCTCAACACCCTAGCCCTTACTGCCTTGTGTATACTCCTTGCTTGGAGAAAGGCTAAGGGACATCACCCTGACAAAAACATGCTCTCACTGAGGCAGTCAGCAGCAGTTCTTATCTGTTGCTCTCTGGCAGAAGCTACAACCATTGAAACAATGAATATCTGGACTCAGTCTGGCCTTTGGATTCTGTCTCAATGGTCTAAAAAGGGGGTGGTAGGTCTTGGGCAGCCTCCACTCCTCCATACTCTTGCCTAGGCGTATGCATCAAAGGTCTTGGTGTGATGGTCACAGGACTCTGTATAATAGCATTCATCGGGCACCTGACTAGACCTCTTACTTGTACATTATGAACCAGAGGATTGATAGCTGCCTACACACATCAATGAATTTGCAAACATGCAATGCAGAGTATGGAAATCCTAATCTTCCTCTCAGAAAAGAGAATCTCTGCCAGCACAATTTATTAAGGTGCTAAAATTATTCACTTTTAAGGAAGCTAATGATTAAAATTTGGTCAAATGATAACTAATCAATAGAGGGGAATTATGATAACAGTCGCTATGTATTATGAAATATGTATAAAATAAGAAAAGACATAGGAAATTGCTTAGGGTATTGAAGATGAATATCTGGGACATTTTGCAAGCTATGAATTATATTAGTTTATGTAGGAAACTAGTGGATTTTAAAATCACTGGTCCACTGGGCAAAGCAATAGAACATAAGACAAAGAATCATCTTCCATCTCTCCCAGGGGCTGGACTGCATGAGATTTTATAGCTCTTTTGTAAAGTTTATGCTTCATTCACTAATAGAAATTATTTTTTAACTTAGATGGGAAAGACTTATGCTTTAGACTGAAAGCAGTAGTGTAATAATGGATGGGCGAATGGGGCACAAGCCCCAGGCACTGCGGAAGGGGAGGTGATGCCAGAATGCAGCTTGAAGGGAACCTCACCCTCTTTCTTTCCTCCCCCCACAGCCTGTACCTTTCCTGCTTTGGCAATGGTGAGAATAGATAAGTGGTGTCAGTGTATGGTGAAGGAGCAGTCAGAGGTTCACTGCTGCGGGGACGGAAAGGTGTCACCCCCTTTTTGTCACTGAGAACCAACATACACATACAACATACATAGCAGAGAAAGAGGGAGACATTCTCCACCCCCCTTGCCCCACTGCAGTGAACCTCTGACTGCTCCTCCACCGTACACCATTACTATTTTTGGGCTGTTTCTGGAGCCAGAGCCAGGTCAGGGAAGCTGCAGGTACAAGGGAGTACAGCACTGCCCATCACTAACTTAAGAAATTATTTTTGGAGATTCCTCCTTAGATTGTTCCTCCAGCTGTACAGGTGAGGACGAGCAAAACTGGGCGGCATCTGAGCCTCAAGTCTCCGGACTTGTGCCTGCACATAGGATGCCTGTCAAATGATTTGGAAACATCTGAAGCCCCAGGTGGGAGTGGAGGATGTTTGCTGGTAGTAGGGCCATGTATGGTTCTTGAATGACTCACAGATTTGGAATTGATTTGGCTGATTTGACTTGGAACACGAAAAATTTTAGTTAAAAAACCCCCATTAGGTAGCCTAGAGGTACTCCTTCATTTTTAAAAATAATTTAATTTAGAACTGTTGTGTGTTAAAACAAAAAAGGAAACAAAAAATCCCCGACTTTCCCTATTTTGATAGTGTCCTTTTAAGCACAAATGAAATATTTACCAGTGCAGTAACTCTGGGCATTTTCCTTTTCATCTTCAGATAGCTTAACAATATCACTGCCTGTACATAGTGCCTTCCATCCACGGATTTCAGATCATTTTGACAGCAATTATGAATGAAGTATGTTTTATCACTGTCATTTTCAAAAGGAGAAATTAATGAGCCAGCCATCCTCCAAAATGAGTCTATGTCAGGTGACCTAGCTCTAATCTATTGCACTGTATCACAGTTAAACATAGTTCTCTCTTGCACTAATGATGGGACCCAACTGTGTTTTTAACTCTGTCAAAACAGCGAAGAAGAAATGTTTTAACTGTACCAGAATCAACAATTTTGTAATGGCATCTTCTGACACTGTAATGGAGTGTCACTGCAATGGAGGTAGGTACAGAGAAGAGTTAGGAGAATTTTGCTCAAGGTCATAAAATCCAAAGGCTGAGAATAGCACTCATATCAGTTGATTTGAAATCCCATGATTTAGCTGCTACACAATATTTCTTCCCAATTTCTTTTTCCTTTTCTTTTCCCCCTGCTCATGCTTCTTTTTCTTCTTGTGGGTATGTTTTTTCCTGGAATATTTATTTTCTTTTCCTATTTTCAAGTCTTGATATCTTTACCTTTATCTGTCTGTATTGCTTTATCTCTGGTGGTGCTACCATTCATTTTATGTCAGTCTTTCCTCCCTTTACTTCTGTTACTTTTAATGGACATGATGAACTACATGTCTACATAGAAGGTGGGTATATCCACAAATCTAGCAAAAAAATCTAGTAAAAATAAGTAAATGTTGGGAGGAAAATTTAATTAAAGATCCATACTGAAATTTTTTTTGGCTGAAATTAAACATTTTAAATTTTAAAAAAATCTGTTAACTCAAAATGTGGTTATATTTTTAGCTCAAATTGAGAATTAGTTAATAAAGTCATCATCATTATATGTGGAGTGCATATTACTATTATTGTACAATGTTGGCAAGTAAGGAGGAAATAGTTTAATGTCCGTGGAACAGCACATATTAAGGTGACAATGCTAACTTTTTCAATATTTCCTACAAAACAACTGCAGTTTAAGCATCTAATTTTGGTTCCAAATCTTCTTTGGAAATACAGCATCCCAGGAGGAAACTTAAATTTTTATTGAGTTCTATTTTTCTTCCTTAAAATTCTTTTTGAAGATCTGTTAGCATGGGATTTTCAAACTGTTTCATAGTTGAAACAAAAAAAAAGTTGATGCAGAGATTGCCTGATGGACAGATCTTTCTTGTGCAACTGTAGATCATGGCTGTATAATCTTTTTGGCATCCTTTTGGCAGCTACCCCAATTGCCTTATTGGAAAAGTAATATCGGAAAAGGCTTTAATTATCGTTAACTGGTTTTAGCATTAGGAAACAAGGAGCAGAGGCCGCAGATTGTGTCTACCCAGCTGACCACAGGCCCACCAGTGACCCACAGAATGCTGTTCAAGAACCTCCCCACTAACACAAAATTGAGGACCGTGCAAATCACAGTTGTACAGATTTTGGAAGATGGGAAAATTCATGTGGATTGCAAGGTGAGCGAGAAAGCTCAGTTAAGGGTTTCACCTTTGTAAATTACATAAAAACCCAGGGGTATTTATTGTAGTTTGGAGAAGAGCATCTGTACTTTTGAAACAGAAGGCAAGGTAGGGTGGTGCCTTATAGACCAGGGGTGGGCCTGTCACAGGCACATGCAGGGAGTGGATTGTGGTTCTGTCCCAGGCCCTGACCCCAGAATCCCAGTCCTGACCCCAGCCCTATCCACCTATCCTGGTCCTAGACGCCCCTCTCCACCCGCCCACGACCCCATCTCATCTGCCCAGCTCAGCATGCCCTGCCCACAGAGGTCCTGGGCGGGTCTCCATGGAGACCCCACCTGCCTGCTCCATCTGGCACCCCAGTGGTGGGCGTGGGGCAGATGGGCCAGGTTGCCTGGACCATGGGGTTGGGTCCGGTGGTGGCGGTGACACTGGCAGTGACAGCAGAAGGAGCTGCTGCTGTGGCTTCTGGGTTGCTGTGCCACCCTAGCCCTGCTGTGCGCCTGGGGGCTGTGGGATTGGCCACATGGATCATGGCCCAGGCTGCCCCCCACTCCTGAGCTGGGAAGGGCCTAGGGCCCCCCTGCAGGCCAGATAAAATCACTTGGCAGACTGAATCTGGTCCATGGACCATATTTTGCCCACTCCCATTACAGACTAATGGTTCTCAAACCTTTTTTAGACTTGAGATACCCCTTGAAAGATCTGAGGTACCCACTGGAAAATTCCAGCTCTTAGAAAACTACTCTTATTTGACTGAAGAAAAATAATAGAGCAATTCTTCTGTTGGATAGAGCTCAGGAAACCCACAGCAGGTCAGAATAGTTTTAACAGTATGGATTCCCATTTGAAATCTCTGGATTTATCTTGTAAAACATGTTTGCGCACCTAACAGTGCTAACATTGTGTGGCACCCCACAACACCCTTGAAAGGATCTCCTAGCACCCTGGGATGCCATGGCACCTTGATTGATAATCACTGTTATACATTAAATTGCTCTGCTCTCTGCCTAATTTAAGACTTAACACCACTACCTTTATCCTTCGAAACTGAGTTACATTATTGCCACCTAGTGGTTCATAGTGGATATACAATGAACATAATTATGGTTTTAACTGTGTAACTCTAGCCACGGTGCTACCCTCAGCCACGTCTGGAGTCAGGGTCCTGGGGTGTCAAATAGCCTCGGTAAACCTTCCAGCCCCTAAGGCTGTCAGTGGCGTGCTTTCTTGTGGCTTCCACACACACACTGGAGTACATACATTCTAACTATTTACACAGTTTATTATTTACAAAACAGTCAACATATGAATGAGGTTAATAGCAGAACAGGATATCAACAATCTAATCGCCAAAGGCAGGTATCAATGAAATAAAACAATCTATAAAAATTGAATCAAAGGCACCCTCAGTACAACTCCCCAGCTTAAACCTTGAGACTTCAGTGAATTTCAGCAGGAGCACACATGGTTAACACAAACATCAACTCTCCTTCACACTGGCAGCACAATAACCATGGCTGGTGCTGCTGCTTCAAAAAGTCCTGTTCTCTGCTGGAGCCTGCATGGGGAAGAGACACTCTCCTCTGCTCCAGCTGTCTGTGGTATTTGTAAAGAAACACACACCATCCCCTCTCCCCAAAAGCACCTTTCTCCAATTCCCAGACACAGCCCCTTGTCGTGATAACTGAAACAACCCTGGGTTTACCACCCAGCCAGCCCCAGGCTGTTTCTCAGCTAACTGTCCCCAGAGTCTTCCCAGATCAACACCCTGCCCTCCTAGGCAAGTCTGCCTTATCACCCTTGTTACTCCACACGGCTCCCTCTGCCTCACAGAGGGGAAAAAGGATACCAGGTTATCTTCTCCCCATCACTAAGAGCAGGTTCACTTCACAGACAGGCTGCAGGGTGGCTACTCCATGAGCTCTGTGGTCCCAGGGCTCCTTCCCTTCTCTGAGCTTGGCTGAGTCCCAGGGGATGAGTTTCCTTCCCTCTCCTGCCTCGGGAGCCAGTCAAAAACATGCATATCCTCTTGCAAGCAACAACTTTCTGCAAACTTTCCCTCTCTGCCTTTGTAGGGATCCTGAGCAAATCCAGCAGCAGCTGTTACAACTGTATTAACCAGGTAGTCAATTTGTCTAGATTACACATAAGGGTTATTGGTTCCCCATTCCTTATCAAACAATCCCACTGTTATTATCACTGTTATGAATTATAATTCTATTGTGATTAGGAAAAAGTGTGTTTCGTTGTGTTGCTTCAGCTACATACATCTAAAATATCAGTTGTTTTCAGAACACTCAATCCTCCCTTTGAAAACATCATAGGTGTAAAGATGAGCACCTGATAAGCGGGGCTTTTTTCCCAAAGAGCTGGGAGCTGGGGTGGACGGGCCAGCCATTGCCGGGCTGGTGGGGATGGGCCTGGCTTGGCTGATTCAGAGATTTGGCAGCAGCTGAATCTCTGAATCAGATTCGGCGGAATCAATTCAGGACAGTGATTTGAATCACTGAAATTTTGATCCCCGAATCAAAACCCTGGCCCCCTGAACCAGCCAAATCCGAATCTGAGGTGAATACTAGCCGCTTCACACAGGCCTACTGTCTACCTTTGTTAATAGGTTACACAACGGATTTGTATAGTAAAGTTTGGATAGGGATGATTTTGCCTCAGGCAGGGGGTGGACTAGATGATCTCTGGGAATCCCTTCTAGCCTTACTTTTTTTTGATTCTGTGATTCACTAGAGGAAATAAGTGACTTCAGTAGCTTGTGCCCCAGGGACAGGGAACTGGAGCACTGTTTGCTTCTTTATCCTCTGAGTGATAGCTGGCCTGCTATGATCTGCAGAATAGTGCAAAAAGGCTATACTACAATCCTGTGCAACTGTAATGCAGTTGTACTCCAGGTTATGACTTCATGGGCGATCTCATAGGCAACTGCACCTGAGTACAGTAAAAGCTCTGTTATCTGGCATGCCCCGGGAATGGGGGATGCCAGATAACAAAATATGCCGGTTAATTGAGTGACCCCCTGTTTGGGCCGCTGGTTCTTCTGCCGTGTCCAGGGTGTCACCGACCCTCTCGCAGCATTGCCGACCCTCCCGCAGGCCCTGCGAGCCCCGCAGGACAGGGAGCCAGGCCCTGCGCAGCCTGCTATGCCTCGGGTTATAGGGGTTTGGCAGCTCAGGCTGCTTTGCCTCGGGCCATGGGGGCTTGGAGAAACTGGAAGTGCCACGGTGGGCACTTCCAGTTTCACTTTACCTTGCAAGCTGGCATGCCAGTTAATAGAGCATGCCGGCTTGTAAGGTGCCAGTTAACGGAGCTTTTACTGTATTAAGGTGCTTTTGTATACAGTCAGTTGCATGGCCATGGTTTTACTCTCCTCACACTGTTCCTCCTGTAAAATGGGGATAAAAATACTTCCTTTCTCCCACTCATTGTCTCTCTTGTTCATTTAGCTCCCCCCTTCTATAATGATTTACCCAAAAGTTTATCTTCCCATATAAGAAGTCCCGATAACTTTACTGGGAGTTCTCACATCTCTAATGTTAAATATAAGTCTCTGCAGAATCAGGATTTTCAGAGGGGGAACTCTTGAGGGCACAATCCCTGTCGCAATGAGGCCTGATCTTGATCGGCACTGTTAGGCACTGTTATAATTCCCTTGAGTATGAAGAGAGGCCTTATTTGATCATTCTGAGGCTGCAGGGTTAACAGGCTACTGAGATGAATGAGGGAATTCACTCCAGCAGCGTAGTTAAGGTGGGGCAAGCAGGGCACCAGCCCCATGCATTGACTAAGAGGGGCACCAGAATCCCCACTACCAGGAGTCTTTGCCACAGCAGAGGCAGCCCCTGCACTGCTCTTGCCCTGGCATAGGAGCTGGGCAGCACAGTGCAGTACCCATATCCCCCAGGGTGCGGGACGAGTGGACAAGCAGAACGGTGCTTCCCATTCTCCCCCTTGGGAGCCTTAGCTAGAGCAGGCACAGCCCTGTAACTGGAGTGGAGGGTGGTGAGTGAGAACAGGACTCCAGGTTGAAATAATTTATTGGACCAACTGTATAATTGGGAGAGCTTGTTGGACAAGATGTCAGGGATCAAGGGACCTGACTCAGATCCTGTCTCAAACAGTCATCCCACTGTCCCATACCGCATTCTGTTCTTCAGGCTACCCTTGTGCAAGTGATGTCAACATGATGGGAAGGATCCTGAGGAAGGGTACTGGATGCCCAAAAGCTTGTCCAACAGCTCTCCCAACTATACAGTTGGTCCAACAAAAGTTATCACAAAAAATCTTTGCCTCAGACATTTCCTGCCCATTACAGCTACAGTAACACTTCAACCCTGCTTCACAATTGAAAGCTTTTTTTTTTCTTCACAATCATAAGGCGAAATTGGCTCTGGTTGGTTTGCATGGATCTCCCACTCCTTATATGGATTTAGAGGGGTAGCTGCACCTAGGGGTTCCTTCCTGGAGGACTACTGCGGAGGGGCGGGGGGAGGAGGTGGCACTTCCAGGGTGGAGTGGACATACAAGAAAAGAGTAGGAGGTCTGGGTGGAGGAGGGGTGAATACACAGATTTCCTTTCCCAACCCTTCTGCACCTGTCAGAGATGCCCCTGGACATGTGTTACAGCAGAAGTCTTCTGTACATTTCTGCAGGCCTGTCTCATGATTAGGATCTCCCGTAGGACAGCACATTGCCAAAGAAGTTCCTGTCAGTGAGCTGTGCTACTAAGAAATGGGGCCAGAGGTACAGATCTTTGGGTGCAGACAGATGTAACAATAGAAACATTTCCAAGTGAAGCACACTTGGATATGTTTCACAATGGAAATGTTTCAGCCAGGGGACACGTCTGCCCCTGGCTGAAAGTTTTCAAATGATGCTGCAGTAACTTGTGGCTGGGGAAGAGCAGGAAAAGGAAAGTTGGAGGATGAGTGGGGAGGGGAGAAGAGTAGCAGGGGAGAGGACGGGGGCGGAAAGGAGCTTCCCAGTCAAGTGGAGAAGTAGAGGGAATTGGGGCTGGAAGGCCTGTCTTTGGAGGTGATACCTTCCCCCCCACCTCTGCCCCAAGGAGACATCCCCAGTGCATGGCAACCCTGGCTGAAACCTGTAAAAACTGTTGTGCAACCTAGTTGGGCTGCACACAGGTTTTTTACTCATGGATGCACATGGGGAGCCCAGGATACAGGTTCCCTGTGCTCTGCAATGAGTAAAAACTCCATAGGTGCGGGGTCTAATATTCCCAGCAGGGGAAGTTCTTTGCATCTTCCTGCTGGGAGCCTCCAATTTCCCACGCCTGGCAGACCAGCCAAAGCCACCGAGCGCAGTCAGTTGATTGTTCCTGCAGTAGGGACTACACTGGGGCTAGTTCCAGACCTTGGTTCAGTTTCTGGTCCCAAGTGACACTCAGCTATTGGGCACCTGGCTTTCAACTTGCTGGTGCAGAAGGAGCCCAGGACCATGATCCCAGGGTCCCTTTGCATTGGCAAGTAGGGTGTGATTGGGATCTAATCCCCAATCCCAAAATCGCATATCCTGCCATGCATGTACATTATAACATGAGGCACAATTGTTGGGACCATGGATCAGATCTCATTACACCATTAACTGAATGCCCACCAGCAGCTTAAGTTATGTAAAACATGTAAAGGTGAGTCTGAAAGAATGTGAGACAAGGGTAATTTTTGTAGGTTTCTGGATGGTTTGAAAAACATAATAGAGAAGATAAAGAATTCTGTCTCTGTGAAATTCTATATTATTGAGAAGATTCTGCAGATACTCATAAAGCTTCTGTAGGATGTATTAAATCAATATTCTCAGAGTTTTACCCCTATTAAATACCTTCCCATTAGAAAAATATATCAGAATTTGCCTATATAGATAAACAAATGAGTTACTATTTAAAGTAGGTCTGTTCTCCTGTAGGGTGCAGTTTAATACAGGGACACATTTTACATTCATCCTTGTATGGTTTGCCTAGATAAGGTGCTATGCTGTGGAGAAATAAGTTCTGAATGGGCACATCCAGACGATTGTGCATGTGCCACTTGCCCTGTCTCAAACCCCTTTGAGGGGGGGCAAGAGGCACATGAGGGAACAAAAAAATGTTCCCCGCACTGCAAGTTTGCAACACAGGGAGAAAATGAGACCCCTGGATATCCAAGGGCCTAAAAAAAATGCTCTGCAGAAGAGCGGAGCAAGGCACGGTCCCAGACCATGCCACGGAGTCAGTTCTCCAAAAGAGATGCTCTGGTGTTGGCCAGAGCGTCTTTGGTTCTCCTGCTGCCTCCAGCCCCCAGCACTGTCCAAGGTAAGGGGGGGCAGTTCATGGGTATGGGTGGGTGAGGGGTGGCAGGGGGGTGTGGTGGGGTTTGGGGAGTGCCGGGGAGGATGTCCCCAGGGCTGTGGGGTGTGATGGACTAGCAAGCCACATGGGGCTGGCCCAGGGCCTGCCACGCGCCACCCCCCTGCAGGCACAGTAGGGCAGAGGTGGGACCCAGTGCGGCGCGTGGGGACCGTGCAGCATGCCCAAATGAGTCCTGCTGGCCCTGGGGCCCCTCTGCTGCCTGGCCTGGCTGGGCCCTTGGCAGCAGGACCCAGCTGGGCGCGGCGCATGGTCCCCGCGTGCTGCGCTGGGTCCTGCCACCATGGCCCAGCCTGGCTGGGCAGTAGAGAAGCCCCAGGACCCGGCTGGGACTGGCATGAGGTCCCCACGTGCCATGCTGGGTCCTGCCACCAAGGGCCTGTCCCGGCCAAGCAGCAGACAGTCCCCAGGGCCGACAAGACCTGGCTGGGCCTGGCGTGCGGTCCCCGCGTGCTGCACCATGTCCTGCTGCCATGGCTCAGAGCACCCCACTCCTGCTGCTGCTGCTAAAGGTAAATTATGAGCCCTAGGTGGGGGGGCTGGGGCCCTCCAGGGGGGGAGCAGGGGG
>NW_005842269.1:1084434-1104473 GCF_000455745.1 Alligator sinensis | reverse complement strand
AAGGTAATGTATGTGCCGGGGACTGGGCGGGAGGCTGGGCCCCTGTGGGGAATAGGGGCTGTGGCCGTCTGGGGGGGGCATTCCATGTGCTGTGGGGGGGAGCTGCGCCCTGTGGGGGCCAGGGAACCCACCCCTCCTGAGCAGCCCCCCCACAAGGTCCCCCACAGTCCCTCCAGAAATTGCCCCACACCTACCCACACACCAACCCACATCCCTCCACACACACCCGCCTTCCCCAACATCCCTTCCCACCCCCTTCCTGCAAACACCACATCCCCCATCACACACCCATCATGTGCGAAGAAAACCAAAAGTACACATCAACACATATGGGTATTTAGAATTTATTTTATCATGATGATAGAGTCACTGGTAGGCTTCCACACTGCTTCAACATTGTAAATATACCGATAAAACATTGCCCAACTGATTGCTCTCTCTCTCTCTCTAGATACATATGTGTGTATGTTTGTCTGCATGCGTGTGTGTGTATAGAGTGGTCTTTTAATTGTGGAAAAACATGGATTTGGGGGTATTTTTCAAAATGGATTTGGGATGCTGCTGCAGCAGTCCAGCTGGCACAAGGGGTAGTGTCCCCAGGTACCAAGTGGCTGGGCCCCAGAATCTCCTGACAGCGAGTGCCCCTGAGCTGCTTGTCAGGGCCGTTTTTTTGTACGGATGGGGCCAGGACAGGACGACTTTTTATACTGCTGGGGACAGCACAGGTGCTGGCCCTGGGTTCTAGCTCCCCCTGGCTGCAGATTCAGGAGGAGCCAGGCAGGGTTATTTTGCCTCAAGTGGCACAATTTGCTCCATAACAAAGTGCATGTCCAAGCACGTGCGCGGAGGCAAAAAGTCCTGGCTCAAATTTGCACCGCTTCTATTTGAGCTGCTGCAAGTGCATGTGCTTGCATGTGTGGATGTGCCCAATGGGTGCAGGACTCTAGAAATACTGTCACAGGATTTGACTAAATAAAAAAACCCCAACAAGATAGGCAGTTTAGGTCAAGGTGAGTTTATTGTCCATACAGCATGCCTAATACCACCAAAACACTTTTCTTAAAACCATCTTTAAACTAGTCAAAACAACAGGTTATTAATAAAAATGACTTAACACTGAACAGAGAAGACCTTTTAAAAGGTAACTGAAACTACACTGTATCAGAATCTTATCCATCAAAAAAAAACAATCTCACATACTTTCTACATACTTTTTGTTTACGCTGATCATGTCTACTACCGCACTCTCTAGCATCCCCTGACCATATAAACATCCGCGCCTCTTAAAGAGCACATTGTGAGAGAATAACATTGAATTGATATGGCATCACACTCGTTAAAGCAAAAAAAAAAAAAAAAAAAAAGGTTTGAGAACAGAAACTGTGCAACTGAGAGTGATTACTGAGGTACATGATAAAATGGTAATAAACATAGTGGAAAAAATCCAGTGGCCAGGTGATTTGCTGGCATCTAAAGAGCTGTCCAATTATTCAAGCAAAGATCAGCAGCATTAAATGGGGATAACAGCACTTCCATACCATGAAGAGATGTTGGAAAGACAAAATATCTTAGAATTTATATGGCACGCAGATACTATGGTGATGGAGCTTACAGAAGGTAGAGACTTATACCAAATATTTGGTTAATTATGACAAATGTGTACCATTATGTGCACCATAATATAGTGAACCCTCAAAGATACAATCTCCAGAATATATTTTTCCCTAAATTGGTCTGTAGAAAAATTACAGATTCTTGATGCTAGACATAAAACAACATTGTTTGTCCTGTCATCAGCTTAATATGAAAGTTGTGCATAGGTCTGATAGCTCTCATTTACATGATATTGTCAAGTTTAGGGCCCAGATTGTACGTACTTTCTACGTTGCATATTTTAACACATCATAATTTTTTCCCCTTGATTCCAAATGCATAGTAAATGTTTTAATGTATCATTGCACCATCCAGCATATTTGTTTATTTGTTAAAATTTACTTTAGATATGGCAGGCCATGCAAGACAAAATTGTGCACATGGGCTGCAATTATAGATGGCAGGTACGCATACTGTTTATGCATGTTTGTCTTGCGTGACAATAGAATTGCGCCGAGTGAGACTGAACATAATCCTTGCTTAAAAGATGAAGCAAAATTGGAGTGACCTTTCCAGGGCAGGTGCCAGTACATCTGGAACCAGCTTGGCTGCAGGAACTGCCGGAGGAAAGGAGAGCATCCATTTATCCACCTATCAGGCATCCAATCCTAGACTGGCTGCTGACCACGATTAAAGAGCCCAGTCTGCTCCATCACGAAGAGCACCCTAGAGGGGGGTACTAGTCTTACCCCTGGAGGAGAAAATGCCACCAAAAGGTTGTACTATTACAACCTTTAAAGAAATACATTATTTAATTCTACCATTCTGCAGTAAGCATCAGTTTTAAAAGAACACAAAGGTACTAACAACCCTGTAATATAAGATCTCATGGTCTAAGGACTTGACCCATTGAACATACAAGCAAACTTATATAAGAGACACAGACTTTAATGGAGACACACACATCAGTAATGTACTCCCATGCAAAAGAGTTTGCAGGATCAGGCACTACATAATGTCCTATTGTAATTTGGATGTTATTTGCCATCCATGCAAAAAACCTACGGAATTGAGTACAAGAGAAAACTGGCAATGTGATTCAAACTTAAACTGTGAGGGGTCACGGAATTTCAGTGGCCTCTTCTGTTTTGGTAATTAATTCTTGGTTTGGGAATGAATTGTATTAATTTTCCCACTTGGAGAATTCTCTCAAAGTTGGTGTGTTTAGAAATAAAAGGAAGCCTCCTGTACTGTGTGCGGGGGTCCTGTAAAAGGAAGCCTCCTGTACTGTGTGTAGGGGTCCAGAACGGTGTAATGAATGTCATGGTTTCAGCCTGCCCATGTGCTCAGATCTGCATAAAACATACCCTTGTGCCTTCCACTGAAGTTTATACAGCTAGTCATGGGTGGCAGGACCTGGCTGCACAGATCTGCCTGTATTAGAAGGGTCTTGAGGATGAACCCCCAAAGAAATTATAAACACCAGAAGTTGTGTTAATCATTTGGCAGACAGCATTCATCCCTCTGAGTCCATAGTGGAACCATGCCTTGCATGATGGTAAGAGGAGCTATGCTCCAAAAAGTGCTGTCTTTTGAATGAAATGAAAAATCAGGGGCTTGACCACTGTGGTTATTAAGGATCCCATGACCCTTTTCCCAATTATCCTTGCTGTCCTGGCCAAATTCCACTGTGGGTAATTATGGTCCATTCTGCTGACCTACATTCTCCCTATAGTTTCTATTCTACAAGCAGTTGTTTAGTCGTGCTAGCACACAATGACTGCCATGTTCCAGGCCAAAAGCAAATGAAGTGATCCCTATAAACACACATGGCCAAATGCTGTGCTGACTTACAGCGTACAGCGCAATTAAAATCAATGGAGTTTTAAAGAGTACAAGTCAGGACAGAATGTGGTCCACAATCTACAAATCACTGTGATATACTTTCATATGAAATATAATATGTACCATTTTAAGTTCTTATAAGTAGCAGGGCTGTACAAAAATGAGCTATTTTGTGGTTCCAGAATCTTACTTTTCATGATTTTTTACAACATGATTATTTTGCATCAGAGCAGACTGAATTTCTGAGTTTCACCAATTTTTAATGTGAAAAATCATCTTTGCAGTGACAAAATGTACAAGTTACAGTTCTGAAAATGGCAAGGATTTTGCTCACAACTAAACAAACACCATGGAGCAAAAGGTCCAGTCCTCCCTTAAAAACAGCCCTCTATTTTTCTGCCAAAAAATGTAACATGCTATGGGTTTTTGATTTTCTTGCAAAATTGGACTATTTCACAAAATCAAACAATCTCAAGTCTCTCAGACTCTGATATTGCAAACTCCTTCCCATGGCAAAGCCATCTACAGTCACATGGCGTGCCACTGAAAGAACGTGTGGGAATGCGACCTAGGTTTGTTTTCAAGTTGCATTGAGACTATTTGCCATAGCGCCAATAAGCTGTCTTTTATTACAATATACATTGTTGAAAGTATGTAAAATCTGGGACTTGAACAGCTTGGCAATATTAGACCGTTTGTTTTATTTTTTGACACTCAGCCCCTAAGAGAAGACTGCTGGGCCTAATCCTGTCATCTATACTCAGGGAAAACTCTCTCTGATGACAGCAGGACTAGGCTGTTCCAAACCCACTGCAAATTAAAGGCCTGATTATGCTACTGAATGGTTGCACTGCTATGAGTAGGGACTTACCTAAAACATGGTGGAAGTTCGCAGTGCAGCAGCACCTTTAATCTCGTTCTTTTTGATGTGTGCCCCCCGTCAGGTGGCCGAGAGGCAAAACCATGGCATTAATTGCCTCTCAGCACCTCAGCAGCAGGGAAGCGGGAGGGGTATGGCAAAAACAGTGAAATTAAAGGTACCACTATGCTATGAACTTCTGCCATGATTTAGTTAGGTCCCTAGTTATGATTAGGCATAATGATTTCCAAGGGCTCAAATATAACCTAGCTAATTATGAGTATGAGGGATAATACTGTGGATGGGGAAGCAGGCACCAGACCTGCCACATCCCCTCTCTGCGCAGGTGGCTGGGAAGGGGCAGAGACTTAGCTTCACCATCCCAATGTGATTATCAGGGTAGCTGCACTGGTGCATCAGGAGCTGTGCAGTGCACTGTATACAGACCTGATGCAATTTAGACCCTTTCTGCAGCACAGAGGAGACCAGGAGAACTGTGGCTCTGAGGATGCTGCTCCTGGGGCAGTGTAACAATGCAGACAGGCTGCCAGTCACAATCCAGCTCCATGGGACAACTTATTGTGATAAAAATCACACCAGGCAAAAGGTACTATTTCCCACTGGTTAGTGCATTTGAACAGTCATTTGCACCTGGGCAAAAGTGGATGTATGATGCTACCAACTCCATTTTTTCCACTTGTGCAGTTGTAACACTTGACACTCATTTTGCTCAAGCACAGATGACAGCAGTGGAGAATCGGGTCACAAGCACTTCCAGGATTGAGGCTTAAAGGGGGAAGTCTTTGCTGAACAGGTCCTCAAGTTAATGTATTTTTTCCACTATGAAAAGGATACCTAAGACCGATAGGGAGCCGATGCCCCTGCATTCTGCAATTGTTCCCCAACACAACTGAAGAAACTATGCTTTGTCCAAAAAAACACAGGCTTCAGCTGCCTTTTACACTGACCATTCCATGAGGCTCCCAGCAGAAAGAAAACTGTAAATTGTGAGGTATTGTGAAAATGGGAACCATTTTTTGTCCAGTAAACCTGAGGTAAATATACCGTCTTTGCAGGATGTGATCAGGAAAAATAAAATAAAAAAAATCATGAACACGCTATTAGAAAAAAAACAACAAAACAAACTGTACAGGGCATTTCCAGTAAATCAAAGAACTCATCATATCTCCACTTAACCATCTACTTCAGGATTTGAAATTTAAGCAGTAAAATAATATATTATAAAAATGTTTATAAAATAGCAGCACACTCAGTGAAACAATACAGCTAAGTACTGTTAATGTGAATAAGAATGAAACAAATCATAGCTTCTTAGCAGCGAAAAAAAAAAACCAAAAAACCCCCTTAGATTCTTATTCCATTTTCTACCCTCATCTAGCCAAGTATGGCAGTGTCCATTCATAAAATATTCTTCAAAGTAGCATGTTCTTTCTGGATTTTTATCTTAAAAAATGCAAACATGAACATTTCAACCAACAGCTTCATACTGTCTATTTGCAAACTGTTAATACAATTGTGCAAAAAAAAAAAAAGTTGCCCCAACTCCTTTACCATCTAAATGCCTCTTCTAAACAGATGGAGCAGGAAAAATAAATTCAAGTACACTGAATATACCTTTGTAATAAAATTCATAATCACACATCTTGATGGTTACCATGTCTTATGCACCAGCAATTTTCTTTCATTGTCCATAGATAAACATGCAGGTGGTATTAAGATCCTTCTGTGACATCAGACAATACAAAGAATTATCAGACTTTCATCCGGAATGTCATGACAGGAATGTCATCCGAAGCAGGTGTTGGAATTTCCAGCAACACCCTAACTAATGAAGTACACCAGATACTGGAAAACATCGACTATTAAAAGCTCTATAAGCTTCACTTTTGTGGGTTTTTTCTTTTCTCTCTCTCTCTCTTTTTTTTGTTCAGCACAATTGTCATAAACCATCTCATTTATCCCTTAGGAACAATTTTCAAAGTGCTTTTCGAATGAAATGGTTTACAATAATGCTAACTGTAGACCAGTAAGTTAATGCAATGTTGCAAAATGTCATTTCTTTTTCGAGGGGAGAGGGGAAGACAGGGAAGGATTCAAACAAAATCTCATCTTCTTTAACACAGCGAGGACATGTTAAAAAGGAAGATGGGCAGAGCATCATTTAATTGCCTTTACGCCAAGCTAAGGAGCTGCCAAAAGTTACCCTTGATGTGTAGCATTAGCATTGTGAATGAATGTAATGCTTTCTCAGATGATCCATTGCATCTTGGAATCCAATGTTCGGAGGCGGTTTGACTGGTTGTTTTTAATCAGTGTATTTCCCCCACCTAATGTGAACATTCAGTACTTTGGCTTGGCCCACAGTTGGATAAGCAGGATCACCTTTTTATGCCAAAGATGCTGCTGTGTTTAAAACAAGCCATTTCTGGAGGAAAAATAGGAAGCGATGGGAAGGGAAAAAAAGAAAAAGAAAAAAAGAAAACACCTGCTCTTCCGGCTGGCAAAATAAAGCATCTTCTTTCTTAGGTAGCAGCTACCACAGACAGCAAGAGTAAACACAACTAACATACAGAGATCCAACAAACACTTCTGACTAATAACAGAGGTGACAGATCAGCAAATCTCTTTTGCATTTCATTATGGTTCAACCGCTTCAGGGATCTTTCCCACTTTGCCTTAACTCCTTAATCTATTGCTTTGCAATCTAGTTAAGCCATAAAACCGCACACACAAATCCTTTCTTAAATCTAAAAAAGGGGGGGTGTATGCTCTAGGTCATAATACACAAAAAGTATACTCTACTTTGTTCCCACAAATGCAGGTTTACATTTATCTGGCTACTTCTTTATGCTTTTATAAGCATTTAATATCATTGATACATAATCAAACAGCAATTATCAAATATATTGTGGGATTCCCTTCTGTAGAACATCACAGGCACCAAATGCTTTTTTTTTTAATTATTCAGTTTTTTGTTGTATCTAAAAGAGCTTTAAATACATTCTATGTGGGAGCAGATAAAAAAAAAAGATTTAATAAAAAAAACACACAAAAAGAGGGGGTGAGGAAAGGGGAAGGAGCAAGCATGACTTTTTGTGCTGACGTCCTCACAGGTTGATGTCTCTCACATCTGTAGGAGTGCTGGCCTGGTCCAGTTCATCCACTGTCTTAGAGGGATTGCTTTGCTGTTGCTGCTGCCGGACTTGCCTAAGGTTGCTTACTAGCACTGACTCGATTTGTTCTTGACAAGCTTTAAGGCAGTCCTAAAGAACAGGAAGCAAAAGGGATTTGTTAGTGGATCTTTTCCCACTGTACTAACAAAAGCTGGAAGACAAGTATGAAACATGAAAATCAAGGTGCCATGGCTACACAAATGGAAATTGCGCATTCATCATAGGAGCTGGCTGTGGAGGGAAGCAGGCTATGGATTGCCAGAAGTAACCCCTGTATACACTATGGGTTGAATAAAAGCCAATGCCATGTCTGTTACAGTCCCAGTAACTTACAATTATGCAGGCCTAGACACATGCTGTGTTTACACTGGTGTAATCTGTACTGTTTTTATACAATGTTAAATGCAAGAAGAGCCAGAACACAGATCACCAGCTCCCCCATGCTAAATAACCTTTGCTTTCCCTCAAGCAAATATCTATCCCACAATAAACTGCTGGTATAAGACTGGGCTGCTTTGGTCAGGGATAATCCTAAATTAAGCAGGGGCCAGACTAGAAGACCTTGAGAAGTCCCATTCAGCCCCACTTTCCTATGATCCTATGACACCTCCAGTGGTGTAACTTACACTGATGTAATTTTATCCATAATGTTTCCCAGTGTAATTCTGTATCAGATTTGATAGTCATACTTGAGTAGGGCTGTACACTGTATGTCTGATCTTTTTACATACCAATGTATAAATAATTATAGTAGGATAAATGTGCCTGTCCAGGGTCCCAACTGTCCTGCAAGGAAGTAGGGTCTTTCGGAAAAGGAACTCAGCGTAACTCATTGGCAACCCCCTACACAACAGATGCACATCAAAGGGTAGAAATGCCCCCAGTTACAGTGGAGTTTCTGTGTTCCTTGTGCGGCAGTGTATGGGCTTGTCCTCCCTGCCAAAACAGCTGCATATTTTACACTGAGATAACTGAAGTGTGAGCTGTTCTGAGGTAAAAACATAGTTAAGTCACAGTGCATCACTTCTGCCATAAGGTAAAAGCACAGACCATAAACTTACCATTGGCAAGTAGCTCTTAAACCAGGAGTCACATCAAGTAGCATCCTGGGATTTAATGAGTGTGGTCACAAGCGCCACAGAAATTCAGTTTTGTTTCTCAGGCTCAGACTTGTAATTGGGGTCCTAAGTATAGAAGTATAGGTCACCAAGAAAAGGGAAACATTGCTCCAGATGACACTATGGATAGCTCTGTCCATAATTCAAGTGGCCTAATGTTGTTTCTGTTATAGACCACTGTTTCCAGTAGCTTATAATTTTGCCAAACTTCAGCCATTTGGGCTGAAGTCTTCTGTGCTAATCCTCAGCCTCAGGCTGAATTTTTCTGGGAAAGCCGAAGCAATTAACGCTTTGTCATTTCCAAGAATGAGGCTAAGGAAAACACCGCATCTGTACTGAAGAGAACAGCCTGGATTGCCACCTCACCAATCTTAAAAAGGCTTTCAACCAGCAAGGACACTCCTCCAGAGAGGTAGATCGCACATTTGAAAGAGCCACCTGGATACCACGTGAAGAACTGCTGCAGTACAGAAGAAAACCCCCCACAAATCGCACACCGCTGGTTATGACGTATCACCCATCCCTTGAACCTGTATGGAAAATCCTCAAAAAATTGCAACCCATATTAGAAAGAGACCCTATTCTTAAAAAGATCTTCCCAGAGCCACCCATCCTAGCCTTCAGACAAGCACCGAACCTCGCCAACCTCATCACCAGAAGCAAACTTCCTCAAGCCCAGAACACACCAAAAGGATCCAGACCGTGCCAGGACAAGAAATGCAAAACCTGCCAACACATCTCCACCACCCCCACTATCACTACACCCCACAACAGAGCCATCAGCATCCCAGGATCTTACAGCTGCACCTCCAGAAATGTAATATACCTCATCCGGTGCACCAAATGCCCTGATGGAAAATATGTAGGAGAGACCAGACAACAACTGCGCACCAAAATGAACGCACATCGGAAATCCATCAAAGACAGAAACACTCAATTACCGGTGGGGGCACATTTCTCACAGGAGGGCCACTCTCTCTCCAATCTCTCAGTCCTGATCCTCAAGGGAAACTTACACAACACTTCCCAGAGACGAGCCTATGAGCTCCATTTCATCAACCTGCTGGATACTAGAGATCATGGACTAAACATAGACATTGGATTTTTGATGCATTATAATCTGCCTGGCAACTGACTCCCCAGCCCAGCCCAGCCCAGCCCCTGGCTTCTTTACTTTTCATTCCATCCAGGAAGAGCACACACCAACTGCTGCAGCTTCCTTAGCCTGACGAAGGGTTTTTGAACCCAAAAGCTTGCTTAATAACTATTCTCCAACCATTTGGGTTGGTCTAATAAAAGAGATCAAATTCACCCAAGGAACCTTGTCTGCTAAGGAAAACAGGCACTTTTACAAATGTTAACTAAAATTTCTGACCAATTCTCTGAGGAACTTTAGCACATTCTGGATTTAGGAACCTGGCTTGGAAGAGAGACACTTTCTTGCTGTTCTCATGGAAACAAGTCCAGATTTAGCCAAACCTATGAACATTGTCTTTTGCACAAACTCAGTGTAGCTAGGGAGAAACTTCTGGCTCAACAAGCCTTTGAACCCTCCCACATGGCGCCTTCATTGAACAGGCCCTCCCGAACCACTGTAGTGCAGTGCTGTAGTTCAAAAGAAGAAGTAATAGTTGCTTCTGTCCTCTCAGCCTAGGAGATGGCAGAGGTTGAAGAAAGGTGTAGTGCTCTGTGGCTTGAGGGAGCTAGGCTTTCCCACCCTGTTTCAATATTCTTTTAATGCTTGGGAAGGATGTGCTAGGCAGAGTCTCAGGTCTTCGTTCACTGGTTTTAAGTCTGCATTCTTCAAGGTTGGCCCCAGTGGGAAAGGCCTCAGACTCCTACTTCAAGAGTTAGTTGTCAAGTATCATTCCCCACCCCCTCCCATTTTTACAGATGACAATCCAAGAGTCTGCACCAGAACCGGATAGAAATGCTGGGTATAAAATTCAGGGGACAGATTTTTGGGTACAACTCTCATGGGTGCAGAGGAGCCAAAGACAGCTTTAAGTCACCTTTGCCACTGCCACTTGTGCCCTCCCGGGTCCAAGAGTCCAGCATGGTTCAGGTGGCTTTGGTAGCACGCTGGCAGCCGAGGGCTTTGCCTTTGCTGGCTCTGGGGCCAGGCAGCAGGGAGCTGTACCACTACGCGATTAGACAACCCTCTACAACACACTCTGGACATACCTAGCCTCAGGAGAAGATGGGTGTGCATCAGGGTGACAAAACCTAAGTGTGTTGAGGTACTCCCAGAGATACACCCTGGGGATATGTATCTGGGGTCCGCCACTCTGCTGAAGGGGCATGCCCAGGTTATTAATTTGCCCAAAAATTAAGATTTACCACAGGTACTTCAGTAAAGTAACATAAAACAAAGGGGTTTATTACAAGGGATAACAAATGGTATAAAATGTGAAAAAGTGATCAGATGCTTTGATGACAGATTAAGGTAAAAACAAAACTGACAAAATCTTTATCCTACGTTCAGACTACCACCTAGGCCTCATAAAAATTCCTGTGAAAATCTCCCAGGGTGAGTCTTCCCTCTCTCCGCATCCCCAACCATTACAGTTAGCTCCTTCAGTCGGTGACTTCCAGTCTCCCTCTCCTCTCCAGCTGCCCCTTAACCGTCCCTGCCTCAGGAATAATTCACAGAGACTCACCCCTACTAACCTTTAGGGGTAGCCAGAAAATCCTCCAGAGTGTTTTTGTCTGTGGATCCATGACAATGATGTCTTCACAGTCTACTGAAAGGTGCTTTTCATTTCCCAGGGTCAGCTTTTATTAGGACATATTACTGGACTGTCATTCTTAACATATCCACCTTTTTTGCTACGCACTTTTAATTTCTACTTTTCTCTTTAAATCCATCTCCATATTACATATATTGCAATGATGTGTTTGGAAGATTAGGAGTATAAATAATCACATTTTAGTTATTTAGTGCTAAGTAGTACTGACTACCAACAATTGCACCCAAGACAGTGGGAGAATGGGATGCCCAGAACCTTAAAGAAATCAAGTTAAAGATGTCTCAAGCTGTATATCAAAACTGGATGCCAGTGTTTGGCCAAAATGACTTGCAGTAGCTTGCACAGTGAGTCCCTGGCAGCACCAGGAATGGAATATGGGTCTTTTAACTCATGCCTAAATAACCCTGTATACTGGACAATGTATACATGCAGCACATGGGATCAGACATTGAGCGAACATGTCTCACTGCCCTGGTAGCTGCATTCCAGCAAGCGGTTTTGGTACCTGTGGAGTCTGTGCATCAGCCAGGAGTGGGCAAGCTTGCCCATAATTCTGTATTAAATACTTCTCCTTTAGAAACCCTGCTAGGAGGAGGTTAACAGTAAATCTATACATTGTTACTAACCACAGGCTTTGTGAATCTGTAAAAGACTTACAAAAGATTTCTGCAACACTTCTGCATTGACAAATAATTTTATTTTTATTTTGGGGGAGGAAGATGTTTGTTTGCAGGGGGAACTGACTTTTTTTTTTGTCCAGCTACAGATGCCAAATCTATCTAGGCATTTTACGGTAAGAATCTGTATTGTTTTTATCTTGCTAGGAAGTTCCTTTTATAACCAAGAGATTGATCATTTAAAGGCAGGGACCTGATAATTTGCTTGGCTTTTCTTCCAAATGATATTGTAGATACAAATTTTCAGAAATTCAGACCATCAGATGGTTTTACAAGCATCTGTAGTGTTTCACATTCTCAGTTTTTACTGATTTTCACTGATAAATCCCTTGATTTTTTTGAAGTCATTCAGTTTTTACTGATTTACACCCGTTTTTTAGTTCAAATCCCTGTTGACTGGCATGAGTGGGGAATGGTCCATTCCCCACTCCTGCTGGTTAACAGGGATTAGAACTGAAAAATGGGTGGTGCTGGTAAGCTAAAAGTGCCGCTGTGCCGGTTACCTGAGGCACAAGTTTCTGGCTGGACAGGGGAGGGCAGTGGCCATATGTGGAGCGGGAGTGGCACTGGCTGTATGGGTGCCAGGGGAGGGTGGCTTGAGCCACTGCCTGGGGGCACAGGGCTCCCAGCTCTGACCCCAGTTGGGGTGGGATGGGTCGCGGGAATTGCTCCCGGAACAGGTGGGTCTGAGCTGCACCCTGGTGGCTCCAGCTTCAGCCCTGCCCTGGGCACTGGGAGCTGTTAGGGTCGGGTCCCCACTACTCCACATCCGGCCGCGCACCACTTTCCCCTTCCCCCAAACGCCAGGGCAGCCCAGCAGCAGGCTGCTACATAAGGGGGAAGGGGTACAAACGCAGCCAGGGAAGAAAGGCAGGGCACAGCACCATGTGCTTGCTGCCGCTGATCCAGGGGCACATGCCCCCCAGGAAGAGCCCAGCCCAGGTTCCCCCAGCCCGCAGTCCTCCCAGGGGGTGCATAGCAGCATGAGCTGCACCCTCCGCCCAGCAACCACTGTCAGCTCCCCTCACTTTTCTCTCTGCTGTAGCCCCAGGAGTGGCCGATGGGCTGAGCCGTGCCCCTCCCCTAGTCCCAGCCTTACTCCATCCCTTCCTCACCTCCAATTTTCCCCCCGATTTAAACTGATTTTTCCCCCTTTTCTTCCTTCTATCCTGATTTCATCCCAGTTTTTATGTTTCGAAGATCAACACTGAAAAATTCCCGGATTTTTTTTTTTTAAATAAAAACTGAGAATGTGGAACACTATATATCTGTTATGAACATTTCTCATTGTGAGACAGTAGAGGTAATGTACTGCTCTAAAATTCATGAAGGTGAACAGGATTATGTAAAATAACCCATTCCCAGGGAAGCAGCTACCTGTAATTTGCTTGTAGCAACAGAATTTGCTTTCTGTTTGTGGTTATTTTCCAGTTTGTACAAGCAGCTGCCGATATGTTTGAGTTCCTGCGATGAGATCTAAGTGAATTCATATAATCTAAAGTAGATTTGGGAGACAGTTTAGACAGAGGGAACAACCTACCAGGTGTTTCCTTCTTTTACGCATTTGCCAAAGGACCCTTGACTGAAGCCAAAAACATCTGATATGGTGTTCAAAGAGTTTCTCATGCTACCTTGGTAGAGGTCCAAGGTTTAGCCTCAAGCCACACAGTTGTTCATCAGCATGGATGGACCGGCCCAAATGAGAAGGCTGTAAACTCTGTACAGCTCCCCATCACTCCCTGCTTATTACTACCTCTTTCCAGTCACATTAACCATCCCCCCAGGCTATGACACTCTTTTTCACTTAAATCAGTGATAAGATGCTGTAAGACTAAATCCATAAATAAAAAGCATAACTGGAAAAATGAGTGAAGATATTGATTTTCAGACTTTACATCCATATTGCACTTTTCATGTAAGGACCTCAGTCTGCTTTTAAAACATTAAGAAACAAAATTTCAAAACAGCAAGTCCTTCTGAAAAGAAAATAGACATTTGTACAAGAAAGTACCTTTATGAAGGTTTAATAAGGCAATTTCCCCACGTAAATAGGGAGTTGCATGTAGCTAAGGCCTGAAAATCTAGACCTAGATACATCAGTTTCAAAACACCCATTTTATTTTACCACGTATGTTTTAAGACTAGGAATGTATAAGAACCACAATAACCATTCAATTTAATCCATGCAGAGCACAGAATCTTTTAACCACTTAATATTTAAAAGGGACAACATCACTGTCCTCCATTTCAGGTGAACCCAATGGAGTAACGCAGGCCACAGCAGAATCCTGAGTTTGTGAGGATGATAGTATTTGTGTTATATCTAGCTCTGGTTTAAATCACCAGGGATCATCAGGGCAACACAACACTGTGGAACAACTATCAGCCAATTGTATATCATGATTTAACAACTTAAAAATTATTTTAGTAATCAAAGTAGCAAGTTTTTTTTATTTCTCCAGGTCTCTGAAGCACCTGTGTTTTGGATTCAGTGTTTACCAAAATTAAAATTGTAGGGCCTTCTTCATCAGAGAATACAGGTGCCTAACACTTCTACTGTAGAAGGGAATCTCACCCTAAAATCCAGGGAATCTCATTCTAAAATCTCTGGTGATGAGTTGGTCCACTAAAAGATGTTAGCTCACCTCACAAATCTTGCTTCTTGCACGCTCCCTGGACTGACATAGTTACAACAACACTACAATTGAAATCTCTAGCCTATATAGCTGAGAACATAATGTTTGGTTGGTACCTGCCCAGGGGTGTCTGCCTGAACTGGCAGACATCCTGAAAGAGCAGCTATGAAAAGAGCAAACTGCCCCATACTCATGTCAGTGAGATGTTAAGTGTTATGGAAGGAAGTAGACAGCTGATCCTATTATAAAGATCTGCCTAATAATGTTTTCTTCCTTTGGAGTATCAAAATGGAAGAACTTGTTCATGGGTGGAGCTACTGCTCTGGCCTCTCTCCGATTTGACCTTTATTCCTTCCCAAAGTCACTGGCAAAGCACAGAGATAAAAACAACCCAGCAGGACCAATAATCCAGCCTTTCCCATAGCACATGGGCTTTTTCCTTAAAGTTTGCTATTGATTCCTTGACTTTATACATCATTTATTTCTGGCTTTTATTTTTAACAGTGCTTATTTAACTATGCCTGGCAAAGAGAGCTAGGGACTAGTGCTCTATAAAGTAAAATGAAATGAATAAATAGAAGTCCTGCCATTTTCAGGAAATGCTAGGGAATTTCCTGTTATATGTCACATGGATCAACTTCCTCATTTTTTTTTTACGGTCTAGTAGCTTGAACTATTAAAATAACTCAGGTGGTTTCCATTCCACAGTTTTATTTTCACTGCAGTATGTGCAGATCTAAAAGAGCAATTAACTTTTTGTCTGAAATGTAAGCAGCCTTGAGCAATTTATTCCAGTTTTAAAAAAACCCCAAGAAAACAAATACATAAAGCTGATAAAGTGCAACTTCTGAGTCATGCTGGAAACTCAAATAATGAAAACTAATAAGGGAGAAATACACTTATTTCAAATACACTTTGAGGAAAAGCAATGTGCAGACTTTGAATCTGCAAGCATGACATTTTTTTTTAACCCAATCTTATGTATTGGGAAAAGCCATAGACTAGAGCACCAGGGGCCAACCTTTAGGGAGGTGTGCTTCACACCCTCCGTGAGTGCTACTCCCATCCTCCTCTCCTGTCTCATCTGCTCCTCTGCTTTCTGTTTCCTGCCCTATCTGTCACTGTGCTGCCAGTCCCCTCTCCTCCCGATCTGCCATGTGTTATACACCGAGGCTGCCTGAACCACTTGTGAAACACATGCCTCAGGCTAACCATCCCTGCTGTAGAGGATTAATTTATTTAACTTTTCAGCATCAATTTAATACAGGTTCTCTTTGATGCATTCTCTCTTCCTGTATTTCCTTTTTTAAACCTAAATAAGTTTTTAAAGCTATTATGAAGCTGTTTGCATCTGCCAATCTGCTCTGCAAGCCTCCCGTAGTAGTCTGGAAACAGGGTCCAACTCTGCTGTGCTGACTCAAGTCTTGCATGGTGCTCAGAGCCTTCAATTCCTATGAGCTAAGAACATGCAGGAGGCACACGGCACCTTTCAGGAACAGGCCAATTAACCTGAAATCATATTCTGACTCAGTGAAATATAGAAAATGATTTTATATTGCTTTATAACCTGGGTTTTATTCTACAGTCATTGCTTAAACCACACATCCATGCCTTCTCTTTGGGTTGTATCCAAAGCCCACTGAAATCCATAGTTTCTTTGAAGTGGCCTCTACAGCACACTATTTATCCTCATTATACAGTGGGAGGCAGTAGCACCATCTTTGCTTCTCTAGAATCACAGAAAAAGCCACTTTCCTCAAATGCTAAATAAGAAACTTTATCAGCCGAAAAAGAACTACTTTGTTCCAAAATCGTTTCTTGTTCTCTCTTGCTCACTCTCCCACTGAAGAGTATCTTAGAACTTGGTCTAGCTCACCTTCTTCCTAGCTGACTGTGACGGAAAATGCACAGGCTGCACTGCTTTTTCACTGAAGACTAGACAAGCATCACCAGACTCATTTTGCTGCCACCAGTGGTATGAACTGTCAGCCCCTACTGGGTCAGGGTGAATCCACACTGGCCAGAGTGCAGCCAGTGCCATCAGGTCCCAATTCCTTCTGGGAGGTACCTTACCCCTTTCAGGAGTGATGGTGATGAGATGCAGCCCTCCTTAGCTACCTGTCCGTGGGAACTTCAGTTTAAATTTTTCCTATGTCCTTCCACTTCCTGGGGGCAGCCTGGGCTGGGAGCAGAAATATTACAAGAAAGTCTATCCCAGCAAGTTTTCCAGTGTGATTTTTTTTTTTTTTGAGCAAAGATGAGATTTAGAGAAACACTTGGGTTTATGGAAACTGATCTGAACCTCAGAACCTTTTTACTGTCTGCCCATCAGATAATCAATGAGAAAATACATCTGGGAACAGTAAAAATGGACTGTGCGTTCTATGGAACATTGTCTAAGAAACAATCCAGCAACTGCAAGCCTTCTGTTTTAACATCACTGAGGGATTCAGTTTATGCCAACGTCAGCATATTAAAACCCTTCACCAGATCCTAGCCTCACCGAACAATTTTCTGCACAAAGAAACCAGTGCAAAGTACCCCCAACAAATGCTTTGAATACAATTCTGCGCTCTTTTTTAAATAAAAGATCACTTCTGTTAAACATTTTTATCAGAGAAATGAGGAATTACTTAAGACAGGTCACATTAGACTTCAGAGGCCTAATGAGAAATGAATGATTAAATGGTCAGAACAGCTAAAACACTTGCCACCAATCTATGCTGGTGATCCTGGCACTGCCAGCTTTGCAATGTCACTAATGTCACAGTGGGAGAATTTCAGAAAATCCTTTGTGCAGTCAACCTGGCTAGATAAACCATGAGGCTATTTTGGAGTGCCATTCAAATCCAACATCTACAATCAAACCACAGCATTTTTGCCCTGTCACATAATTAGCCAAAGAACAACATTTCAATGTGCTTTTTATATTAAATGATCTAAAAGACATCCCTGAGCTGTAACTACAGAGTCTTTTGTTTGCATGATTACTTCACATTCCCTGCCAAGACCCAGCAGCTTAAATCCAAACTGTGGATGCTTTGGTGAGTGATACAACTCAGCAAGCCAAAAACACTGGAAAATTCTCGGGTCATCTCCAGGCAAAAAAAAGAGAAGGTTTTCTCAACCCAGCCAAGTCAGTTTGTCAGTTTCCTGCCATTTGTCTGAGGCCTTCACACAACTGAGATATACATTTAAAAAAAAATAAGAATATACTAATATAAAGTCTAAAATATTAGCAAGGGGGATTCAAGGCAGATGCCATACTGGAAGCAGTCTTTTAATTTATTTTTAAAGTGGATCTGAGATTTTCAGATTAACCAGGTCTCTTCATTATGATTCTAAACCACTTGGAGATTTCCAGGTGAAACAGAAATAGAAGTGTGAATTACCACTATAAACTGTAAGAACCACCACCACAACAACAATGATACAGACTATTATACTTTATTAAAATATGATTCCTAGAAAAGCTATCATAATTGTGTAGCATTGGACAAAGTTAAATCCAGGCAGTGTGTGTGCGTGAGGGAATATTTGCTACCCTTTATCAATGTCTCCTGTCAACTTGGAACAGGTCAGACATCTGCAGTGGTGTAGGCTGGGGCAAGCCTCCAACCAGATGATCGTAGTCTATCACTGGTCTCTGGGATCTGACAGCTATGTTTGTGAAGTAGAGCTCATTACTTGGGGGCCTCACTTCCTCTGCGAGCTGGCTCGCTCTCCCAGCCCTGCACCCTTCTCTATATTTATGAATGGATTTGACGGAACTCCACTATTAGCCTACAGTGTAACTGCATCACCCCATTGTTACTAAACACGCACAGCACTCACTGGGGAACAAAAAGCTGAATGAACTACAGCAGCTGCCAACTCAGGCAAAGACAACTTAGGAAACTATCTCATTCTTCCTTTCTTTTGAGGCTATTTTGTCTCTTGTTTCCATGCATACAAAATGTGGTCTGCAACAAATAAGGCAGGATAGGACATAGCAAGTCCTGTTACATGGTTCCAAAACCATAGGCCTTAAACACTACAAAAGGGGGCATAAATGGGGTATGTGCTGTAGAAACGATGCTCCAATGCTGTCCATTCTAGACAGATTTCCAACGGATGCTCCATGATTTTATATTGCCCTTCCACAAAAATATAAGTCTAGAATGGGGGCAACTTCAAACTGCAGTGAGAGAGATCTGGAGATCTCTGCAAGGATCTGCGTGAAAATACTTTCCAATCAAAGAAAAAAAAACCTGACATTAAAATACAGAGTAGATTTAATACAGTACCTCTTTCGGTAAGGTATTGGCCTTGACCAGTTTTTCAGAAAAGTTCGACTCCTTTTTTGGCACTTAAATATACACCCAATTTTCCAAAGCCCACAGCACTTGGCAGCTCCAATGGTGACATCTATGAAAACAATTTCTAAAGAGTGTGGGCACCCAACATGGAACCCAGTACACTGAGCTGTCCTGGAAATCAGTCATCTGTTTTAGTGCCAAAATAAGTTCTTTGGAAAATGAGTTCTTTGGAAAATCTTATCCTGATTTCAAGTGTTAAACTCTACGGAAAATGCAGTCCTCTCTGTTTACAGCCGTTATCACCATGGAGCTCTGCCCTGGCTGCCCTCTAGGTGCTATTGCAATATAAATGTGGATTAGTAACAATAACAGTTGGCTTAATTGAGGATATGACTTTGTCGCCTTTTGTCACATAACAGGATGTTGAAGGATGATAAATACCAAGCTGAAGGATGTGCATATTTTGAATAAGTGCTCCTACCTAAACTTTAAGTTCCAGGACACTAATAGCCAGATTGTTACAGGTATGTTTAAGCACCCACCTTCCCCTGATGTAATTGCCTTTATTGAATCAATGGGAGTTAGCTACCTAATTACACCTTTAGAATCAGGGCCAAACTGCCCAGAGTTAAGAAGAAATCTCCCCCTAGTGGCAGGCTCTTAGACAGCCTTATGGCCTATATTACTATAGCATCCAATCTTTTATAACCTTAGTCCACTAAGAAGCAGGAAAGGACAACAGTCCCCATTTTACAGAGAAGACCTGAGGCTCAAAGAAATTAAGTGACTTGCCTAAGGAAGCCTGCGGCAGAGCCGCGCCTTGAACAACACCTCTAAGTTGGCACCTGAAAGACTGGGCCAGCTCTATTCTCAGCTCAAAGGCTTATGCTGCAAGGTTTCTTGTATTATCCCTCTGAAGCATCTGTTGCTACTGGAAACGGGATAGTGCTCTAGAAGGAATGCTGGGTTGGTCTAGAATGGAAATTTTTATCTTTTTAAGTTGTTTATTTTTCCATTGCAGTGATCCTTCAAGAGATGGACAGAGAGTCCAACTTACTTCCCGTGGGTT
>NW_005842269.1:1073294-1084403 GCF_000455745.1 Alligator sinensis | reverse complement strand
GGTTTCTTTACTGCTTTCCCTGCCAATTACCACATTCCACTTAAGTAGATAAAAGGAAACATTCCCACCCTGTTGCAGGAAACTGATTAAAGCACAAACTCACAGCCTGAAGGTACTATATGTGGATCCAAGAAAACACACTATATTATAGCTACTATTTACTGATTGGAGCACTAATTATAGAAAAAACACGCCACATAAAGGTAATTTCACTCCCCATAAGACTGTCAGGCTTCTTAGTTTCTCATGAGCAGTAGGCCTTGATGTTTATTTTGTTAGCCAGAAGGAGCAATAAAACCCAGCTCACACGCAGGCTGATCATGCCCTCGAAAGAGTATGATGGTCACTGGTCTTTCACATCGTATTTTATGCTTTGCCATATGGTCTACTTCTATCAGAAATCATTTTTACTCTGGACATGGCAGTGGCATAGTACACTATGTAATATAATAGTTACTGACTCAGGTTCTAATCTCAGTTTCAAGGGTGTAAATCCAGAGGATCTCTTTTGAAGTCCATGGAGTCACTTCAGATTTATACCAAAGTAACTGGCATTAGTAGCTAGCTCTCTTTTTTGGAAAGAAACACCCACACATTGACTCTTTATTTAAATGGAAAGAATTTATGCTAAATTATGTTTATAAATAGCACTTTTGGGTTTAATTCTTAATTAAACACCTATTAAAATATTACACCATTAGGTGGCAAGTTCTGCTCTTGGTTACACCAATGTTAATCTAAAGTAACTCCACTGGATTTTGGTCTCTGCATTTATACATCTCAGGTATGAGTATTTTCTAGTAAACAGGAAACACCCGCAGCAGCTTATTATATGATGGCAGAAGCCAAGGAGAGCTCACCTTAGGTAAGAATTTCATTATAGCTCTCTATTTTTACATGCTCATAATTTTGGAGGTGCAATTTTTCATGTTTTCTCAAATAGGGGGGACTTTTTTGGGGGGAAAGATGCTGCCTAGAGCTGTTTCTGCATAACGCAAGTATTAAAAATACAGTTTTCCCTTGGTTAAGGAAATTTTAGGATGCTCCTCAAAGTAGCTGCTCCTAGCTAAGGCACCAGCACTACCAATCTACACTAGGAAACTGATGGTAGCATGAGCGGGCCATGTTTATGCAGGCAGTAGATGTGTGGCAGAACCCAGTGCTTTGCTGTCCCAGGCCTGTAGAAGGCAATGGAGGCCACTCTGCAAAGTTCTGGAGCAGCAGCATAACTAAGTGGGGGCGACCAGGAAATCTGCCCCAGGCACTGACTGATGTGGGAGGCAGGACTAAATAACAACTTCTGCAGCTGTTCTCCCAGTCACTAGCAGTCTGCATGGGTCAGGGTCACTACCACAACCCAGGATGCAGAACTGCCCAGGTATGTTCTAGATGGTCTTGATAGAAATGATAAGGGGAAACAAGTAAAATTTTTCTTGAGAGACTTAAAACTCATGAAGGTTTGGAGACATTCCATCTGGTGAAGCTCCTCAAGGTTAAACACCCATGATTCTTCCCTGTTCCACCTCTGCAGCTTTAAAAACACGAGCACTCACACAGAAGAGCTGAATGTCTTGCATAGATTTAACAGATCAAAAATAGGAAAACGAGTCAATTAAAGTGGCATGCACAACTTTTGACTCTGTTCCACTGTGGGAAACATCACCCTTTGTTAATGCAGCCTCAGGATAATTCTTAAAAATGAAAGCTGGTATCTTTCTTTCCTACAATAACAGGTGCTCATTATGGTGGTGCTAGTAACACCATCTACTATTAAAGTGACCTCATTCTATTCCCTTTTAGGACCCTACCTTTTGCTGTTTATAACTTTGCCAAACCGTGGGTGCATCTATGCGTGCATATTCATGCAAAGCAAAACTCCGGAGCTTATCATGCTAGAGTATATTGCTCTAGGTGTGCCGTTTGCACTTATGTCATGCTGAGCCAGGCAGGAGCAGTCCTGGCTGTCAGGGGGCTCAGGGGTCAGCCTGCCAGCCTGGGGCTGCTCCCCTCAAATCAATGTGCTGTGGAGGGGCTGGTTGGGGCACTAAGATGCATCAGTGGGGGGCTAGCCGCCAGGCAGCCTCTGCACTGAGACACATTCGTTACACAGCCAGCTGGGGCAGCATCAACACGTGCACTACTGCAGAGTAAAAAACTCTGAAGCAGGATAGTACTTGTATTTACTCGGTGCGTCTACACGAGATGATTTACTGTGCAGCAGCATAGCTTCCTGTGCAGTAAACCTCGCTAATTGCAAGTAAATTTGCTACCTGCAAATCCAAGTAGCAAATCTACTTGCCATTACTAACTGCGGAAGTAGTGCTTGTGCAGACACCTGACCAGCCACCAGGGGGCAGAAGATTGGTCTCTGCCCCTGGGAGCTGCTTGCTGCCAGGTCAGGCTCCACCACTGGAGCCTGGGTGGGAACTATGTCCTCCTCCCACAGCAGCAGGGAGCTCCAAGCCCCCCTGCTCTGAGATCACAATCAGGGAGCGGGGGCTAGGAGATCCTTATTGGCTATTGTGATTGGAAAGCTGGGAGATAAAGATTTTCCAGGGCTAGCCCCGTGGTTGTAAAGCTGGCTGTGGGAGCTCCCTGCTGGTGGGGGCTGAGCAGTGTCTTCCCCAACCAGCTCCATGCTCCCGGAGCTGAGCAGGGAAGGGCTCCCCAGCCTGTTTCCCATGCAGCTCCATGCTCATGGAGCTGAGCAGAGAATAAGCTCCCCAGCCTGTTCTTCACCCAGCTCTGTGCTCATGGAGCTGAGTGGGGAACAGGCTTTTCAGCCTCTGCAATCATGGATTGGGGGCTGGGATCTGCCCTGGTCAGGGCAGATCCCAGCCCTGTGCCCCGATCAGATGATCAAGGAATGGGGCTTGGAAAAAGCTAAAGGGGTGGCGTAGATCCCAGCCCCCTCCTCTGATCCGCCAGTGTGGCAGTTAGCAGACATTAGCAGCAAATCTGCCCTCACTTCCTTGCATGTGCGGATACCTGCCTGGTTTACTCGTGAGTAGTTTACTCATGAGTAAACTGCTCCTGGATCTAATGCACATGTAGACACACCCACTGCAGAGTAAATTAATTTACTTCAGCCTAATAGGGGCACGTGTGTAGACGTGCACTGTTTACTGTGTAGCTAATTAGTTTACTGCACAGTAAACATCTTGTGTAGATGCACCCTGTATGTAGTTACCTGGGCTGAAATTTTCCATCCTGGACATCTGTGTAAGTCTGCATTGTTTTGGAAAATTTCTGTCGAAAGCTGTTCAGACATTTCTGAGGATGTGGCTGGGTCAAAATATGGTCTTTTGCTCAAGTTAAAAAAATGTGGTGACCTTTTGTTAGAAAGCATCTCAAGACCCCATGCTTTGAAGCAGGGAATTAACATTTGGGAGATGATGGCCTCTGTGTCAAGGATGTGGTTTTTCCCATCCCAGTGAAAATTCACTCAAAATTTGACCAAGTTATTAAACCTTTGCAAAATCAAAGTTCACCCATGTGCTCTAGGCCAAGTTACCTAAAAATTCTGTCTGTACTGAGCATAATTCAACTTGAGGCTGAGTAGAACTGTGGGCTACCAGGCTCTGGGATTGAGGGAAGGCAGACTCTCTCTTCTGTGCTCCCAGTGACTTCCTTTCTGGATTTATCCAGTGTGAAAGAGGAAACTGCCATGATCAAATTAAGAGGATCCAGGTCCAAACCTGCGGGTGGATGGGGGGAAGAGCTTGGAACCAGCTTAGGGGTGGAAGAAGAACCTGGACTAGTAATTAAAGGCTTTATCATAATCTATCATCATATACACCTTCAACAGAAGGTGAAATAAAGGCTGCATGGAAACCTCATTTCTGGCATGTGCCTGACTGAAATCATGATAAAGTTCCTTTAACACAGCTGATTTTTTTTTTAAAACAAGAAATGGTACCCTTCCTCCTGAAAGTCTCAACATCATTTTTCAGGGGTCTATGTTCTGGCTGTGTTGGTCTAAGGACATAAGCAGACAAGGTTTTTTGGGTAAATCTGATATCTTTCATTAGGCCAACTAAGCATCATTTTGACACTCACATGGACACCAGCAGGGCTGGGGTCTCCTGAGAGGCCACACACAACTCTGCCACAGAAGCTAACAGAGTAGCTAATAGCAGACGCAGATTGTTATCCCTATATGCAGATAAGCACCAGGGGGGATCAGGCATACACTTTGTACTGGATGTCACAGGTATCTGTTAACAGCAGAGGAAGAATGAAATTCAGGGATCTTGGGCTCCATTCCTAGCTCTGGAAGACAGTATGCTCTATCGGGCACAAAATCATCTGCCTGTTTCTCCCTAAGTTTGACAAGTTCTGCCAACCCATCCTCACAATCTCCTGAGTCCCAGACTCCACTGGTTCAGCTCTACATCCAGTCCCAGTCTCCCTGACAAGTGAGTCTTATTCTTTCTCCAGACTCCATATTCTCAGTGTTCTTGCCTAACAACCCCAGTGCCACCCCTATTCATTCAGACACTTTCCCTTGTCTCTTTGCCCAGTCATTTCCAGTTCCCTCTGTCCCTCACCCCTGATTGAACCCAAGGGGCCATATCAATATTCCTTATCTTTAAAGGCTCCCAGTCCAAATCTTTTTAGAGTGCTCCTTGCCCCATCTCATTCTTACCCTCAAGGTCCTTGCCCCAGTCTCCCCAAGCCCAATACCTTGTTCCTGGTTTCCATCTCTTCCCTAGTACCAGCCCCTGGTACCACTGTCCCCCTCCCATGCTCTTTGTCCCGGTCGATTTTCTTGCAGCCCCACTGGTCTGAGTCTTCACCCTCAGTATTTGAAATAGGCAAATTCCTTCTCCCCATGCTGCGGAGGCATAGGAAAGGTGCTCGCTGACAGCACAGAAGAGAGAACCTACCTGCTCTCAGCTGAAGTGCCTGGACATGATCCTACCTCAGCTTGCAGCAGTCCAGAGCTACAACTGCAGGGGAAGTCGTGCTCAGCCCTGGTTTGGAACATGCCCATTGCAGACAAAATCTTCAGTGACGTCAGCCACTAAAATCTGAGCATTCTCTACTGAATAATAGGGAATTGATTTTTCAGAGGTGTAGCCTGGCTGGATTTGGGTGGCTGTTCACTAGGATGTCAAAAGGCCCACCCTTGAGACAAAGGCCTCCTGCCGAAAATTCAAGTCGCCCTTCCAACAAGGGTGCTAGAACTTTTCAAACAACTGGTCATTGGGATTTCTAACCAGTATTTTCCTATCCTTTTCTCAGAAGCAGATGTAATTTCCCAAAGCATCTCAGGCTGAAGCAAAAAGCCCGGATGCAAAAATTCAGCCCAAATAACAAAAGGTTTTCAATTAATAGCATCTTATGATGAGAAGTACCAGGAAACCTTAAAAGTGATAATATTAACTCAAGAGAAACTGTAGAAGCTCCTCGGAAAACCAAAGAGACTCAGCCCTCCCCGCCTTCTCAAGCTTAGGCTTTTATAATATTCTGAAAGTGAATTAACTTCAGCTATGCTGGACCAAAGGCAACCCCACCCCAGAACCTAAACCCCTTCACTTCTCCCACCCCCCAAATCCACCCTAAAGATTCCTTACTACTCTGCTTCTCCAGAAGACTTCACATTTTCCCCAGAACATTTCAGTCAGCAGAGGGAACACAGGGAAATTCAGGCTTCATAGCTGAAAGTTCAAACTTAATTGGCTTTACAGGTTAAAGTAAAGTAGCATTGCTTTGACTTGCATCTAGAAGCAAATAACCCCCCCCCCCCCAAAAAAAACAAAAAAAAAAAAAAACCAAAAACAAACAGCACAGCCTGCAGAGATGTGGTCCTTGAAGGAGAAAGTATGCGAGTAGCTGCATTCTGCATGAGTTGGGAGTTTCTAAATGTTTTTCTGAGGTAGCCCCATGGAAAGTGAGTGGCTGTATGCCAACTTGGAGATGACTAAGGCATGGGTAACTGTGGCAAGGGCCATCTCAGAGAGGAATGCAACACTCTCCTTGCTTACAAAATAGAACAAAAAAGTGCTCTTTCCTAGTAACTGAGAATTACGAATAACTAGTAATCCCATGGGACCCTACAATGCAGACCACATTAATACGTATGTTATAGCATGCCCTTCCCACCACCTAAGGGAGTACATATCCCCACTGTGAAATTGTACAAATATTTTCCCTGTGCCACCAGTGCCACCTCTGTATTATCCAGAAGGGGTTTTTGCCAGCTAGCTCGACTCCATGCCACAAGCTTGGCGAGACACTGGGTCTGCAGTGTCTGGGTCAGATGAAAAGGAGACGCAGAGCTGAATATCAACAGCATGCTGATGCCACTGCAACTCAAAACTCCTCTGCATACTGCATAACAGCAATAATGGAAAAATCCCTGGGGCAACCTGCACAAGGGAGCAACTCTCAAAGCATTTAAGTGACCACCCAACCTCTGGGGAGAGAATACAGCCCCATCACATCTAGTCCTATTAGGACTTGCAGAGTACAGTACAGGCTCCCTGTGCTCCTTTCCCCCTGCCGGATGAATGCCAATTACTATGGAAACAATATCAAGACTACTGGTTGAGCTTAGGGAGGCTGGGAATGTCATTATGTGACAGGCTAGGCCACAGCCTTAACCCTCTCAACCATGAACGAGGGGAAGAGCTCTGAACCCAGATGAGGGACACTAGGTCTAGATAGCTGTCAGAGAGACCTGAATGTAAGTGCCTCTTATTTATGACCTCAGAAAACCTCTCTCAAAACTATTACAAGGGGAGAGGGGAGTTCTTGGGTGCGAAAGGAAGCGAAGTGCTCCATTTCAACTCAATGCCAATGGAAGCCTGCTTCTAATGCACTCCTTCCCACTATGAATGCCACGTGCCCCCAGAGGCTAGGGGGGTATGGCAACTGTCCACAGGCGGCAGTGGCAGTGGGGTCATGGCGGCAGCAAGCAGGGAGCTCCCACAGGCAGCCGCAGCAGTGTCGGTGGTGGGGCAGGCTGAGTGGGGAGCTCCCGCAGGTGGCTGCAGTGGTGTCAGTAGCATGGGGGGTGGTGAGTTCCAACCAGTGGTCAGCGACCACCTGCAGATGCTGCCAGCAGCAGCGGCCAGCGGCAATTGCAGATGCTGTCAGCAGTATCAATGGCAAAGGGGGGGTGAGCAGCAACTGTTGGTGGCACTTTTCACAGGGGGTGCACTGCCAAGCTCAGGGAGTGCACATGCACCCATGTGCACCCCCTACACGTCACCAATGCCTCCCATCAACTTTGATATATTTCTACTTAATAGGTATTTCCCATTCCCTTCCCTTTCCAGGCCGGGGGCTCCCTGTGAGTCGAGCTGTCTCCCTCACCCATCCATATCACTGTTCCCCATCTTCTCCTCTCCCCTTATCAAGGACTATTTGTCCCCTCATGCTTGTCTCATGCTAAGGTTTCAATGTGTCCCCTACGTCTCACTTCCCTCATAACATAATTCCCCCATTCCTTACCTCCTGTTGGTGCCCCTCCCGATTCTCATTTCTCACCATCATTACTATTGCTTTTCTTTCTGTCTGTGAGATAAATCATTTATAGCATCCCTATATTAATCTCAATTGGGACAAGGGCAAAATGGAGGTGCGGGTATGGTGTTCTAGGCTACCATGAACAAGTTCTTTGATGTACAAACAATTCCAGACTTTGCTGAAGCTCATGTCTGTGCTAACCTCATGCCAGGGTCTCCATACACTCCCAATGCCACCTTTCTAGCAAGAGGGGTCGTCCAACCCAAAATAATCCCTAAAATGTCAGAAGATTGTATGCAGCACTCAAAAGATAGCATGTTCCACTGAAAGAGATGTGCAGTGAGCTTTGCTCAGCCAGTAACACAGAGTATTTTTGGTTTCCACAGGAATGAAATAATCATAATGGATCCCATCCATCCAGTATAAATGAAACAACTAAAGAAGCTCTATATGGTAACTTATTTCCATTTTCATCAAAACATAAAGCCTAAATATTTGTGATCTCTCTTATTGCATTACCTTGCTTTTTACTGTTATTGTACTGCTCACACAGTCCCTTGCTCTTCACAACATCTACAGTACAGATATACAGAAGGCAACAAAGAGTTCTTGAGTATGAAAATTTTCATTTCATTCTAAGAACCAGAAACAGCCTGGACACAAACTTTCTACAATTGCAGCTATTCAATTCAGATCAATAGCATGCAAAATTCAAAGCTTTGTTGTTTTTGTGCAAACTAATTTCCAACTCAAAAATTAAAACCCCCCACATGTCGTTTTTGTGCAAACTAATTTCCAAATAAAAAATTAACCCCCCCCACAAAAATTCACATTAAAAATAGGAATGATGAGATTGAAAGGAAGAAAATGTGATTTTCTGGCACATTTTAACACAACTAAACTCAAAGGACCCCTCAGAAAATGCCAGCTCTTAGCTTTCATTCATTGTTTTTACTACAGAAAAATAGCACAATTCTTCTGTTGCAAAGAACTCAGAAAGACCACAATAGGTCAGAATGTTTTTGACATTGTGGATTTCTATTTGAAATCTCTGTATTTATCTTGTGAGTCTTGTGTAGGTGTTTGCACAACTAGCCGTGTGTGGCTACTGTGCAGCACCGTATGGCACTCTTAGAAAGATCTTATGGCACCCTAGTTGAGAATCACTGTCTTAACCATTAGGTATTAAAAAAATACAATCACCCAGAATATCCAGTCTGCAAGATTAAAAATACAATGATTCATATTTTATTACATACTGACAATAGAAAAAGTAGCATCTTGTTTTGACATGTGTCAGAAACTCTCACCCATTTTCTTCTTTTTCTTTTGAGTGAATGTCACGCTGGTGACATACGTTGTTTTAACAATTGTGGAGATGGGAATCCTGTGTTAAGCCACAGACCAGGAGTGTTTGGGACTGCAGCAAGATGAACCTCCCCCACAATGCCCCACCATCATTGCTCAACCGAGATCTTGAGGGACTGCCTCTCAGGGCACCCAAGTAAGTTCATTGCAGTGATCTGTTTTCAGGCCTCAAATTATCTGGTGAGACTGGCAACAAGAGTGCTAGTTTTTGGTTTTGGTGATGTGCCCACTAGAAAATGACCTGAAACTGCCACATGTCATGGTCTATTAAACAGCCATTAGTCACCTCTGCTATTCATGACAGGACTCTCTTACAGCTGAAGAAGTACCCTCAGTGCTATGAATTCACACTGAAGGGAACTGAAACTGAGCTGAGCTGAGCTAATTATTTGTATATATCATCCATGGCGCATGAGGACAAAATCCAGATATTCCCTCTTATGCCCACCTTACTTTTTGTCAGCACTGTAGGACTAAAGATCTCTACAGCTTCTTTCAGATCAAAAGCCCTTTAAAACAGTGCTTTGGTGAAAGTTAGAACAATCTGCATTTCTCCGTGGGCTGTGTATACAGGGCCATGTTAAGCCCCTAACACAGTAGTTCATGGATCAGAGGAAGGTCAGGG
Source organism: Alligator sinensis (assembly GCF_000455745.1). Classification (NCBI taxonomy): domain Eukaryota; kingdom Metazoa; phylum Chordata; order Crocodylia; family Alligatoridae; genus Alligator; species Alligator sinensis. Next base: position 1,074,934 of record NW_005842269.1, on the reverse strand, counting down.
AATCCCAAGGCCCTCCACACGTTTTCTTCATTACCCCTCAAGAGGATTGAGGGTGTGCTCCCTTCTGTAACAGGTCCACTTGGGATGAGGGAAAGCCCACAGCCCTGCCTTCTCCCTGGCTTCCCAAGAGACAAGAGCAGAGGCTGCCAAGACAACACAGAGAAAGACCCTGACCTTAGACCAGTGGTCTCCAATCTTTTTAAGCAGGAGATCACCGTTGGCATTTAAAAGCAACCCAAGATCTATCATGTGCCACCCCCCTCGCTGCCCCTCCCAGCAGGTAAGTCTGGGGAGAGGGAAGGCAGGGCAGATTGAAGTAGAGGGAGAAAAAATTATTTGGGAGCGTGCTTCCCCAGCAGGTCAGTCCCACCTGGCCGTGGCCCCACTCAACCTCCCCCTGCTTCTGCGGCACTGTTCCTCACTCTAGCCCCTGCCCTTTCCCTCCCCCACGGACTGACTTGCTGGGCTGGGGCATGTGTGTCCATGCATACAGGCACTCAGCACCCCCACCCCAGCCTCAGATCAATTCTAAGAGGCTCTGAGATCTACCAGTGGATCGAGATCCACTGGTTGGTGACCACTGCCCAAGACCCATATCTTGGGCAGCCACAGAAAAGCAATTCACTATTAGCAGGTTCACATTTTGAGCCACTCTCTGTGCTTTGTAATGATGTCCTTCAAGCGCTTTGTCAGTGGAATTAGCATTCCCCCTGACTTCAAGCTGCTGCACGCTCAGCCTTCTAGGGTCAGATAAATTAACACCAGTCATATTTTCCACAGCTTTCTCAGCAAAGAAATAACAACCACCACAACAAATTTTGGGAGTACTTACCACATCTGTGTTTGTGATCTTGGCCAGGAGTTCTGTTAGACTGTCACCAAAGAGAGAACGTTCCCCATCATCAAGCTGAAGGCCACAAATGGCTGCTCCCACACTTCCAGTTGCTATCATTGATGGTGGATACATGGCAAAGTTAAAATCTGCAGAAAAGGAACCAAGAGTTATTCCAAGCACCCATCATAATAGCTGTTGGACTTCAGAGACTCCCAGCCAAAAATAAGGGAAATAAATGGGATAGAAAATGACAGCCTTGTCTCATCTGACTGAGCTGAACAAGCTTGATGTAGACAGATGAGATAAAGTAACCCGTTAAAAAGAGAAACTGGGTCTGTTCCCTTTTTTCGGATGCATGTAGAACTGAAAGTGTTTTGAATGTTTTTCCTTCCTTTCCTTTTTTAAAGGAGTGAGAGATTTCTGTTTTTACATTAGAAAGCCAGGTTTCAGTTTCATTGGGATTCTCTGTAAAACTAGATGACTAGCTGAACTATGACAACAAAGTGATCAAAACTGAAGCAACTGAGAGGGGCAGAGGTTTCTAGTCGAGATGGCTTTTGTTTGTTTTTATTAGCATTTATTGAACTCAAATAGCCAGTAAACACTTCGGAGAAAAGAGCTCTTTGTTAAAACTCCTCTCTTCCCCTTGACCTCCTTTTCCCTACCCCTGTCCAATTAAAGAGCATGGAAGGCTTGCAACACATATCTGAGATCTTCCATAACTCTCTTAGAAAAAAAAAACAGGGAAGCTCAGACTTAGCATTTCTGATATTTTAAGAGAGAGAGAAAGCGAAACAGAAAGAGA
>NW_005842269.1:1071719-1073229 GCF_000455745.1 Alligator sinensis | reverse complement strand
GAGAGAGCAAGAAAGACACTTTTTTTTAATAAATATGGAACACTTAACAAATCTGTGTGTCATGCTTGCACAGGGCTCATACTAATCTTCTCTGTATCATTTCAATTTTAGTATATGTGCTGCCGAAGCAGGCACTTTCTTTAACATCTCAGAAAGAAAAAGGACTTAAGTCCAATTTTTCTTGACTTTTGCAACTCAGCTTTCAGACCTTCCCAGTGATAAAGGGAATGTTTCATTTAGATTTCCTCTATACAACCCTTTTTCCAGTTTAACTTCGTTGCAAACATCTACGCAAACGGTCTGCCTTGCTGCTCATTGCCTATAGGGGTTACATGGGAAGCAGAGGGGCACCTAAGCAGTGTACTACAGGTTCTATCCATATGTTCAATATATTTGCAAAAGCAGCGATCATCCTAGTAAACAACCATTACAGAGTATTTCAGGCTAAACCTGCAGTTAATGTAAATGGGTGTAACCCAGGGGTGGGCAAAACATGGACCGTAGGCTGGATCTGGCCCGCGGAGGGTCTTTGTCCAGCCCACAGCAGGTCCCTCAGTCCTGCCTGCCCAAGCACTGTCCAGTATATGGTGCCTCCTACCACTCCCTGGACATGCAGGGGGGCTGGGGTGGCTTTGCAGCAGGACTGCCTATCTAGGCAGCCCAGCTGGCGGTGGCTCCTTCTGGCTGCTGCCACCCCTGCCCCAGCCTCGTGGTATTGGCAGGGACCTGTGGACACAGCCCCGACTCTGGCCTGCCCTGCACCTGCTCCACACCGCCCACCCATGCTGATCAGCAGCAGTGGCTGGGCAGAAACTGCTGCTCAGCATGGGGGAAAAGCGGCCCCTCCTCCTCACCACTGCCAGGCAATTCTTGCTGCAGCTGCCTGGAGCCTGTGCCTAGGCTGCCCTGTGGCTCCTTTGCAGTGTCACCGCTGCCCCGCAGGGTGGCCTGGAAGTAGCAGTGATGGCGGCAGAGAGGAGCCACAGGGCAGCCCGGGTGAGGGCTCCAGGGAGCTGCAGCCAGAACAGCCCAACATTGGTGAGGGGGCAGGGCCGCTTTTCTCCCATGCCAGCAGCAGCTTCTGCTTGGCATAGGTGGGGAGTGTGGAGCAGGCATGAGGCGGGCTGTGGTCAAGGCTGTGCCCATGGGTTCTGGCTGATCTGCCCTGGCCGGGGTGAGTCTGGCACGGGCACGAGCTGGGCTGGCGCTGTGCGCTGGTGGCGGGGAGGAGCCCCAGGGTGCATAGGCTCTGGGCTGTTGTGTAGGGGTACTGACCGGCTTAGTGGGTGCCCATGCGTATGTGGCCTTCCCTGGACCAGCTTCTTTGCAAGCATCCCTTCTCCCCTGCATGGCAAAGCCACACTAATCCCCAGGCTTGGAGGCAGTGGCTCCAGGAGTTCACCTATACTGAACCCCCCAACTCAAGCCCTGTAGCCACCACTGCTGCGGGGCCCATTGGCTTCCATAGCAACAGTGGCGGGGGGGGGGGGGGGGGGGGGGGGGGGCGGGG
>NW_005842269.1:1054309-1071579 GCF_000455745.1 Alligator sinensis | reverse complement strand
CGCACGTGTGTGTATCTCCCCCACGCACACTTCAACATGCCCAAACATCCTCCCCTACAAACCCCACATGCAATCACCCCCCCCCAAAGAGTGCACCTACCTACACCCCCTATGTACCCCCTACCCTCCACATGGCACAGCCCCACATCCAGCCTCCCAATCACACCCCACCCCACACACAATATACAAGAGTAAGACTTTATTTTGAGCTATTTTACGATTGCCTTTATATACACTATGCAAGCATACATAAATAAGGACAAAAATTTTTTTTGAAATAAAATATGTTATGATAGATGTTTGATTTTTAGTATATGGTTTGTTTTTTTCCAGTTCCAAGATGGCAAACCCCTCTTCCCAAAAGGAGTACTTCTGGGGGCAAGGGGAGGGACTTCCAGTAGCACAATGAATTGGCAGCTAACACAGTCAGGGTGGATTTGATTTAACTCAAATTGATTTAAATCAATGGTCAGAAAGCCTCGGTTTAATCACTGTTTTCTACCAAAAGTGCATTCTTATTGTTTGACATCCTCAGTTCATTTAACTTCTTGAAACTTTGCACTTTTAGAGAGAGGTAAGGGCTTGGCTCTGTGTACACAAACTTGCAGAGAGCCACAGATTTCATAGGCATTAGGGCTGGAAGGGACCTCGTGAGATCATTGGGTCTAGCCCCTGCCTAAGGGGCAGGAAGTCAGCTAGGCTCAGATGACCCCAACGAGATAAGCATCCAAATGTTTCTTAAGGGTACCCAGAGTAGGTGCTTGCACCACTTCTGGGGGGAGCCTATTTGAGACTGAAACAAGAGGGCTGATGGGTAGGTAATCCGGTCTCTTATCGCTCATCTCCACATACTGCTGTTAACAAGGATGTTATCTCTGGAGACAAATCCAGAGTCTGAGAATTGAAACTAAGCATCACAGAGATGCTTAATGGAGTCTTCTAGACTGAGCACTGAGTCCCTTTGGGTAGAGTGGTTTTCTTTAATCTTTACTAATCTATAGAGAAGGCTCTGGGGAACCCTATAAGATTGGGCTCCTAATATAATCCATGGCCTGTTGTGACTTATTTATAAAACTTTTCTAAAATGGTTTTATGAATATATTATCTCAAATAGTAAATCATTAGAAGTTATAATCCCTATTTCATGATGATATGTTTGAGCTTTAACATATCTTAAATTAAAACTATCTTTATATAGGTTTATTTTTCTAAAAAAAGCATCTTAACAAAAAAAATAAAAAATAGGATTAAATAATCTCATTCAACTAAAAAAAATGATTTTGCACGTGTACACCCTGCACAGAGTAGCTGTGGAGACAGCTTGCCCTCCTCCAGGGAGGAAGTTGTCCTGTTGTGCATCAGTTGTCTCTTGGGTTAGTTAGGGATGATGAGGTTGAACAGACCTAGGAATCAGGTCCAAATACTCAGCCAGAAGGGTGGTAGCTCTGCTGGGAGGTCCTAAGAGATGGGGGACATGACAGGAAGACTTCATAGAGACTCCACCTACAGCAGGGGTTTTCAACCATTTTGGATCAGTATACCTCTGGCGGCTGAATGCAGAGCAGGGGTGGAGGTGGTGCACAGCTGAACACAGAGTGGTGGCAGTCGCTGCATGAAAGCTTCCCCCTCCCCCCACATCCCCAGGCCCCCCTAGGGACTTCTCAAGTACCTCCGGGGGTACGCATACACCCAGTTGACAACCCCTGACCTAGAGCATCGAGGACCCTGGATGTTAGGAGGAAGGTTATCCAACCACCAGCTGCTGCCTCCACATCCTACACAGAGCTCATGGCATTCTCCATTGGAAGATTTGGAACTCTTCACACTTGTACAAAAAAGAGAGCATTCATCGCATCTCACAAAACTCTCAGGAGGTAGACAGTCATTGCTACGTCCAATTCTACAGGTAACCAAACTGAGAAACCCCATGGTTTACCCACCAATGTTGCACTAAGTCAATGAAAGACCAGGAAGGGCACCAGGGACACCCATTCTTCACTGCTGGCTGTGTGGTGGCAGAAAGGGTGAACTCAGATACACCAGTGCATACCTGGAGTAACTGCATTGAAAAAAGGGAACAACACTGGTATATCTGAAACTGGCCTAACATGCTATCTCACGTGAAGCTTTTTATATGTGCCTACTGATTCTGAGTCAAACCCTGAGCTCCTTATTCAGGGCAGTCACATATGCATGAACTGTCAGTAGAACTCCTTGTTGCCTTCAATAGGTAACTGTGATTAAAAATGCACAACACAGCCTCCATTTTTATTCAGTTTTTACTCACTCCTTATTCAGTCCAGCCCACTGAGTAAAAATTGAGTAAGGGCCTCAGGACTTACCTAAAGACATGTACCAGGGATAGATAAAGACATGTACCGGGGTAGATATATTGTGGCCTATTGTCTCCTAGGAAGACCTGCGTCAAAGATGGGCATGTTGGTAAAATCCAATTTTGCAAACAGAAATGGCTCCAAAATTCATATAAAAGGGTGTTTTTACCAATGTGTAAATGTAAAATGCATGAGTGAGTGTCCAGGACCCACTTCCAGTCCATGGAGCAAACAACAAGTGTTTACTGAAAAAAAAATGTTCAAAACCACATTTACAGAAGAGGCAGAGTATCCCCAGATATGCTGTCATTTATACCCTTGGAAATCCAGAGTAATTCTGTTGACTATGTCTTCACTTCCACCTTTGAAAGTCCAGCAAACTCCAATGCAATGGAACTCTCTGTCCTTCCATACACACTGGTGGTACTCCACTCTCCTCAGCAGACGTGAAAGTAGGATAAGCCCACAGACTTCAGTGGCTTGATAAACATAAAAATACTCTTGATTTACAACTCCTGTGAAGAAGGCCTACTGTGTTCAGTGGAGATGTTCCTGATTTATTCTGCTCTTGCACAACCAGAATGAGGCCTAATCGTTCTTAAAGAGGATGTCAAAATATGGTAAAATATGAGACATACCATGTAATATCTAGCAGGGTGGAACATATCCAGTATAATTCCACTGACTCAATGGGGTGAGCTCTGCTTTACTGGTGTAATTTGGAATGAGGATCTAGTCTTAATTTTCCAATTACCAAACAACATCATCAGGCCATGTATAAACAGACACTAACTGCTTTCACAGTCTGCTCCTCCCTTCCTCTAGTGAACTCTCCCACTGACAGACTCCATCAGAGAGCCGCCCAGCGTACACAGAAGCAGATTCAGGGTTAAGAACGAAACTCGCTGTCCCCCATCCCACTGTGCTAACTGTAGGTGCTGCAGGAACCCTTAAACAGAGGGATCTCATATATACTGGGACTCGAGCTGGGCACAACAGGCCGAGTAAAGGGTGAAATTCCAGACTTCACTCTGAATTTCCTTGCCTCATAGGGGTTTACGTCAGACCCTTCACGTTACTTGAATGCAGTTTCTTTCGTGGTTTATTTTATATCTACGAGTTATGTAGTCCCAGAAACTCTCCTCCTGCAAAGCCGAATAAAGAGCCACAGTGCCCCTGCCAACTAGCACTGCTGTAGGTCTGCTTCCACGTGTGGTCACATGAGAACATTTCTATGCCCAATAACCTTGTTAGTTCCCTTAATGTCATTCATAATGCAAATGAGACAGCAAGCGAATGGCCGGAGGCCCAGAGTGACTAAAGCTCAGCATCCAAAAAGTCTTACATTGCCTCTAGCTCTACACTAACTTCCCTCCATAACAAGCACCATAAACTTGGCTATCAAAGCTACACATGCCCAGTCTTTGTTGTACAACAGGCAGCGATTTGTATCACTGGCTTCTATTTTTAGCATATTAATTAACTACTGCAACTGGTGAGGCAAGTGTCTCCAACTGGAGAGTGTGGCGCCATTGTCTGAAGTCATCACCTCATCTCGCGCTATTGAAAATCATGGCAGTGGCTGATATGAATTTAACCTGACATGGCCACAAAGGACCAGGGGGCGGTGCACCAATTTTGTGCACATGGTTCTCCACATCACCCTGGACCCTATTAGTGTGGAAAGAGCTCATTCAAAGAAAAGGAGCCACATTGTGCTGGGCCACCTAGAGGGTTGAATAGAAAAGGCTGAGGAAAAGAGCAGGCAGCAGAATAAAGGCTGTAAATTAACATATTTCCATATTCAAGCAAAGCAATAATGACGTGAAATGTTTGTCAAGGTGCAATGAAAGCATAAATATTAAGCGCCGTATCTGAGGGGGCGCAGGACCCCCCTTGGAGTCCCTCACATTCAAAACAAGCTTTTTGTACAATGCTATTTTCAAATACAACCCTCCTGCTTTGCTTACCCCTGCCCCCCCCCCCGCCAAAATGACACTGAGCCAAATCTTGACATCCTTACTCAGATTCTATCCAGGCAAAAACTACTCCTGGAGTTGAGCCAATCATTTCCTTGACTTAAATATATAAAAAAAAAAGAAAGAAAGAAAGAGAAGGAATGGCATCGGTATTCGGCCTTTAAAAGAGAGTTCTAATTTCTTGATGGAGGTGAGGAATACTGAGTTCCAGTGGGGATCCAGCATAAGCAGTTGGATATCCCTGTCAATGCCATGGGTCAAGTTCTCCTGTCAGATGTATGTGTGTCTTGCTTGCTAAAGTGCCTGAGAACCCATTGCATACATCTGAGGGAAGAATCTGACCCTCCATCGTCATCGTGATTTATGGGATTGTAAAGCAAAGTACAAAAGAGGCTGAATGAATGTGAGGGCAGTATTCTGAAGGGCTGCAATACAAACTGAACAGCATGACAGTACTAAGAAAGAAGCAGATGAGAAACCGGGAATCGTTTAACTTTCTATTCCCACCCAGGCAATGTTCACGTGGAAGCTCACTGTCAACAACATATGTGCTGCCTGATTTCCAATGGATCCCAAACACTTTAAAAGCTATGGGCCAGATCCTGCAAAATACTGTCAAGTTCTGTAGGATTGTTGGTGCATGTCACCTTTCACAATCAAACAACTCCTGTGCAGCCAGCTCTAGGCTGGAAGGCAAGACCGAAGGTAGACAAACAGCAAACGGTTTGACAAAGCTAATATACAAGAGGATGGTTAGGAAAATCTGCACTCCTGCAGATCAGGCACGTTGTACCGATCTGGGGGTGATGGCAAGGGGTTTTGTGCACAGGTTTGTTCATTTGCTCTAAAGCAAATGTGTCTGTGACACTGTCAGGCTCTAGGTCCCTGTAGACAGATACAGAACCATCCAATTGGCTTACCCATTTTGCCACACCAGGTGGGCCTCATCATGACTTCCAACCCAGGACAATGCAAAGCTGAGAGCAGATCTGAAATAAGGGGAATTAAAGGCAGGGGCAGAGAGGTTCTGCAATGCAAAGTCAACAAAGGGAACCCCCAAAAAGGAAAAAAGTTTTAAAAGCATCCAGTGGGCACAAACACATTGTGTCAAATGTAAAGCAGAAACTCTACCTCAACAGTTACTTTTCATTACTGTTCCAGTTTTAACTTTTAAATGAGTAATTTCATTTATATGATTTGGTAAAAAAAAATAAAATTCTCTAGTGCTACAGTCTACACTTGTTGCTGGCTGATGTCCCTACCGAAGTCTCTAGAAATATTATCCTAAGTGCTCCGCTTTCTTTTTGAGCTTCAATACATTCAATTTTAATTACTTTTGTCATAATTTCCCTTGTTTTGTATTTTTTTAGGATCTACCTTTTTTTTTGCCCATGTTGACTATTTTTGAAAAAGGCAATGCCAGATTATTCTTTAGCTCTTAAAAAGGATACACCTGTGCCAAGTACAACCGAGCAAAAGACTACTGAACAAATATGATACAGATTTAAGCCTGTTAATATTCTAAAAAAATAGCATGGTCAGAGACCTAAGCTTGTTCTTACTGAGTAGTCCCACTGGTTTGAAAAAAGCTGACTTTACAAGATTCGTAAGATTTGGCCCCACATGAACTTTTGATCCTAACATCTTGATGGTGGACCCATAAAAAGCAGTCTGAACGCTAATGTTTGGAGTTTTAGGTGCAGCCTCTTATATGAAACAAAGGGAGAAAAGTATTTTTAATATGGCCTATTTTTACCATGACCCAAAGGTATACTTCATGGTCATTTGGCAGCTGCTCAGCTGATAAAAAGTTCTTTCCCAGCTCTGGAGCATCTGGTGCAAGGCTTCAGAAGCCTCTAAGGGAGAAGGTAGGCTGGGTCCTCAAGTAGCATGTGTGTGTTGGGGGTATAGGACAGTCACCTCTTCAGTCTCTGTGCTGGAAGTGCAGAAAGCAACTCCTGTGCATCACTGAGGGTACAGACTGGAGTTCCAGAAGACCCTGGAGCCATGGACCTTCCCTGAACACCCAGTGCCCAGGTGCATGAACTGTCTGCAGTGGTCCATGGTGCTTTGCAGCATGATAGAGAACCCCTGCAGATACTTCAAATTAAAACAGAATTTAAAGGAATGTATGTGTGCACTTGGCCATACCCTTTGTGTTTTATGGAAGCTTTAGACAAGATACCAATTAGCAGATCATAAGCTCTGCACTGTGGGTGGTTAATATACTGATGATTATTACCAGATCAGCAATAAGATACCTTCACCAAGGACCACCAGTCTCCCATTCCCTGTACTAATTGAATACCCAAAAGTCAACTCCACAGAAGTTTGTGAAATCATGCCTGTTTACACCAGCTGAGGACCTGGGGCTGAGGGTTTGTAACTGATGGATTCCTTCTGCTATTTTCCTTCCATGCATCTTCCCACTCACAAGTCCAGCAGAGGTGGGGATTTGCCTCTTTAGCCTTCTGTAAAATGCCACTCATTACCGCCACCTTAATCTCATTGACCAAAACTGTCAAACCTAAGGGCATATTCTTCATCAACTGCTCCAATGTGCAACACTGTTAGTGCCAGGGGGACAGAGAGACTTTGTGTGGTGATACTTTACCTGACCTTATAATCTGACATTTCAGATGCAGTGATACTACATATGGAGCCTGATCCTGTTTTCTCTGAATCCAATGTCATAATATAACAGTAGCAGGAATCGGCTCTCATTCATTCTTCCACGAAGCCTAAAACATTGACAAAAACCACCTTTCCCTGTACGATCAATCATACTTCTCTGCTCAGTAGTGTAAGTAATGGGTGGGAAACAGGGCACCAGCTATGGGTGACAATGTGGGGAGAGATACAAAAATAGCAGCCACCGCTGGCCTGGCCACTGTCCTAAGTGCCACTGCTGCTCAGAACGCAAAACAGTCCAGCTATACCTCTGTCACTGTTACTCAGTAATTCTGGATAGCTTATTCCTCTTTCAGACTCACTTTGTACAAGAAATAACGATGCAGCCATTGCCACTTCACAACGGGTGCTTTTCTTTCCAGAAGATTAATACATACAGTAACGCACTCGCTGCCTTCATATTTTTCCACTGATGTTAGAAAATCCAGGCTGTTGATTAAATTTACAACATAGCAACACGTATTCGCTTTTACAGGGCTCGTGCTTCACAGAGCTGAACACAATGGCCCTCAGACATGCAGAAAAGGGATGGAAGGACGAATGGAGATTAAGCACCACAGTGGCAGCCCAGGTTGGGAACTGAGGGCCAAACACACCCCTAAGAGTTACAAGGTAATCTCTGTGGTCACCCAGTGCTGTCTATCCACTCTTGCAGCCTTTGCTCAGACAAAACTCCCTCTTCACATTTGCCTGGGTAAGGACTTCAGGATTCGGCTCAGAAGTTAAAAAAATAAAATCCCTCTCGGCTCTAGAATGTAGATGTTGAATGTTCCCAATGACAGTGGGTTGAGGTTTGGCAGTCAGTACAAAACTGCCTTCAAATGTACTTTTACTGTCTCTCTCTCAGGCTCTCAGTCATTCAGACTGAAGCTCCAAAGTGGTGTAATGCCGCTTCATGCTCTTTGCTGATAACATCTCACTTAGCTTAGAACCCTGATAGAGGGCAGATGAGCAACTACTGAAAACAGCAAAGCTGAGTAAATGCTGTTTCTTAGCATAGCCAGTAAGTCTGAAAGGTTTTTAGCTTTCATAGTCTTTACCTCTCATTATACACAGAAAAATAACTGCAAACCCTGCAATGGAACAACCAGACCTGTATTATGATCTGGGATTGGGGACTCAGAGCCCAGCCTGATCGAAGCCTGGTTTGGCTAACTCCCCTTCCATCCAAAACCCTACTCATCTGTAGGCTTTGGGGTAAAATAGAATTGCCCTATACTAAAATACTAAGAACTTCTTGCCTCCAATATAGGAAAATCACATAAGGTAAGAGCCAACATTCTGACTTTGAAGGACCTGGAAGAGGGGAAACAAATGGAGGTTTAAAGTCAATAAAATCATGAATGCTCCTCTTTCTACTTTCAGGTTGGGATGTCCAGCATCCATCATCTGTAATGGATGAATTCTCATACTCCTCAAGGAGTGATTCCGTGGCTTGGAGTGTGGGAACTCCAGGCAAACAGGGCAACTCAAGTGAAAGAACAGGTCCAAGTTGTGGAGGGCTGTGGGAAGGGACAGAAATGGAGCCAAGTGTGCCAAAATGAAGGAGGTAAGGCAAAAAAAAGTAGATGGAGATAAGGTTAGGGAGCATGTCCACAAAGACTGAAAACAGGAGAGAAATCCTAAGTGAAACAGGGAGCTAGGAAAGGTGAAAGATAAGCAGTAGCCTAGTTCGACTCTGTAAAGGGAAAAGTCTGGTCATAAATGTTGGTGTCTTTGAAATTTCAAGGGCATAAACTCTAGTCAAGGCAGGGAATGAATAAGAAAAGGCAAAAGATTTAGACAGAAGCAGGGTGTCCAGGAAAGGATGAATTCAGTGTTCAAATGCTGGCGATAGGCAGATTTGCAGATGAGAGAGACTTGGAAGGTAAAAGAGGGGTCAAGGATGACCCTGAGGATTATGAACCTGAGACATTTTAAAGGCTGAGAGCTAGGTTTTGGAAAGCAGTATCAGAATGGGAGAGGAGGAACAAAGAAAACTTTTGTCTACAAGACACTCCAGTTCTTCCAAGTGTTCAGTAACAGAATGGTAAGGCGTCACCATCAATGAACAAGAAGAATGGGTTACACTTATTCTTATCAGGAACGGCTTTGTAGACCTCGTGATAGGTTGGATTTCATAAAATATCCCTGGAGACAAGAAAGATGAAGATGTAGGAAAACAAAAAGGTAACAGAATAAGTGAGAGAGAGGTGTAGAACAAGGTACATCCATATCAATGTGACATTCTAGGTAGATGAGGGTACTGGGGAGTGTCTGAGTACAAAAGGTGACCAAACGCTCAGCCCATATGCCAGACCAATGCAGAACACAAGAGCGGGTCATGTTCAGCGTGTGAAGAGCTCATGATCATGAGGCCGACCAGCTCGTGATCAGACAGCCTTAACAAACCAGGAGCTGCGGGAGAAGCGTCCCTGCCTGGCCAGCAGACACACTCTCTTAACTGTAAATCAGCAGCCTCCTCTGATTGGCTGAAGAATTTATAAAAGGGACAGCGCGCTAAAGCGCAGGGTCCCGGGTTCCACACAAGCCCTCGGATAGGACTGATCACCCTGTCCAGGAATCCGTGTCCCCATGGACGAATAGTCATACGAATAGTCATACGCATACGAATAGTCACACCCTGGTTATTATTTCACCGAAGAGTGAGCTCTCCATCCGCACGTACATCGGAAAAAGCAACTGCTATCTCCTACCTGTCATCTTTAACTACTGCTTCACCACTGTCCTTTTGTTGTGTAACCACTGTTGAAATCTTACTGTAAGTAAACGTTAAGTTCAATTTTACTATCTTCCAACTGAGTCAGTGTCCCTTTCATCCCCGGCCTGTCCGCAAGGCGGGTTGGTCGTCCACCCGCCCCCCCGGTTCAACTGGTAAACCGCCTGGTGAGTGCTGCGGTTACCAACAGGGAGTTCCAGCAGAGCCAAGTCAGGTAACAAGGAAGGGAGAGATCTTTTCCCTTTCTAAGATGTTCTCTTGTGAAGGCAAACCTGACAAAATCCAGCACCCATCCTTCACCTTGAATTCCCATCCAAAACAAGCAATGTTGGCACAACCTCATTGCCTCTGCTGACAAAAAAAAAAAGGGATCATGGGATTGTGGTCATGACTGGGGAGTATGACTGGTTAGGCGTTGTAGGGGCGAATGTTTGGCAACTTTGATGAGAAGCTTCCACCAGAAATGAAAATGGATCCATTGGAGAGCTAGGACTCCAACTTGAGGCAGAAAGTGGAGGGGTCGCTAACTTCTAAGCTGAGATGCTAATGAGGAAAAAGTGATTGATAGTAAAGAAACCTTCATTGAGCTTGAACAGGAAATGAAGAGATGGACAGAGATCTACAATCAATGATCCACAATCAATGGTAAAGTCATTAGCCACCCAGAAAGGGTCAGTCTTGGTAGTGGGAAAAGGTCAAAAGCCAGGCTAGAAGAAGTTAAGGGAGTTGGACTAAGAGAGATGGCTAAAGGTTGAAGGAGGCCACCCTGCTGAAAAAGGTCAAATGTGGGTATAAAACAGTAGGTTTTACCCAAATTGAGAGACAGCATTAGTCCTGAGTGAGAGAGGGAAAAGAAATCAAGTGAAGATGCAGTGACGAATGATGGTGATGAGGCAAGGGACAAGAAAAAAGAGAACAGCTGAGGGGGAAAGAAGGCTAGTGAAGAAGCACCTTTCTCTCCATAAGTGAGGACAGTAATGGCTCTGCAGATGGACATGGTGCAAAGAGCATATAATGGAAATAATGTGGCATTTACTGTAATGCAAGAAACAGTGTGCAAAGTGATAGCAGGTTGTTAGTGAATAAAGGGGAATGAGGCCTCTGGCCTTAAAGCTGCAGGGACATTATGTGTTTTGATGATGCTGAAAAAGAAAAATGTATTAACCTCCTCACGGAAACTGGCAAAAGCCTAGAATTGGAAAGGACCTGAAGAGTCATCCAGTCCAACCCCTTGGACAGCTGCAGGAACAAACTGTTCCTAAACCAATCCATTTGGGATAATGGGACTGGTAGAAAAACAACCTCCACAACCAGCCTCATGAACCTAGTGCCAATCCATGGACACTTAGATGCTAGGACCACTGAGCTTCGAACCCAGAGCAGCCAAGCCAGTTGGTAGAGTCAAAGTCTGTGGCACCACTGGGCAGATGGTTAGACACCAGCCTTGTTCCTCTTGGCTACTTGACTCCTCATCAATGTCCTCATGGGAGGGACCTATGGAAACCGCAAGCCCCTAATAGGGGAAGCATAAAACACCTCCTACTTCCTGTAGGACTTGTCCCAGCAATAAAACTCCTGTATGTGCTTCGGGACATCTGCCTGGCTCCTGCCTGATCCCTGCCTTGCTGCAGTCTCTGCCCCTGCCATGTTTGGACCTCCTGGCTCTGATCTTCCATCTGCCCTGACCACGACACCACCTCAAATCCTCAGTCTAATGATTCAGACTGCAATGGATACCTGGCGTGACCCCTAGCTTGCCTATGGTAACACACTAAGTGACCAGTCGATCCTGAAAGAGACAGCTTTTCTATATGATGAACTGGGCTTTCTGTATGTTCTGATGAACAAGGCATTCTGATATGCTCTCTTTTCAGGAACAAGAAAAGGAACTTAAGCTTCTGAATATGATCCATGTACTGAGAAGCACAGAAGGAAATGCATGACAGGAAGGTACAAACTGGTCAAGGGCTGAGCAAAGGGTGGAGTTGTGGATATGGATGACTCCATGTTCCCCAACAGAGAATTAACTGAGAGAGACTGCAGACAGTTCAGTGACTCAGGACTGTTTCACAAACTATAGTCCGTGGCACTCCAATGGTTCCAATTAAGAATGCAAATAGGGAACTGGGTATTGAAGTCTAGCAAGAGAGATGGGCTCAAGACAGAATGTCTTTAACTCTCAGAAACTGGCTCGCTGGCTTAAAAGCTGAAGAACCACCACTTAAGATAGCAGCAACACAGAAAAGGTAGGAATGGATCAGTTTGGGAAGCTCGACATCCAGGGGCAACACGTTGGGGTGCACGTGCACCCCCTGAGAGTGCCGGTCCGCCCCTGTCAGGCCACACTCCCTGTTTAGCTGGCGGGAGCCCCAGTGACTCCCTGCAAGCGTGGGCTCGGGAGCAGGACCGCTAGCAAAAGTGGTCATGGGAGTTCCAGAAGTGGGGTGGCCGCTTTTTGGTGAGTAAGATTTGCTGCAGGGGACCCCTCCCCACACTGGCCAGCAGGATTGGCTGCCAGGGAACATGCCCCCCCTGACTCAAGAGGCACCAGACACCCATGTCAACATCAAATAGGTTTAAAGACAGACTATGAATGGCAAAGTTTAGTCAAGGATATAGTAATTCTTGGTTGAAAGAGGTAGAAGAACTGCCTGCAAAAAGTCAAGTTTCCACTAGAGAGTGGAAGTCCTGAGCAAATCCCTAGTGATGAGACTAGATGCAGTTAAACCAGTATATAGCTGACAACAATTGATAAATCTGGAAGGAAAGAGATGCTGGTAAATACTAATACTAGCTGGTAAAATACCAAGTGATCTTATTGTCTTCAAGCAATATGTGCACTAAATTCAGTAAAGTCTTGCTTGAATGTGGACTGAAAGCAGCAGGAGAAGGAAAGGAAGGACTATTTAAAAAAGACAAGTAATTTTGCACTACAACTAAGAAAAGGTAAATGTTCAGATTTGATGGTCAGCTATGAGTCTGTCACACCTCAATCAACAATATATGAAAATATCTATATATATTCATCTTTCAATGGTCAGAACAGTAGTTCTATTAAGAGGATATCAATTTACATAGTCCATAAAATGATTCCTTAAATATAAAAATCTGAACAATTAGTAAAATTAGTCCACTTTGAAAAGTTGTAAATTCTCAATGTTTATATCAGGGCAGTACCCAAAATTCTAAATCAAGAGTAGCACCACACTGTGTCATGTCCTATGACACCTGTAGCTGGAAGCAATCCCTGTTCTATAAAGCCAAATACACATTCTGAACAGTGACATGACCTCTAATTCTACCTCATTGAAAGGTCAAATGATTAGACCATCTGTAAGTAACATACCTGAATTAACAAGAGCATTATGTGCAATTTCAATGTGATGCTCAAGAAGCTTAAGGCTGAATGTTTAAGCTTTAATTTAAAAGAAAGATATTTAAATAAGTTAATATAATTAAAATATTTTGAATAGTTGTAAAAAAACTAAAAAAGACTAAATTAAACCTAATATAAGAAAAACTGGAAGGTTACCTGACCTTAGAAAGAAAGTGAAACAGTTTTCACTGTTTACTTGGAATTAAGTGCTTTTTTTAAGTGTCAAAAGTACAAATTAAATTTGATTTGATGTTAATTTCTTGTGCTTCAGTAACTTAGTACTATCACAGGTTATATAAGTTTATTATTTTACCTTAACACTGTCCTGTTATGTGACCATTAAAATAACTGCTTCTCGTTCATAACACTAAAGTTGTACTGGATCTGATAATGTATGCAATCTTCAGAGACCACATCTGACTTCCTAAGAAATTTCTTAACAGGCAACAGCAACTCCTATTTTTTTTGCAGTGCTACGCCTGTCCTCATAAGCAATTCTTAGAAAGAGACTAGATAAGCAGAAAACCATAAGGTCTGCCTACAGAAGTCCTTGGATACGGTTCCATTAATTTCAATGAGATCAAGATGGGATCACTCCATTGTTGTTCTCAAATGCAAGAATTCTTCATGAACACACACACAAGCCCAGGCCTGAATAAGCAGCCATTAGGCAAGTATTCCCATTGGCTTCACTGGGATTTAGGGATATGGGGACTGGGCCCTTTCCATTACTTTTTTAAGACTAATCTTTCTTTCTATGCGCACCAAAAGCAGCAGTCAGTGATCCGAAACCGTTTGACATACCTGTAGCACAAAGGGCAATAAATGTTTGTGCATGTTTCCGGATCAAAAGCAACTTGTCTTTAGGTAGAGGCAGCTTCCTTAGAATATGTTCAATGAAATCATGTGGAGTCACTGCTGCAATGTTCCACTTCAACTTGCCCAACACCACCAGCTCCCATTCCTGAAGGAGGCAAAAAAGGGAAAATGATAGGCAAACAGGGGGGAGGGAAGGAGAATAAAAGAACTCACTCATTTTAGTCTTTGCAATTATATCACTACTAAATTGGTTCTGCCTGGACATTTTTTTCAATATGCCCTGAAAGCTCTGAAGTTGTTGACATTATTCTTTTTATTCCCTTTTTTTTTTCGAAATACTGAAAATGTCAAGCTCCACTGAAAGTAATGAGGCCTGGCAGCTCCTGCCAACACTTTTCCTTTTTTTGTATCCAGTGTTGAATGCCCACCCAGAAAGTTTAGCCTGAAATTAGATATTGCCAAGGTCACTGTGGTCCTTTCCTAGTAACTTATTTTAAATGGCTATAGCCCTTAATTTATAGCTATGTACAGCCTTATGGAGTGCTGTGCCCACAAATAACCAAAAACATACATTGTTTTAAACTGCAAAAGTTAGCACCACCATGTTTTCTCTACAAGTGCATTTGGTATGTCATAAACTTCCTTAGATAAATCAGACGATTTCTGCTCTAAAAGTAAGTTTTGCAGAAGGGAAATGCACATCACATCTGAGAAGAAGCCTTACTTATAACCTGGCAATTAACTACAGAGGGTTCAATCCCAAACTTCTTCACTCCCAAGGCTCCCAATGAAGCCAATGGAAGCTTTGGGTGGGCAAAAACTGTTTATACCCATAAGCTGCTCATGCCCTGACAAGTGACTGTACATGAAAACGGCATCTTCTCAATCAACAGATCAGCTCCTTGTTTGCACTTTGAACTATATTTGCTGATTTCAAAGTCTAAAGAGAGTTTTCACTGCATTTTACTCCTATTTACCCAGCAGAGTCAACACAGCTCAGAGTGAGGGTGCTGGATTCTGCTCTGCCTCACGCATCTTCAAAGTTATTAACAAAGTGCCATTTACAGACTCTTTTTGCTTGATGATGTTGGTGCCTAAAGGGACCCAGCATGAGTCCTGGAGCCTGGGTTCAGTTGGCAGGGTTGGCAAGTTGAAAATAACTTCTTTTTACTTCTGGACTGAGCAGACCCGCACCCGCATTCCTGGAAGGTAACACACATGGAACCCCACAAGGCCATTCTTACAGTGGCTTTTCAGAACAGCGCCCTGCTTTACTAAACAGCAGTTTAGCCACAAGTATTCCTATTAGGATAATACATAAGCCTTGAAACCTTCTTCCCCCAGATCTCATTATTATTAAAATGGGTCGAGAACTGTTACCTGAAACCAGTCCCGAGTAATTTGTCAAGGAAAAAAAAGTAATCATAAACTATTTTAATAAAATGTCAAATAAAATGTCAATGAATGTTTAATGACAATCAGTTGTGGACTGATCTTCCAAACACTTTCTACCATAGCCCTGGATGTAGGAAAGCATCCTAACTTAGCACAATAGTTTAAGCACATGCTGAACTCCCAATGTATAAATGATTAAGTATGTCCTAAGTGTTTTTTTTCAAGTGCAGCCATGGTATTTACTGTCTTGATTAATACCATCCATGAGACAACTAAATGGTGTAAGCAATGTGGAGCTGTGGTTGTTGAGCAAGATCCTTGCTATGTACCAACTAGATCTTAAAACGTCCTTATGTCAACTCCCAGTGCCTTCAATAGGTGTTTCATACAAGAAGTACTTGTCAGCTCTGGCCCTTTACACACATAAATTAGGAACTGTGAAAACAGAACTCTCTGATTGAAACATGCACCCTCATAAAATAACACTGACCACCAGTCTAGTGCAATATGCCTTGGAAGTGCTTTGCAAATGCTAATTATGTAATCAAATTGCTGTTGGATGACAGAAACTTTTTTTTTCTGTTTTCATTCCGTAAGAGCTGGTTGATAATCCTACTCAAAAGCAGTGGGTATCGGTAAAGTCACCATTATGACTGAATACCAAAAAACTACAGTTACAAAAGCTATAAGAGGCAGAAGGCAGAGCAGGGTGGCATCTGAAGATACTAAATGGTTCAGAGAGGCATGAACTTTCATAGGCAACAACCTATTCCCTTAGCATCTGTTAACATCTAGTAATTTGTTAAATTCAGAGCATAAAGGACCTGGACCCACTGGAATCTATGGGAAAACCTCCACTGGCTTCAAGAGGAACAAGATCCAACCCGAAATGAAAGTTAAGATATGGCATCAATGCTCATTAAAGTTGTTTGAATGTGAATTTTCCAAGGGGTGATGAAAGCCACCATTTATTTTATTTTGTACCTAACCAAGGAAAAAAGTCCCTCATAGTGCAGACAGTGCCTTTGAAACTGAAAGCAGAAAGGAAACTGCAAAGAGAAAAGATGCTGGCAGTGGTTCAAAGGTGAAGTCATTTCTACTTGTGCATGTTTGACACTGGATGGCAGTGCAGCACCAGAAAGTAAGCACCTTTAAAAAGAACTCCGCTCAGAAAGTTTCGTTCCCATTTAAACACATGTACATATATGTATGTGCATGCCGGCAAAGAAGAGCTCTTCTATTAAAAAGATGGATACAGCTGTAAAAAGTATGCAACCATCCCTCCAAATGCCCCAGAAGGGCATTTGCTGGTCCTGGGATCCATGAAATAAATGGAAAAGGGCTAGGAGTCTCCAAAACCTGACAACGTAAAAAATGCAATGCTTTAAAAGTGGGGGGTGCCCCCCACTCCAGGAATCGCCTTAATGGTCATAAAGGGGGTTTAGATGGATGACTTTGGCTCATGGGCAGAAAGGTCTTGAACTGTTGGAATAGTGTTTGGCACAAATGAAGGCTGTGGTTTAAGTCTGGTGGAGAGAGTGAGTGGGGGGAGGAGGCTGTAACAGTGGGGTGCACTGAAGGTAGGTCGGGGGGCTGCTTACCAGCAGCTCCTGGGGCTTGATGGAATTGTCCGTGTA
Organism: Alligator sinensis; assembly: GCF_000455745.1. Taxonomy (NCBI): domain Eukaryota; kingdom Metazoa; phylum Chordata; order Crocodylia; family Alligatoridae; genus Alligator; species Alligator sinensis. The sequence continues at coordinate 1,054,630 of NW_005842269.1, read as the reverse complement.
TATGCAAAGCTTCTCCGCAGTGAGGGGGATGGTTTCTTTCAGCTTGGAGGCCAGGAACATGCAGACGGCCCCCAGCAGCTGCAGATGGCACTTTCTGGTGGGCACCACAGCTAAAAATCGGTCCAAGTAATTCATGGCCAGGGGGAAAACCTCTTCTTCACACTTCTGCTCTTCACAGACCTGCAAGCAAGGAGGAGGGGGAACGGGAGAAGAGTAGTGCAGGGTGGAGAGGGAAGAAGAACAACAAAAAATGAATGCTCACATGGAGGGGAGCAGGGAGAGGGGCTGTGGAGGGGCGCTGGGGCAGGGCTGCCAGGGCGG
>NW_005842269.1:1054009-1054278 GCF_000455745.1 Alligator sinensis | reverse complement strand
ATTCCTGCAGTTCATTCACTAAGAAGTGAATTCAAGGCACTGTGTGGGAGCCCAAAGACTGAGCTTGGGCAACCCCATGATGCTCATGTACCTACATATATATTTTTTTTCAACCTTCCTCCGCTTTTCTTTCAGCCTTTTCAGATTTCGTCACATTTTCCAAAAATCCCTAAAAATCCCCCCGTGGGCCAGAGCCCCCCAGTTCCTGCGGGCTGGCGCCCCCGGCCGCCCTCCCACCCCGCACCCCGCCTGAAAAAATTCCCCGCGCG
>NW_005842269.1:1052655-1053928 GCF_000455745.1 Alligator sinensis | reverse complement strand
CCCTGTAGCTCCCCCCCCCCGGAGCAGATGGGCTGGGGGGAAAGAGAGGGGCCGGGGCAAAGGAAAGCAGGGCCCAGCGCGGGGCTTGCAGGGCTGCGGCTGGGGGGCGCGGGCAGCGCTGCCCGGGGTGGGGGATGGAGGGAGGGAGCGGGGCGCCTCCTGATCCCCCCCCAGCCCACGCAGCCCCCGGCCCCTGAGCAAGGGCGGGGACGGCTGGCCTGGGAGCAGCGCTGCATGCAAAGCAACATGGCGCAAGCAGGGCACGTCCTGAGCGCTGCATACGTGGGCACAGAGGCGCCCCTGGGGCAGCTCTGCTCGGGCGGGCACCCCCTGGCCCTCCGGACCGGGGCTCGGCCCCGGGGCAGCTCCCCGGCCCGCAGGGGGCAGAGCAGAAGGGCTGGGCGGCTGCACAGGGCCGGGCTCGGTCACTTTTTTGCACCCCCTTCTCTTTTTTTGTACCCCTCTTTGCAAGCAGCTTTTTATTGCACCCTTAGGCTGCGCGCACGCACACACACACACACACGTGCGCCATTTCCCCCCCCCCCCCAAGCATGGAGGGGAAGGAGCCCCAACTCTGCAAATGAGATCATGCAGAAGGGATCAAGCAAAGCAGAAGCTTGCAAAAAAAAAAAAAAAGTGGGGGGAATAACAGAGACTAGCAAAGGACCCCCACCCCCCTTCCTGCAGAAGGGATCAAGCAAAGTAGAAGCATGCCAAAAGGGGGGGGTGGGCAGCTTGCAAAAAAAAGAGGAAAGAGGGGAAAGAAGGGTGGGGGGGATAACAGAGCCTAGGAAAGGTCCCCCCTTCTTGCAAAAGGGATCAAGCAAAGCAGAAGTTTGCAAAAGAGAAGTGGGGGCAACTTGTAAAAAAAGGGGGGACAGCAGAGCCTAGCGCAGGATCCCCCTTCTTGCAGAAGGGATCAAGCAAAGCAGAAGCATGCAAAAAAAAGGGGGGGGGGGCAGAGGCAGCAAAGGAGCCCCCTTGCTGCCCCGACGTGGGCGGCCCAGGCTGGGCGGCGGTGGGGAGGGGGTGCACACAAACCTCCAGCATCCAAGTGGCCACCATCCTCCGCATGAAGGGCTGGATGTCCTTCTGCACGCACTTGAAGTAGGAGCACTGGGGCAGATACCTCTCCTCCACGGTGAGTAGATTGTGCAAAACGCGGTCGTCGTAGAGCAAGTTGGGGTCAGGGAGAGCCCTCCTCATGTGATCCACCTCGCAGCACAGCAGCTCCATGTTTCCTAAGAGATCTCCCTCTTTCTGGGATGGAAAA
>NW_005842269.1:987353-1052645 GCF_000455745.1 Alligator sinensis | reverse complement strand
GGTTGGGGAAGGAGAGGGGTAGAGGAGGAGGGTAGGTGGGTGGGTGGGAGGAAGGCAGCTCAATCCTGCTTCCCTTGAAACTTCTCTCTCTCCCCCCTCTTCCTCTCTCGCTCTCCTTGATTTCTAGCCTAAAGTTGAAGCGAAGTGACGCAAGGCGGCGGGGCAGGCAGCGCTGGCGCTCGCGGGGCTGGAGCGCGGCGGCCGGGCAGACGTAACAGGCGGCGCCTTCTTCGCCGCGCTCTGTCCTCTCCGGGGTAGCGAAGGGCCGGGAGGCCCCGGCGGAGAGAGGACACGCACAGCCCCTCTTTCTCTCTCTCTCTCTCTCACACACACACACACAATGTGTGTCTCTCACACACAGCCTCTGACAGTGTCACACACACAGTCTCACTCATACACACAATGTCACACACGGTCACGCACACTGCCACCCACTCATGCACACAGCCTCCCACTCATGCTCATACACACCATGCCTCACACTCACACACACATCTCACGCTTATACACACACACTGCCTCACCCACTCATATACACAATGCCTCACACTCACAGACACACACACTGTGTGTCACACACACACTCTCTCTCCCCCTCTCACTAGCAGCTTCCCCCTTCCTCCCTCCAACCTTCCCCTCCGCAGTAGCCAAACGGGGTCTCTAGTCATTTCTCGCCAGAGGAAATCGGCTTCCTAAACACCCGGGGCTTTCATTTTGCGGGGAAGGGAAGTCGTGAAATAGGAAATGTCCTTACTCGGTGCAGCTCTCGCAGAGGACCTGGTGCTCACAGGGTCAGTTCTCCAGCTCCCCTCTCCTCCCCCCGCCCCAAATGAGTCTTCTCATCTGCAACCGGGAGACAACAGCCACACTTTGCTCGCCAGTGAAAGGCAAACCAGAAGGTGACAAAAGCAGAGTCCCGAGGCTGTGCTGGTGGCTGTATATACTTTGCAACGCTGATGTCTGGAGGGAGCTAGCAGTGGCCACAATGCAGCTTCCTCGACTCTGTGTGTGTGTGTGTGTGTGTGTGTGTGTGTGTGTGTGCGTGTGCCGCCCAGAGCTGCTCTACCAGTGCATGCTCACACGCTGATATAACTTTCTAGGAAACACGGAGGGGGGGCAGGCGGAGGAGAAGGGGGAGGACTGGTCCCGACTTCCACTCTTCGCTGCTGCGCGCTGCATGCAGCACAGCTGTTCTCGCTGCTGGCCAGGCCGCTGCCCCGCTGCACGGGCCAAGCCCTGGGCTTTCCCGGCTCTGATTCATTTGCTTTCATAGTCACTCATGCTCTGGCTTCTTTTGGCGTGTCTTACATTGTCCCCAGTTGCCCAGGGATGTGTAACTTTTCTCCTAAGGACAGAGACGCACAGCGCCCCCCCGCCCCTCTCCCTCTGGGGCCAGGCAGCGGTGGGGAGGGTGCGTGGGGTTTGCTCGGTCCCTTGCAGCAGCTGGACCCCATAGGGTCCTATGGGAAAATGCAGATCGGGCTGCAGGAGAAGGAAAGAGGTGGGCAGGCAGGGGATACAGGATGCCTGGGATGAGCCCGGCTTCTCGCGATCCCTTCCTCCTCCCCGCGAGGAAGATGGAGGTGGGGTGGAAGGAGCGAAATATCACTTTAAAAGTGTGAGTTGAGAGTTTGGGGAGCCGCTTCCCCTCCCTCTATTTGCATAGCCAATAGCTCTGGGGCTCTCGCTGCTGCGCGCTGATTGTTACCGGGCAGATTATATTTTAAGGAAGAAGCTGTCCCTCCCTACATCAAAGAAACTCAGCAAGGGGGGGAACCCACCCACCCACCCGCTACTGACCTCACCTGTCGGGGGGGGGTTGGGATTTCATCTCCCGCAACTCAATAAATCCATGCAATTAGCGACTGCGGCGTGAGCCCGCAGCCAGCCCCGCCACGCTGCTGGGCAAACCGAAACAGCCTGCCCTGAGGCTGGAGCTGCTGTGATAGATTAGGAATCAAGTCATAAAGACAGCTATAATAATAATAGTAATAATATCATCATAATTATTATAATCGTCGTCATTATCACTATAAATAGCAATATGATTATTGCAATCGAGACGCACGGGACTGGGGGGCTGGTCATAAAGAGATCATAAAGATGATGATGATCATCATCATCATTGTCGTCATTGTCATTATTACTATCAATATTCTTGCATAGAGGCACACAGGGCTGGGGGGATGCCCCAGACGGGTTAGGAATCAAGTCATAAAGAGAGCTATTATTAATACTGCTACTACTACTATCATCATTATCATTATCATCGTCAATATTATTATTGCAAGAGAGGCACACAGGGCTGTGGGCGGGGAAGGCTGCCCCAGATGGATTAGGAATCAAGTCATAAAGAGAGTTATTAGTAGTATTATCATCATCATTATTATCATCGTCATTATCATTATTAATATCAATATTATTATAGCAATAGAGGCACACAGGGTTGCGCCAGATGGTTTAGGAATAAAGTCATAAGGAGAGCTGTTATTATTATCACCATTATTATCATTATTATCAATATCAATATTATTATAGTATAGAAGCACACAGTGCTGGGGGGCTGCCCCAGACTAGCCAGATGTTGAGTCGATGATGCCTGTGTTTCTTTTATTAAGAAACACCCACCCGCCTCTGGACTCCAACCCACAGTGCAGCTGATTCTTGCTGGGCCGGCAGAGCCCTCCTCCTGGGAGACCCTCCTCATTTTCTTTGCCAGCTCCTCCCCAAAGGAGCAGGGGGCTGCGGCCGGGTGCGCAACCAGGAGACCTCGGATGCAGGCACCCGACAAATCCCAGTGGCACTTACATTTCCCCCCCTCCTGCCTCCTTATAATGGCATCAGCTGGGCGGTTGTCAATCAAAAGTCCCCGGTAGGAAGCGGTGGACATAGCTGTGTTGTGCAAAGCCCGCATTGTATTCTGCCCCTGGAGAAAGGGAAAAGGGAGGGAGCTTTCCCCACCCCTGCACATACACTGAGGTCTATGAACTCGGAGCTATTAAAAAGCGGCATGCTACTCAATGAAAGGCTCTTTAAACTCCCCCCATTCATTCCCCCTTCCCTATTGCCCGCCTGCTCCTGTAAACAGGGAGCGCGTTGTGTCAATGGCACGTTTGCCTTCTCCAAACTCATCGGAGTGAATTCATAAACGCCCTGCTCCAGCTTGGGAGCCCGAACAAGCCAGGGCTTGTGCTAGAATTTGATTTTCACTGGGGAGGGGGGAGATGGATGTCCTTGTACAGATGTGACACTGATCAGGACAAAGGGGGAAAGACCAGTGACTTTGCAAAGGTGCTGGCTTTTCAGCGGGAAGAGGCAGGAGGGGTCCCGTGGGCACACAGCACACATCTGGAAAAGAAACGAGCACACATCTGGGGGTGTCCTTCACACACCAGGACAAGAAACGAGGTGACATCCCCCTCCTGTCCCCTCCCCATGGATATTGCCCTCCAGTTTCAGGATCAAAGCGAGATCACTGGGGGGAGAAATCTTATTTTAAAAGCTTTCTTACTTCGGTGCCTCTCATTCAAAGTATTATATTTAGGTTTTTTTGTTTTTGTTTTTTAATTTTTTTGTTGTTGCAAAAATGCTCCTCTCCGCCCAGGGAGCAAAGAGTTACCCGACTTCATGCCAGGGCAGGGACTGCCCAACCTTTCCTTGCAAGCCACCAAGTCCAAGCTCCTGCTTTCGGGTTCATGTCTGAGCCGCTAACGTGTGGTTCTCATTTTCCTCCGTCGGGTCGAGATGAGGGTTTTGCTTTGACTCTGGGTGGCCACGGGGCTTGCAGCTATGCCTACACCCGGAGACGCACTTCTGTGCTGTGGAGAAAAAAAAAAGGTAATTTCCCTCCACTGCTTTGGGAGTTTCTTGCTCAGTTTCAGACCAAAGCTGCACCAGCCACTTGGTTCGTAATGTGGTCTTTATGCCCATGGGCAATCCGTTTTTAGGCTGTTATTATTATTATTACTTTCTTAATACATCACATTTTGAGACAGCAGATGTTTTAACAGTCTCAGTTTGGAGATTATCGAGTGCCATATGTTAAATAGCAAGTCCCCCATCCCCCCCCTAAAAAAAAAAAAAGAAACCCCCTTCTCGCACACACACACCCTTCTTTTGGCTGGTTCAGAGCATAAATGATTCAATCAAACGCTGTCAGAATATATATCTTTGTATGCCAACACCTTACAAAGATGACACCAGTGTCTGGAAAGGTTGTGGGGAAGATCCTCCCCCCTCCCAGTGTGTAAATCACTCCCTGCAGCGATGTCTCCAGTCCAGCTGCAGCCCGCACCATGCTGGATTTTCGCGGAAATTCAACGTCATCCTGCCAGCACACGTGGGAATCATTTTTCCTCCGGAAAGCAGCGCCTATTGCTGCTGCTGCACAGTGTTATAGTATGTGCTGCTGGAAGCCACACGCTCTGTACTGGAGGGGGTGCTGTGCTGCTCTTAGTGCTGTTGCCATCCTGTGAAAGGCAGCGATCTGATCAAAAAAAGCGATTGGCTCAGTTTTAGGAACTTCCTCCTCCCCCGCCCCCCCCCTTGCAATAATTTTCCATTCACTTTGAGTACCGTTATCCCTTTATATTAATAATCAGGAGCAGAGCAACTATGAACTGGACCAGATGCTCCTGATTAATATTAATCCTAACCTCTATAAAACTATGTTAGGGGCTGGAAGGGACCTCCCTTTATATTAATAATCAGGAGCAAGGTCCCTTCCAGCTCCTAACATCTATGAAACTATGAACAACACAGTGATAAAAATGTTATTTTATTATTTGCAGGGTTTTTGGTTGTAGCTGTGCTGGTCTAAGGACATAGGCAGGTAAGGTGCTTTGGGTAGATGTGATATCTTTTATTAGACCAACTGAGTAGGTGGAAAGATGTTCTTTGCAAGCTTTCAGGCACAAGCACCCTTCTTCAGGCATAGGGAGTCTCTGTTCTTCTGAGACCGCCAAGGAATGAATGAAGCTAAAAGTGTGACAGGAGGTCTAATAAAAGAGATCACATCTACCCAAAGAACCTTGCCATTTTATTATTTAATGTTCCGGAAAATAAGGGAGGCTCTTCCTTTTTTGCCTCCTGCATCTTTTTAGCTTAATTTATTACCCTTGTTTATTATTATTTCAACTCCTCCCCTTGCAAATACGAGAAAAGAGACAGTAAAAGGGGACTGCGGGGACACAGATCAAATTTTGAATCTGAACCTAAGGTACAAAATTTAGGAGGGTAACTTCTTTTTTTGTAAATGTCCAGTGGGCACAGATACTTTTCTTGTAGTTTATTTGTTTAAACCAAAGACAGCCTTCAGCAATGCTTGTAATATGAACACTGAGCGATGGAATACTAGGATCTGAAAATGAGGCTGACTGGAAGCCAAAAAGAAACAGCTTAATATACTTTCATTGTTTAAGTTAAGAGAAATGCAAAAAAAAACACAAAACAAAACCCAAATAGCATGATTAATGCCAAATAAACTTGAACATATTTTAATTTTGCTGATCTAGAATATTTATTTATTTATTTTTTAAATATATAGCTGACTTTTACTTTTTCTGAAACAAGCTTTGCGTTTTCTACCCAAAAGAGGCAGCATACTAAAAATTCAACCCTCTAACCTTCTGGTTCTTGGTTGTTTGTGCCTATAATAAGATTGAAAAAAACTTACGAACAGTGTGCATCTCCTCCATATATTTACCAAAAATATTTCTATTTGTACGGCTATTTGTAGACTCTAATTATTTTATTTAATTTTCATCTGTATCATTTGAACTGTAATCTTTATAGAAAATCATTATTGCTGCAAGCAAAACGTGCCCTCAGTACCATTTTTTGGCTGTACTTGGATGATGATTTTATATAGGTATGACAAGTGAAGTGGCAGATGATAAATGGATGAAGTGCTGATGAGAGTTTAATGCTTTCTTAATTTATTCTTCCTTTCCATTTTATGCAAAATATACCTGTTACATCTTTTCTCTAAATTGTGTATCAGACCTTTAGGGTAGGAATGGTCTTTTACTGGTTTTGTACCATGCCCAGTGCAATGGATACACAATCTTTATAAAAATATTTAAGTTAGACTGGAAAGGAATCCAACAAACATCTGAAAAACACTCCTTCTGAAAGACTTAAAAGAAACTCACTTAATTTAGTTAGGTTATCTAAGAGAAGCTCAAGAGATCACTTGATTACAGTCTACAAAGATGTACATGAGGAAAAGTTTTCTGATGCTCAATGGCTTTTTAATGGAGCAGAAAAGGTATAACAAGAATTCAGGGTTAGAAGGTGAAGCTAGAGAATTTCAGACTAGAAGCAAAGGCACACATTTTTAACAGTCAAGGTAATTAATCATTGTCATATCTCATTTAGTGATAGGGCAGGTTCTCTATCAGTTTAAGTCTATAAATCAAATCTGGACAACTTTCTAAAAGGTGCAGCATAGTTTACACAGGAGTTACAGATTTCATGCAGACATTTCTGGTGAGATTCCATGGCCTGTTTTACACAGAGAGCCATGTGAGATGATTTTACAATGTATGTATCCTAAGAACATGTATAGAATCTATAATTGCCAATAACCCAAACACTTGCATAGTCAGGTATCAATTCTACAGGTCTAACTGAACTCCCTGATAGATTTGCTTAATGAGGGCTAAAAACTCTATCCTTGATTGTCTCCATTAGACAATATGTATCTTGCTTTGGAATTAACCATATTCTGCTTAAGTTTACTGTGTTGAGAGCTTCATTCCTCAAGTGTGCAGAGTGATTTCCACTAGGTGCTGGGTGTATGATCGCACACTTGCTGAAGGTAGTGGCAAAGTAATTTCAGTCATTTCAACAGAGCAGGAACAATCCCCAGGTTCCCTCAACATCAGTGAAATCAGGAGCAACTGAGAACACTCAGCAACTTCTAGGACTGAGCAGGAATTGGAGTGAGCTGCTTCACATACTTTTGAGAGTGAAAAACTGGCTTTTACAGCAGATACTTGAAAGAGCTGGTGCACTTGTGATGAGACAGTATTGGAGTGTATTCTTATACCTCTTCCAGTAATGATGATGATGTCAGTTCCAGTTATACCATGAACAACCTGAGTGAACTTGGTCAAGAACTTCGTTTTTTTTCTGTACCTCAGGTCTTTACCTATAGGGGGACTAAAGAGTTCTGGCTTGCCTCATAAGGCTAATATAAGGACATACATCCAAAGATGGCACAGCACTCAGATTCTGCAGTTATGGCAGCCAAATATGCACCTAAGGTAGACATCATTAAGTACTAGGCTACAAACTTGTCTGTTATCACAGACTTCCTCAGCTGGGCTTTGGATTCCATTCTACAAATTCTGCTTTGTTTACTGCACAAAAACACAGTACATCATTGAAAAATCAGTTGGTGTGTATTTATTTGGGAAGGAAGGGGGTGAATGATACTTCTGATAGTGCTCTTACATACAGCATTTGTAAGACCATTACTGGAATACTGTAATGATGGACACCTCTGGTGTCCATCATTTAATAAGGATATTGGAGAAGATAGAGTCCAAACAGGAGCTCCAAGAATGGTCTGCGATGTGGAAAACATCTTTTCCAACGAGACATTAAAAGATCTCAGATCTATTTAGCTCATGGAAGAGAAGGTTAAGAGGTGATTTAGTCAGGGACAGCAGTATTATACAAGCAAGAGAAGCGATTTTGCTCTTCTGTCATCTCTTATTCCCTTGGTATATCTTCTCTCTGATTCCCAGGTGAGATTATCTTTTACAGCAAACAAGGCATTGTGCATCCTGACAAGATGCAAAATATTTTATGAAGAATATCAGGATCTAGGCTGAGAAATGCTAACAAAATATTTGTGTGCTTCCCTGTGTTCTGAAGATACTACATGTAGAGGACAAATTGGACATTTCTACTCCTTGTTTTGTAAAGGAAGTGAATATAGAATAGAATGACTAGTTTTTCAGGCATGAAGGGGAGAACCTTTTCTCCTTCTCCGGCATTTACCTTATTTCTGTTGTAAAAAATGACAAAAAAACACCCATCTATTAGAAAAAGATTAGTTTTACAAAAAAACTGGTTTGCATGACTATTGACATAGAACTCAGAATTCCTCCTTTGCCATTCCTGGGTCCATGAACTTCTCCCTGATTCCTTGAAATTAAGTATTATCTCATTAACTCAGTAAAACATCAAAACGGAACAAGCAAAGTCTAATTGTTGAACAAAAAACAAACAAACAAACAAACAAAAAAAAAATCACTCCAAATCCCCACAGCCTGGAGGACATTAAATAATTATTTACAAAGCAACATTTTTGTTTCCACAATTAGCACTCTGATTATAATTAAATATTGGTTATATATTATTACTGGGTTCTGAGATGATTAGACCATCATCTTTCTAGGTTGCAGATGTGGTCAGTAACTGAAACCACCATGATGACAAGTGCAAACTGTGAACCTAGCATTATTGTTATCATTGGTATTATCATAATTATTGTTGTTATTATCTAGATGAATGTCCCCCTTACACCTAGAAAGGTTCAGAATGCCTTTTAATAAATTAAAAACAAATTCTCAGATAAGAAATGACAAAACTCCCCAAATGACACCCCAAAACTTGCAAACTTTACCCCATCCCACTTCCTTGGGTATTCTTCAGGAGAGCAAACACTCCAGTCTATTACACAGGACAGGAAATCATCTCAACTGCTCTTCCCGGGTCCCATTCACACTGAGGTATACAAAACCTCTTCTCAGCCCTACCTCACACCTAGAAGAGATCCCTCCCTCTCTCTCTGTAACAGGGGTTGAGGGGAAAGGTCTAGCAGGCTGCTGAGCAAGGGCCAGCTGCAGAGAAGTAAGCAGTCCAAAGGCAAATAAAAAAGAGGAGCTACAGGCAACTATATGAGAAAAGACACCCCTGCAATAAGCTACAGTGGCAGTGCTTTAAGCAGGCAGGAAGGTAAAGAGTAAGTGAAGGACAGCTGAGCTGACTAGCAGATTAGAGCAAACTGAGTAATGGACTAAATAGAACCCCTGGGTCAGTTAAGGGTCATGTCATCAGAAGAGATGGAACCCAGCCTACAGAAAATTGGGCCCCTGAAATGCAGAGCTTAGTCTGGCCCTGAATGCTGAATAGGGAAAAGCTCCTAGAGGTTTGAGCTGCTATAACAGGCAATTTTTGCAATGCTAATACCCAGGAGAGAGTCAGCAGATATAGGGTAGGTGTTGGTTGGTACCTGGAGACCCAAAAGAGCTTTGGGATTGTGTTTGAATACAGTTTGTTTGCTTTGTATTGGCTGGTAAAAGTCATGCTGAGATATAGCCATGAGTGGCTAAAGGGAAGGCAGGAGGAAACATTGTGGGGTCTGGGAAGGCACTCTGTATCTTGACTTAGTGCCCAAGAGACTACTACAGAGAGTGAGTCTTGCTTGGGGGGGAGAGCCCTAGTGATATGGGTAGAGAGAAGCATAGCATTTAAGACCCCACCCAGGTTCTTACGAGACAGCCTCTGAATGCTCCTAATAACATCAAAAAAGGAGTGCTAGGTGAGAGTGCAGGAGAAGATGGCTGGGATGGCCCAAAGCACTTAAGTAGCCCTCAGTGGATTGCTGGAAGCTGCACATCAAAGTGGGGAAACTAAGGCCCTGTTACACCCTCCCAGATGTCTCTGTCAAGCCCAACCCTTTGTATTCCTTGCAGCACAACAAGGACAAATGCAGATTGCTGCACCTAGGGCATAAAAATATCCAGCGCACCTAGTAGCTAGGAAATGACCTTCTCAGCAGTACAGAAGCAAAAAGAGATCTCAGAGTCCTAGTGGACTCCAAGATGAACATGAGTGATCAGCGTGACTAAATCATCAGCAAAACTAATGGCACTATATCATGCATCAGCAGATGCATGACAAATAGAACCGAGGAGGTGATACTTTCCCCTCTATGCGGCATTGGTCAGACGGCAGTTGGAGTACTGCGTCCACTTTTGGATGCCGTACTTCAAGAAGGATATTGATAGAGTCAAGGGTCCAGAGGAGGGCCACTTGTATGGTTTGGGACTTACAGGACAAGCCCTATAAGGAGAGACTGAGGGACCTGGACTTCTTCAGCCTCCACAAGAGAAGGATGAGAGGTGATCTTGTGGCTGCCTAAAAATTAATTAGGGGGATGCAGCAAGGGATTGGAGATGCCCTCTTCACCAGGGAGCCTTGTGGAGTAATGAGGAACAATGGTTACAAACTGACAGAGAGCAGATTTAGGCTAGATATCAGGAAAAACTTCATTATGTGTGGGTGAGGGTGGCCAAAATTTGGGATGGGCTTCCAAAGGAGGTGGTGCTCTCCCCTACCTTGGGGGTCTCTAAGAGAAGGCTGGATAGGCATCTGGCTGGGGTCATCTGACCCCAGCACTCTCTCCTGCCCAGGCAGGGGGTTAGATTTGATGATCTGTTGAGGTCCCTTCTGACGCTAGCATCTATGAATCGTGTTTCCTACATGGGGTCTGTGATTGTCCCCCCAGAATGCATAAATGCCCCCCTTTTCCCCCAACAAACACAACATTCCATAAAACATAACATTATTCTCCATTTCCATCTCACTCTCTGGCAAAGGGCACCCCTGAGTATCACCTCAAGGCTCATCTGTCCAGAGAGGCCTGTTAGCTCTGTAAGGATACAGGCTGGCTAGGTCCTTCCCCCTCAGTTCAAGTGGCAAAGATAGTTGACTGGACCCTGACCCTCTCACAGAGGGGGTTATAAACATAAATAGAATAGTAAATATTATAGTACATGTTTAAACTTGCATTTAATCCATAAGTAGTAGTCTGGAAAAGTAGAATAAGAATCTGTTAATCATGGCCACTAATACTAGGTTAAGCCATGTGTGTTGGACTCATTTGCGGAGTAGGCTGGATCGGGACTATAGGACTTCTCATGGGCCAGATGATTTGCAAGTGGTAGAGGTTTCATTAATCCTTGTTGCTGCTACAATCATTGTATCAGCACAGCTCTGGAGCTCAGGGAGTTAATATGACTACCACTCACCCCTCCCTTTTCCCCTGCTCTCAAATTTAGTTACCTGTGGCAATTAAAACCTCCAAATTCAGCAGCAGGGAATGGGGAATAGGAGCAAGTGGTGACAGCATTAACTCCCTGGTTTCTGGAGCTGTGGCAACAGGCCCTGTGGACTGGATTTCACCTGTGGAGGTGGGTTGTCCAGGTGTTTGATGCTCCTGGGGCTAGGCTGTGTGTGAATAATTGTTTCTTGGAAAGGGCTTAATAACAGTTAAAAGTAACAACTGGCGTTTTACCTTTTCATGAGAAGACTCAAACTATATGTAGTCAGATAGAATCCTATTGAAATAATAATAATGTATCTTTGTTAATTGAAAATACTGAGATGGAAATGTATGATCATTTATTGCCAGCCATGGCCATTTTCAAGGCACCTATGCCAGGCTACAGAAACGTGGCTAAAGCAGGAGGTCTAAAAATCTGTTTCTGAGTGACCACAGACTAAACCTTTGTAGATGCACCAGCTAGCCTTGTCAGCAAAGAAACAAAAGCAGCTTACATATCCAGCAAAAGGCCTGAAAAAAGACATTATAAAAGAAGGGCTTGAAAGAAATAATCCAAATACATTGTAGCATAACTTTAGTTTGAAGATATTAGTGGTAGTGATTGATGTAGCCAAATGTACTGGATACAGTTTTGAAGTTTCTTAGTATGATTGGAGTGTTGTTGTAGCTGTGATGGCTCAGAATATGTCCTCAGACTTGAGGAAGGGCATCAGATGCCCAAAAGCTTGGCTGAAGGCTCTCCCAACTAGACAGGTGATTTAATAAATATACCACAAAAAAGCCTAGCCCCTTGGACATATTAGAGGTAAGTTGTAGAAATAAAACAGCCTTGCCAGTGGAAAACATAAACCAAGGTGAAAAGAAAACAGGACAATGGCAAGTGGCATTGTGTGATGGTAAAGGAAGGAGATAAGAAATCGTCCCTTCTGGAACTATAATGTTCACAAGGCCCAAAGAGGACCTATCCCTAAATAATTAATTTTTAAATTATTGGGGTGAGAGAAATCATATTACATGCAATAATGATGCCACATTTAATTCAATATTAGTGTCTGTTTTAATTCATTTTTTGTAATGTAATATTTTAATCCCATGATGTCATGCTAGGCATCAGCACAGTACAAGTGAAAAAGAATAATTTATTTTTAAACTTTATTAAAAAATAAAGCAATCTAATGTTTGGTGAATTCTTATGATAGCTTATACAACCAGATATTTTAGCTGTTTTTTGGTTGATCACCCTATACTTTTTCAGAATGCAGTCAATCAGACTGAGCAAGTTAGTGTACTTGGAAATGAGGAACTTTCTTCAGGGAAAAATCCCATACACCTGCTAAACTAATGGGCTAGGGACAGAGATTCATAGATTTCATAGACATTAGGGATGGAAGAGACCTTGGAAGATCATCAAGTCCAGCCTCCTGCCCCAGGGGCAGGAAGTCAGCTGGGGTCACAGGATCCCAGCAAGATAAACATCCAAATGTCTCTTGAAGATGTTCAAAGTAGGTGCTTGAACCACCTCTGGCAGCAGTCTATTCCAAACCTTGGGGGTTTGGACAGTAAAGAAGTCCTTCCTTATGTCCAGCCTGAAAAGGTCATGGAGGAGTTTGTGACCATTCAACCTGGTCATCCCTTGGGTGCTCTGGTGAACAGACGTTCCCCCAGATCCTGGTGAGCACTCCTGATAAACTTACTGGTGGCCACCAGATCACCCCTGAGCCTGCACTTTTCCAGGCTGAAGAGCCCCATGGCTCTCAGCATCTCTTCAGAAGTTCTGTTTTCCTGATCCTTGATCATGCGCATGGCTCTCCTCTGCACTCTCTCAAGCTTCTCCACATCCTTTTTGAATTGTGGAGCCCCAAACTGGACGCAGTACTCCAGCTGCAGCCTCACTGAGGCTGAGTACAGTGGGAGAATGACGTCCTGGGATTTGCTTGAGAAGCATCTATGGATGCAAGCCAGCGTTTTGCTCACTTTACTAGCTGCAGCATCACATTGATGGCTCATGTTCATTTTGTGGTCAATCACGACCCCCAAGCCCCTTTCACCTGTAGTCTAGCCACCATAGCACTGCTAAGCCTATAAGCATGCCGCAGGTTTTTCTTCCCAAGGTGGAGAACCTTGCATTTTTCAGTGTTAAACACCATCAGGTTCTCATCCATCCATTTCCTGAGTCTGCCAAGGTCAGCCTGGATCACCTTCCTGTTCTCAGATGTGGATGCTTTACCCCAGAGTTTGGTGTCCTTGGCAAACTTGTCCAGTCTGCTTCTGATACCAATGTCCACATCATTAATGAAGATGTTGAATAGTGTAGGTCCAAGGACAGAGTCTTGAGGGACCCCACTGGTCAAGCGCACCACAACAACTGACTTCCATCAACCACCACCCTCTGGGTCCGACCACGGAGCCAATTCCCCATCCAGCAGATCATGGTGAGGCCAAGGCCACAGTTAGCCAGTTTTGCTAAGAGGTGATCACGGGATAAGAGATCGAAGGCTTTTTTTAAAGTCAAGATATATGACATCAATCTCTTCTCCCTTGTCCAGGTGATAGGTCACCGTGTCGTAAAAAGAAATAAGATTGGTCAAGCAGGACCTACCTGTGCTGGCTATCGCTCAGGATGTTGCCATCGGCCAGTCTGTTAAGAATGGCCTCTTTGATAATTTTTTCTAAGACCTTCCGCGGGATAGAGGTCGGGCTGGTGGGCCTGTAGTTTGCCAGATCCATGTTCCTCCCTTTCTCTTAAGTTAGGCACCACATTGGCCTTCTTCCAGTCTTCGGGCACTTCACCAGAGCACCAGGAGTTCTTGAAGATCCGTGCCAGGGACTGAACTATGATGCTAGCCAGTTCTTTGAGTACCCTGGGGTGTAAACTGTCAGGGCCGGCTGACTTGAAGGTATCCAGCCTCTCAAGGTGTTCCTTCACGAGGTCAGCACTGATGGAGGGTAAGGGATCTCTCTCACCTGGGCCTCCCTGTCCCACCATGGGCCGGGGCGTCCCATGGGACTGATGAAAGACCAATGCAAAGTACCCATTTAGCAAGTTGGCTTTTTCCTGGGAGTTGGTTGTCAGTTGTCCCATCTGGTTTAGCAGGGGTCCAATGTTGCCCTTGCTTTTCCTCCGGCTCCCCGGATATCTAAAAAAGGACTTTTTATTGTCCTTGATACTTGTAGCTAGTTGGAGTTCTGTCACAGCCTTGGCTTTCCTGGTTCGCTTCCTGCAGATCTGGACCAGTGCAGAATATTCCTCCTTGGAGGTGGATCCCATCCTACATCCTTTGTAGGTCTGTCGTTTTAGATGCAGGAGGTCCACTAGTTCCCTGGAGAGCCAAGGGGGCTGCTGTGCCCTTTTGCTGCCTTTCCTCCGAGATGGAATTGACTTTGCTTGTACATCCAGAATTGCTTCTTTGAGAAGCAACCACTCGTCCTGAACTCCCCTCCCCTTTGGGTTGTGGCCCTTTAGGGCTTCACTGACAAGCCTCTTGAGCTTGTCAAAGTCAGCTTTCCTGAAGTCGAGGACTTCTGTATTGCTGACTGACTTGCCAGCTTTACGGCGGATGGTGAAGGTGATCAGCTCATGGTTACTGTCACCCAGCTGCCCTTCAATCATTAGGTCGCTGATTAGGTTGCCCCCCATTGCCAGAACCAGGTCAAGCAATGCTTTACCTCTCATCAGCCCATAGAATTCCTGCATCAGATAGAGCTCATCCACGCACAAGAGAAAGCTTTGCGACCACTTGGATTTGGCTGGGGGCTCTTCCTACGAGATGTCTGGGTAGTTGAAGGCTCCCATGATAACCATGCACCGGGAGCATGCAGCCTCAGCCAATTCCCTGGTGAAGTCCTGGTCAAGCTCTTGATCCTGGGTAGGAGGTCTGTTGTAGACTCTCACCATTGTGTCCCCTGTGCCGTGTTCCCCATGGATTTTAACCCAGAGGGTCTCCAGTTGTCCACCCTGGGCACCAATGTTGACTTGCAGGGACACATAGCTTTCCTTGACATAGAGAGCTACACCCCCGCCCCTTTTGTCCACTCGATTCCCCCTGTACAGGGTATAGCCATCTATACCTGTGGCCCAGCCATGGGTGGAGTCCCACCAGGTCTCCGTTATCCCTATGACATCATAATTATTTGTGTTAAGTAGGAGGACAAGTTCCTTCTGTTTATTCCCCAAGCTCCTGGCATTTGTGTACAGGCACACAAGTGTCCCTTTGGGGGCCCTTGCCTTGCCTACAGCTCACTCCAGGGCTGAGGCAGGAGTGGGCTCCCTTAAGTGCCTTGGCCTGCTGGCTTTGCAAGGGTTGCTCAGTGTGCCAGCAGTGGCAGTGGTCCCCACATCCCCCGGCCGGCTTAGTTTAAAGCCTGGTGAAGCAGGTCAGCCAGTCTGGTTGAGAAGAGCCTCCTCCCCAGTGGAGAGAGGTGGAGGCCACCCCTTCCCAGCACCTCACTGCCTCTCTCACCAAAGAGCGGGCTGTGGTCATGGAAGCCAAAGCCTTGCCGATGACACCAGCGTTGCAGTCTTTGGTTCACTACCTCAATCCTCCTCTCCCTCCTCAGCTCATAGCCTGAAACTGGGAGGACTGATGAAAACACCACCAGCACCCTCAACCCCTTAAGCCCCACTCCCAAATCCCTGTAGTGCTTCATGACCTGGCTGGGAGCGCTCTGAGCCATGTCATTTGTGCCCACATGGATAAGGATCATAGGATAGTGGTCAGTGGGCCAGAGGAGCTCAGGGATCTTCTCCGCAATGTCTCCGATTCAGGCTCCCAGGAAGCAGCAGACTTCTTGGGCTAAGGGGTTGGGGTGGCAGATTGCCCCCTCAGTCCCCCTCAGGATGGAGTCTCCCACGACAAACGCTTTGCGTTTTGTCTTAGGGAGAGCAGGGGCAGTAGCTACAGTTGAGCCTGTGTTGCCTGCAGGATTTGTCAGCTTGGCAGGCTCTGCTGGGGCTGCAAGAGGTTTGTACCTGTTGCAAAGCTCCAGCGGGGTGAAGACCTTGGTGCAGCGGGCCTTGGGACCTTTGACCACCTTGGTCCAACCCCTTGGCTGGACAGAATGGGAGGTCCCTGAGTCCTCCCTTGTCCTGGAAGGAGACCTTGGTCTACCCTCTGCCTGTAAGGGGATAAGGGCCTGGTAGTAGGAGTCTATCTCCAGCTCACCATCCCTGATGGCGCACAGTCTCTGGACTGTGATCTGGAGCTCCTCCAGCTGGCGCACCAGAGACCCCAAAAGGGAACAAACCTCACAATGGGAGGTGGCCATGCTCCTGGACCCCAGACCCTGAAAAAGTGTTAGGCAGCCCCCGCAGCCGAGAGCCAGAGGCTCCATCTGTGTGGAGCCCGGAACCATGGGCTCCGTGTGGGTGGAGGCCTCTGGTTCCAGAGTGGGGGGGCCGCAGACCCGGAGAGGACCCTCGGGTTGTGGCACGTGCCCATCTGCATGATGCCGCTGGTAGGCCAGCTGTGGCTGGGACTGTCTACCTTAGGGGGATCACTGGCATGGCCTCGGGCCCTCCCGCTCACCCTCCTGCACGAACTCTTGCACTAACTCATGCGCCAGGCCCAGAAGCACGCCTGTTTGTGCGTCCTGTTCATGAGGCTCCAGTCATGCATCTCCTTGGGGGGCTGGGTGAAGTAGGAGCCAGGGCAGGGCGAGGCCCTCCTTGGCTCCACTCAGCTGCCCTGCATCTGGGCTATGTCCCTCCCACCATGGGCCCTGCTTACCTCTGGCAGTGCTGGGGGTTGGTGGGGTGATTTACAGTTGCTGGGGGTCGCTGGGGGGGCCTCAGGGTGCAGGGGCGTGATGGGCTTACGCCCGTGCATCTTGCACCACTCCCAGGCCAAACTGAAACAGCTTGATTTAAACAGCCTGAGCCTGAATTGATTCAATCTTTGCAGGTTAGTCTAACCTGGCTATGCTAAACTGGTTTGTAACTGAACAGACATCCCAGAAATGCAGGCATATACTTGTAGTGTCTCAGGATAGATGATGGGGGGTACTAGAGCAGCTCGCCCTTTGTTTGCACAGCCCGGGGTGGGGAGGGGCATGTGACCAGGCTCTGGCAGGATGCTCTGATTAGCCCAGCAGGGAATTGATAACAGTGTTTATCACCCCTAACTTGGTGTTTATCACCCCATTAAGAAAACAACAGAGGGACATTTCCAGCTACCTGTTGATTCAGGATGGACCATAGCCGGCATGTGGTCTGCTAGCTAATACACAGACACCTCCTCAGCAAGGCACAGGGGAGGGGGGAATTTCTGCTTAGTAGGGAGTGGTGGGGGGGAGCAGCCTGCAAGTCTCTGGAGCTGCAGCCAGGGAGCAGAGGGGAGGGACCAGTTCTGCTGTGGAGCAGAGAGCCGTGCCCAGTCCAGAGAGCATGCCAGGATGCTGGGGGAGTCTGATTTATTTTAAACCAGCAAGAGGTCTGGGACAGACATTGCATAAACCACTTTGAGCCCAATCAGCTAAGTCTGATATTACATTCAACCAGGTTTATCTCACACCGGTTTCAGCTATTTTCAGACTGGTTTATGTGCACTGAACATCTGTTGTGTTACAGGTTGATCACTTAAACCTGTTTATGTGTAATGTCGTTCCCTAGCCTTAAGGCTCATTCCTGATATCTTTCTTCTGTCCTTCCAGCAGTATTTTTACTTGGAGTTTTCTCCAAGTGATACTGAGTAAACACCTTGATATGGGCCTATATCTAGGTCCTGCCTAATGATGTAGATAACACTTATGTCAAGATTCTGCTCTATTTCTATCCATGCAATCCACATTGATTTGAGGTAGAGAGAGCTGATTTTGAGCTACCCTGTCTGGAAAAGAACATTTTGGTGTAGGTGTTTTGAAGCACACATCTTTAAAGATCTATTTTTCCTAAGCCAAATAATGTCTGAAACCCGAAGACATTACTAATTGCTTTATCAGGCAAAACTCCCATTAACCTCAGTCAGAACTTTCTTTGACTCTGCAAAGGTAGGATTTGGCCCAGAGTTCAGGAATCTGGGCATATTGTTTTCTTCACATTGCCCAGGTTTCATCCCAGCCAAATCGATTGTATGCAGGCTCTAAGAGGCTCCACTGTCCATGCAGGGGCATATATCTACAACAGCAGCCAGGTACTGATGATTCTTGTGTTTTGGGTTTTGCTATGGCTGCCATTCTGTATCAATACACTGATATTTAGGGTCAGACCTTTAGGTCATCCTCCGCTGGCAGGAGCCACGTGAGCTATTTCTCTCTTTACCTTGCAACCTTTGTCCGAACTGCCAACATTGCTCTTCCTGTCTTTCAAGTGGAACCCTTCTAGGAATATGTCCAGTAATTCCTCTTCTTGTCTTTTCTCTACTTCTTTGTCTATCTCTATTTATAAGCAATAACAAGCATAGGGGGTGCATAGAATAACTTGAAGAGCGGAACAGGGATTTGTGGGATTGCTGCTGAAGGACTTCATGTGCTTGAGGTCTGCAGTGCCTGGATCACTGCCAAACACATTGCAGGCAGGGACTGGTAAGGAAGGGAGTAAGAGTGAAGTTGACCCCTTACCTGAGTGGTCAGCAGACCTTCCAGCATTAAGCTGGATGGCCACCAAGGAGTCAAGCTTAGGGTCTTACAGTATAGAAGGTCAGTGGGTACAGTTTTGAGCATGGTCTTTACATCGGATCTAACTAGCATTGTAAACATCCTCAGATACAAAACAATGTTATACAGGTACTCAGGAGATACTGGAAGGGAATCTAAACTCCTGAGTCGCAACATAGTATCTTCTTCACGTGACCATCCTTTCAGCATTGTGGTGGTATCTGAGAAGCAAAATCTTGTGTTTGCGAAGCACCATAGGACTGAGAGGATTTGTGAAGAAGCTTAAGAATTCCAGTTTACAACCTGCCTATACCCTGATGGCTGTCTTCTACTGCGTCTTTCTCTTGTGCACCTCATGGTACAAACAGAGAGCAATGGTGCCTACCTCTCGTTCAGAGACCTTTGATGCCTGAATCACTTGAGATGCAGTGTAGATGTCCCTGCAGAATGGCTTTAATGTCTCACTGTTGGGTTTGGGGCTTGTTAAATGGGCATGTGTGGTTTCTGAAAAGGATGTTAGATTGGTGGTTTTCAGTCTTTTTGGACTCGAGGTATCCTCTCAGTGGGTTTGAGGCAGCCCTCCATAACACTTGGGAATTGAATGGCAACCAAATAAAAAAACCTATTATGTATATTACAGTGCTTAGCTCCTTGCAGAAGTGCCAGGCAATGGGGATAGGGGATTGTCCAGTCAGGGACAAGCCTGAGCCTAAGTTTATTTGCTTAGGTCAGCTCCTTATCTCCTCACACCTCCCTTATTTCCTTGCACCTTGCAGCACCCTTCAAAGGATTTGGGGGCAGCCCAGTTGAGAAATTATTAGATGGAGGATCTGTACCCCAAGAGTACATCTAGGAGTCCATAGCCAGAGCTGGTTTGTAGAATGGACTGACTTTCATGAAGTTTTAAAGCACCCAGGTCTAACATACTGGGACCCACACGCAGCAGTCTAGTGAGTATACAGAAGGGGACGTTTTATCAGGGCTGTGTTAAAATAAAGAGGGTGTTTCCCTCCCCCACTTCATTTTCTATGAAAGCCAGAGACAGATTGAGATTTGCTGACTCTAGATCTTCTTAATGTGTATAAGGAATCTTTTGCCTGGCTCAGATTCTTCTGCCCTGCTGGGGATTAGAGCAGATGTCCTGAAGAGCATCAGATACCTGGAGAAAGTTAAAAAGAGATGAAACTATTTTGCTTCTCTTCTGAGTTTAATCATGATTATTATGTTTGCTGACAACTTTTTGACGCTTAATGTAACTGTAGCTTTCCCGCCTCACACACACACTCCAGAAACAGCATATTCTTGTCATGCAGCTGTTGCTTGCTGTGTCTTCCTTCTGCTTGGGGTAGATTTTCCCATGTTCATATCCAGAGCTTTTGAGTCCTTCTGTCACTGAACAGCTGCGAGCTGATATTAGATAGAGCTGAATTTTTTTTCTGTGCTCACACACAAGCAAGCTTGTGAACAACAGATTTTTAAGTAATGCTGATAAATGAACAAGGTCTTTTGGATGATACAATGTTACCAACATTGCAGACAATAAAAATCTTTGTATTTTTACTCTTTGAAAGCAAAGAAACATAACTCAATGTGTGACCCTCCCAGCTTTTCCCTGTGGGCTTGACAAGAGATGTTCTATAATGAACTAATTTTTTGTGTGGCAGCAAGAGAAATACTATCAGATAACCCATTGCTTGCTTTTCTTTTTGCCATTTAACTTAACAGCTTACTTTCACCAAGAGCAGAGGGTTTTTAATGGCTAGAGCACTGGTGTTCTAACTGGGGTATGTGTACACCTGGGGGTATGCAGTGCTTTGCCAAGGGGTATGTGCCTAAATGTTAACAAAGGTGGTGGAGCTTCTGATTGGTGAATATGTGGTGAGTAATGACATAGCCATGCGTTGATGCTGGTATCAGCACTCTTCCTAAGAAATGAACACGCAGGGGCAGGTATAAGCAGCTATATTCTGCAGGTAGAGGGGTCTGCAGCCAGAAAATCTGAAGGCCACTCTTTTAGAGCATTTGCATGGGAACAAGGATTCCTGGGTTCTGTCCCATGGCTCTGACAGTGACTTGTTATGTGACCTTTTGTAAATCACTTAGCATTCCTTTAGCTCTCTCTCCCCCTGTGCAAAATGGATATGATCATCTTTAGCTACCTCTCAGGGATGTCACAAGATCTGCAAAATGTATTGTGATTGACAGATGGGCCCTTCACACTGACCAGTTTTATCACATTGTTCCCTTGTACCCAATCATCAGTCTGCACGTGTCTGTTGTCTCTTGTCCTGTTTCAGATTGCAGACTCTCTGGGGCAGGGCTGTGTTTTTATTCTGTGTTTGCACAGTGCTTAGTAGTGTGTAGTCTGCTGTCACTTGGGCTCCTAGGTACTATGGTAATAATCATCATCCTAAGGTTCAGTGCTTAGCACTGAACTGTAATCTTTACAGTGGTTTGGTTTCTATTATCTAGTTCTTGCTGAGTATTCATTCATGACTCTTTTGCTTTTGTGCCCTACTATGCACAGTTTTAAAAAGATATTTAGCTTTATAGTAGCACATTATGAAGGAAGAAAGTATTAACATTTGTATTGTAGTAATGGAGAATAATGACTTACGCCAGACCGAATGCCCCAGTTCTTGTCTCATCTTGAAAGCTGAGCAGCTCTGGAGCTGGTTAGTATTTGGATGGAAAACCAGGATTCCAGATATGGTTGGGAGAGACGTTAGGCAAGCTTTATGGGCACAAAGTACCCCCTTTCAGGCTCTCTGCTTTTGAATCATGCTCCTGATTTTGCATGTATTGCATCCATACCACCTGCCCATCATATTCCTTCTTTTCAAACTGTTCCTTGCCTTACATTGACATCCTAGAAGTACCTGGCACAGATGTCAAGAAAAGCACTTCATATCCAAAAACTTGTCTAACAACTACACGGTTGGTGCAATAAAAGATATTACCAAAACCCCCTTGCTTCTCTTAAAAATTCTATGGCTTTTAGATGCAAGTAATGTTGATTATAGAAGCACCTAAGAAGGAAGTGCAAAGTACATTTTTAATATGGTTTTTAACAATGAATCTGACCCTAGTCATGTGCTGCACTGTTTAGGTCCATTTATCTGTTTGGATAGATGTACACACAATACCTATTTGTAAAGAAGAGTCATTTGAGAGACATTTATCTTGTAGTGGACTGAACAGGTGTTTCTCCCTAGGCAATACTGAAACTAAATTAGATTTCACATAGACTGACATAAATCCATAGCAACATCGGCTTCAGCAGAGTTGTGCCAGATTTACATCCAATCCATAAGAACAGCATTTGACCCTTTGTAGTTACAAGGGACAAAAAGGTGAGGATTCTGCTGTCCTTAATCAGAAGAGCTGAAAGGGTGGATAGCCAGAGGTGCAAAGCAAGTATTGAGGGACATTTATAAGATTTTCCAGCAAGCAACTTTGTACTTCCTCCCACATGGCCACTTCTGGATGAGAAAAGTTCCCTGTAAAAATCAGCAAAACTACTATGTCATCCTCAGATCCCTCCTTACAACTCTTCTTCACCCTGATGCCCACAAAAAACCCCTGACAATGGTTATGCATCTGGTATGCTTTGACCACAGCCCATGATAACTGGTATAATCTCTTTGTTGACTTAACTCTCCCCCTCTCCAGCTTTATTCACCTATTGATTCTTATTTTATAGTGAGATTGTAAACTTATCAGGCTGGGGGCTGGCTATTTGTTGCATCTTTGTGCGGTGCCTAGTACAATGTAACCACTGGCTTTTACACTGGCTTTTACGTTGTATCACAATATTATGAATAATTATCATGATGGCATTGATAGTGTACAAAGTGATTGCTCTTAAGTTGTTTTATTGTATGCTAAGTACTCTGGGGATGTGCCTTAACATAGAGGGGTGAAGGCAAGCAAGGATGGACACTTTGAAACAGGTAAGAGGGGAGAGAGTATAGAGCAAATTCAGGTGGAACAAGAAAGAAAAAAGGAAAAGTGGAGCCAAAGAAGCAAGAGCAGATCAAATGGGCGAGGGGCGTGGAAACAAATGGTCCATGGCCAACTCTGCAGAAGGCTGAGGCAGAGAAAAGTACAGTGGAGGGTCTGTGTGGGGTGCTGTGCCAACAGGAGCTAATCCATAGCCATGGGCACTGAGAGAGCACGACAGCTGCAGTTTAAATGGAGGAGGGAGTCAGGGCCATCTCCCATCACATTTTGACAGGCTGCAGCATGGGACTGGCCCAGAAACACTGAATCATCTCAGTTGATATGATGAGGCATTAAGAATTCTGGCAGGGAGTTTAGCACACTAATGATATGGGTCAAGGGAATGCTGGATCAAAGAGAGCCGGTCATCTTTGTGTGTTCTCTGGAGAAGACTGAAACAGAAAGTTGGGGGGCGGGGTACTATTACAATAATTTTGATATGCTAATTAATCTGATTTATGGAGTTACATTATTAGTTGCAAACATACAAGAAACAGAATATTTTCCCCAAGGAATAAGAATGGAATAAGAATGATGGGGCAGACACTGAAATATCAGATTTAATTTCACATTGATTAGTAAAAGATGGTGGACAATGAAGGGCATTAGAATGGTCTTTGAGATATTAGATACCTTCTGTACTGTGCTAAACACCACAAATACAGTGCAATGCAATTGCAAGTTCCACTGCCAATCCTAGGAAAACAAATCCAAATCCAAATAATGTGGCATCCTTCAAATGGGTGGGAGGAGGTTTCCAATATAGGAGCCACCAGTCATTAAAAGCACCTGAAAAGACAGTCTTATAGATGTTTTTAGAAGTAGAGAGGGCTGAGCTGAAAGTGGGAGTGCAGGGCCAGAGGGTCTGAGGACAGCATGACATCATGGCAGGTAGTATCAGTAGGCTAACATACAAGGGTGGTATCTTACACATCACCAGGGCTTCAGCTACAGGTGAGTGCTTTCTCACAGGATGTTATAAGAGAAAGACCTGCAAAGGGGATCTGCATAGTTTTGGCACTTGCACACCATGCTCCTTCCTGATCTTGCTTAAAAGATTGAACACTTCTGAGGAGCATGTATATTTGTCTGTGTCTGTGTGTCCTTGGGCACTCCAAGAGCAGCATAAGTTATACCATATCCTGCACTGAAGCATGCATCTGGCTGTGAGCTGTTGGCAAACATATCTAACATCCAGCCCATGTCCATCTACTTGTAAATGGGTCCACATACCCCAACTTATATGCCATTACCCTGGCTTACCTATTGCCACATTTTTTTTAAACAGACACCCCATAGATAAGGGTGCCATACTCATTTAGAAAAAAAGGCCAAACTTCATGCTTAGGTAAGGCCCATAGGCTGGAGTTTTGTTCAGGATCTTATTTAGGAATGCACCCTGTAACGGCACTAGGAGGTTTGCTCAGAGATCCTGAGGAGAATATGATGTTATAATAATAACAACCTGTTTGGTTATTGTCTAGTACAGGGCTGTCCAACTGGTGGCCCCCCATGTGGCCTGCTCTTTGTTTCTACCCTCTCCACATTCCCCTTTCTCCTTCTCTGTGTCTTTCTGATCTACACAAGTCTGCTCCTATTCTTTTCCTTCCCTGCAGCAACTCCTAGACCTGAAGCTTAGAGGCATCATTCCTATCCCATCTGCTAACATGGTCAGAATCGCATAGTTCATGTCAACTCCAAGGTGTCACTTAAACCTGATTAGCAAGAATGTAGGCAAGTTGAATGCTATTTCACAGTCTGTAGAGTCAGGCGAATATGATTGCATTGATTATATCAAGTTCACATTTGGGAGACAATTTCTGCAGCTGTGAAGGCTACAAACCTACTATTAGCGGTGGTGGTTGTGGGGGGAAACTTAGAATTTATAGAATCCAAGTATGTCATGTGAGCCACTTAAATAAATCTAAGACAGTTGGATCTAGTATACTCTGTGTTACCGCGTGTCGCAGCAATGGGGCCAAGTGCCCCACTGGAGGGGTGAAGCCCACACCAAGTGGCCAGCGCATATGAAAGACTAGCCCAGTAAGGGCTGGTGATGAGCATAACTCACCCGCAGGTGCTGGATCCATGGTGATGGAACAACGTGTTCAGCCACAGGTCTGTTTTAAGAGTAAGTGCTCCCTGTGCATAGGCAGATGCACAGGGAGTGACGTGGTAAAACTGTGCCCGGAGGGTCAGAGGACACCAGCAGCTGAGCTAGATGGAGGTAGAGAGAGCCCTTGGGCTCAAGCAAACCAGCTAGCCCTGGATGTGGGGGAAGGCACTGGTGCCTGCAGATAGAGAACCTGGAGGGGTTCTCATCCTCAGAAGTCTCAGCTAGGAGAGGCAAGGACCTTCTGTGTGTTCCACACCTAGACAGAGGCATAACAAGACACGTGAATGCAAAACCACTGATTAGTGCCCGATGGGGTGTGCTAGAGGGGCTACATTTTCTTTTGATTTTATTCATTAGTCAGAGGCCATCCCCTTCTGAAGGCCAAGTACTTACTCTATGCATAGCAACACTTGTAACAGATGAGTGAAGGGTATTGATGTAGCTTTGCTCTGGTAAAGGAGCGAAGTGAGTTTTGAGTTCTGTTTTTGGCCAAATAATTTGAAAGTGTGCTTTGATTGGATATCAACCCACTGGGATGGACTCTGCCCTCTCTTATTTGATTGACTGGCTGCAGTTGACAGCGTTAGAGCTGAAAGCTCAGGTGCAACCACCATCAATTTAGTATCTCATTTGAGACTATACGATAAGCTCTGTGACTGAGGAATGAAGTCCAGGTATATTGTGCTGAGAGTGAATCTAAGGCATATATGTGGTTTTCGAACTGGGCCTATAAGTGGTAAAGGGTAATGGAAGCCACATCTGGTGATGCCCTAGTACGAATAATCTTGTCTCATTATATGGACCACAGGTTGACAGGCAAAAGTTGCGTGAACTAGTGGCACCATGCACCATTGGGATAACATCTGGTTGGCATGTGGATGGGGTGTAGGGGAGGAGGAGCCCGATGAAGCCCACTGAAGCAGAAGGTACATACACCCTTCTTCAGGCTGAGAATTCAAAGACTGTAAAAGTTCTCCTTGGTAGGAAAGAAACTTAATCTTGCACAGGGAACGTGTGGGTCCCTTACTGAATGAGAGAGGCAACCTAGTGACAGATGATGAGGAAAAGGCTGAAATCCTCAATGCCTTTTTTCCCCCTCTGTTTTCACAGGCAAGGTAAGCTCCCAAACTCCTCCACTGGGCAGCCTAGTTTGGGGAGAAGGTGAACAGACCTCAGTTGTGAAAAAACAGGTTAGGGATTGTTTAGAAAAGCTGGACATGTACAAGTCCATGGGGCCAGATGGGATGCACCCGAAGGTGCTGAGGGGGATGGCTGATGAGATTGCAGAGCCATTGGCTATCATCTTTGAAAACTCATGGTGACCAGGAGAGGTCCTGGTTGTTTGGAAAAGGGTAAACATAGTGCCCAGATTTAAGAAAGAAGAAAAGGAGGATCCAGGGAACTACAGACCAGTCAGCCTTATGTCAGTTTCTGGAAAAATCATAGAGCAGATCCTCAAGGAATCTATTTCTAAGTACTTGGAGGAGAAGAAAGCGATCAGAACAGTCAGCATGGATTCACCAAGGACAAGTCATGCCTGACCAACCTCTATGATAAGATGACTGGCTCTGTGGATGCGGGGAGTCCATTGGACATGATACCTTGACTTTAAGCAAGGCTTTTGATGGTGTCTTCCACAGCATTTTTGCAAACAAGCTAAAGAAGTATGGGTTGGATGAATGGACTGTAAGGTAGATAGAAAACTGGCTGGATCAGCGGGCTCAACAGGTAGTGATCAGTGGCTCAAGGTCTAGTTGGTAGCCGGTACCAAGTGGAGTGCCCCAAAGGTCAGTCCTGGGGATGGCTTTGTTTAATCTCTTCATTCATAGCTTCATTAATGACCTGGAAGACGGGGTAGATGGCATCCTTAGCAAGTTTGTGGATAAGACCAAGCTTCAGGGAGTAGTAGATGCACTGGAGGTTAAGACTAGGATTCAGAGAGACCTATGGCTATGTTTCAGAGTGTCCTCGATAAATTGGAGGATTGGGCCAAAAGAAATCTCATGAAGTTCAACAAGGCTAAGTGCAAAGTTCTGCATTTAGGATGGAAGAATCCTATTCACTGCTACAGGCTTGAGACCAACAAGCTAAGCAGCAGCTCTGCAGAAAAAGACCTGAGGTTTACAGTGGACACTAAGTTGAATATGATTCAACAGTGTGCCCTTGTTGCCAAGGCAGCTAACAGCATACAGGGCTGCTTCCATAGAAGCGTTGCCAGCAGATGGAGAGAAGTGATTATTCCCCTCTATTCTGCACTGATGAAGCCACATCTGGAGTACTGTAACCAGTTTTGAGCCCCCCACTACAGAAAGGATGTGGACAACTTGGAGAGATTCCAGAGGAGGGCAACAAAATGGTTAGGAGTCTGGGTTACATGACTTCTGAGGAGAGGCTGATGGAACTGGGCTTCTTTAGTCTGCAGAAGAGAAGACTGAGAGGGGATTTAATAGCAACCCTTAGCTACCTGAAGAGTGGTTCCAAAGAGGATGGAGCTTGACTGTTCTCTGTAATACCAGATAACAGAACAAGGAACAATCTCAAGTTGCAGCAAGGGAAGTTTAGGTTGGATATTAGGAAAAACTCTCTCACTAGGAGGGTGGTGAAGCATTAGAATGTGTTACCTAGAGAGGTGGGGGAATTTCCATCCTGGGAGGTTTTTAAGGCCTGGCTTGACAAAACCCTGGCTGAAATGATCTATTTGGTATTTGTGCAAAGCTTCGATATCCGATTTGATTCGGAGGAGATTTGGCCTGATTCAGCAGCCGAATCTCCAAATCTGAATTGAATCAGGAGACCCATTAAAAGGTCTGAATTGAATCAGAAGCCTTCGAATCGATTTGGAGGGCTTGCAGGAAACAGAAACTGAGAAGAGGGAGGGGATGGGCTGATCTCCCATATATGGAAAAGACTGAGGTGGGAGGAAAGACTGCTCTGATACTGACATCTGTAGCTGGCCAGTGACCATCATGTTTCTCTGAGTTCCCTTCCAATCACAGTGGTCTGGGGAAGGGATATAGAAACAACATATCAAGCTGTGTTTGAATTGATCTGTGCCTTTTGTGAGCTGGCTCTCTCTTGGAGCAGCAGCATCTAAAAGGCTCTGGGTTGCTATCTAGTCTCTTGCTAGCTAGTTTATCTTCTAGTAAGTTGCCTACAATCCCTACTGTTATCCCTATCCATTCCTTTCAGCTTATTCTTCCCCCAGAATCCTATTATTTGTTCTTGTTAGTCTGTCTCGATTCTTTCCTCCCACAAAATGAAATCTGTGTTTTCCCTGACAGTGTGTCATCACTGTGCAGGAAAGCACAACATACTATACACACACATTTTGCAGCAAACCAGACATTATGAAGCATGCTGGAAAGGCAGGTGCCAGGTTTTCTGGCAGGGGAGGGAGAGGGGGCAGAGGGAGAGCTGCAAGTTCACCCCACCCCAAACATAGATGCACCCTCTTTCCTGGCATCGATGAGTCTTCTGCTGCTAGTGGGAGCAAGGAGGTGGTAGCAGTGCCGCCACTAACTCCACTAACCAGCAGCAGCATGACAGTCTCCACCTCAATTTCAGTTCTCAGCATGAGCCTTCCAGTGCCAGAGAAGGAGATGGATCTGGAAGCAGAGGAGCTGAGGGCCATAGCAAAGGAAATTCTGGGGAAGGAGGGGGAATCTGAGTTTGTGCTCCACACCCCTCAAAGTTCACCTAGAGGCAGGTCTCCTTCTCTGGAAGGCACTTCAGAAGAGGTTGTGGAGCCAGGTGGATCAGCTCCTTCTGTTGTTGTGCTTCTGCCTGGTAAGGAGGGGATAAGGCAGTATCCCCACCCTCAACCCAGAAGCGGGTGCGTAGTGTAGTGTGGGATCATTTTGAGGTGGCAGATGATCCCAGGTATGCTACCTGTCAGCACTGCCGAAGGCAGATCAGCCAGGGCAAGGAGGTGAAACACTTCACCACCACGGCAATGCTGCTGCATCTCAGGAGGTAGCACCCCCTTGCCCTTGTTCCCCCTCAGCCTGGCACCAGTGGGAGCATGCCCAAAAAGAAGTCCTCCTCTTGCTCCAAAGCCCTCATCCCCCCAAAGCAGAGGCAGGCCACCCTGGAGTGGTGGGGGAAAGCTGCAGACAGAGCGGGGCATGTTCCAAAGGCTAGTGAGGTCACCCAGAGCATTGTGGGGATGCTTGCTCTGGACGGCCAGCCCTTCTCTTTTGTTGAGTGTCCAGGGTTCAGGTGGCTCATGGTGCTTGTGGCCCCATCGTACCAAGTGCCCACATGCACCACCTTTAGCAGGACGGTGGTGCCTTCCCTATATAAGGCATACAAGGAGTACTTGAGGGAGGAGCTGCAGAAGGCAGGGCTGCAGGTAGCCTTGCACTTCACCTTGAACATCTGAAGCAGTCGGGATGAAGAGCATGCCTACCTCTCCCTCACAGGGCACTGCTGTGATCAGTTAGGGTATCAATGGGCTCTCCTTCAAGCAGGGGTGATGGATGGGTCCCATTTGGCAAGGGAGATCATGGTGGCCATGAACCACATGGTGCAGGTGGCTCATTGAGCAGGGCAAGCTCACCTGTGGGTTCATAGTCAACGACAATGGGGCCAATATTGTCAAGGTGGTGTGTGATGCCAATTTTGTTGGCATCCACTGTGTGGCACAGAAGTGCCACCTTGTATTGATTTGAATCACCGAATTGAAAAATGTGGAGGGGCACTGGTCTCCTGGTGACAGTGCTGTCACTACTTGCTAGCTTATTTCAAAATTCAGGAAGGTGGCGGGCTACTCCCACCCAAGCCTCAAGGGGAGCAAGATGCTATGGGACAAACAGGCAGAGCTGAGCATCCTGCAGCACAAAATCATGCAGGATGTGGACACTTGGTGGAACTCCACATACCTGATGCTGGAAAGGCTGGTCGAGCAACACAAGGCCATACATGAGATGACCTTGATCGTGGAGATTGGGATCAGCGGCCCCTTTAACAAAATAGAGTGGGATACCATCTCTCAGATCTTGGTGGTCCTCAAGCCATTCCTCAAGGCCACCAAGAGCCTCACCTTAGCCAGGTGATCCCCATAGTGAAGGAGCTTGAGAATGAAATGGAAAAGTTCCAGGGGATTGATGTTCCTGGCTGGGGCAAGCCACTTTCACCAGAGGCATCGGTGAAGCAGCTGAAGGAGGGCATCAAAAAACGGTTGGATCTGTTGCAGTCCAGTACGGTCCACGTGTGACCCGAGGGTGAAGGGGAGCATCTGCAGTAGCAAAACCCTTGATCACTGGACAGAAGTGCTGGTGAACAGTCATGGAGGCAGAAGGGCAGAGGTGGGGGGGATGTGGAAGAGGGGGATCCACTTTCCCATGCTAGCACTCCAACCACAAGCCAATTCCCTCCAGCACAGCCGCTGCCAATGTGGGCTAAGGGCGTGGCTTCAATGTTGGGGTCCAGAGGCACCAGACCCCACCATGAGGCAGGTAGTGCAAAGACCTCAGTGGTGACCTATCTCGCTGAGTGAGAGCGTGGAGCCACTGCACTCCGACCCCTTGGCCTATTGGGCAACCCGCATCCAAGTGTGGCAGGATCTGGCCATGGATGCCTGGGAGCACCTGTCCTGTGCACCAACCAGTGTTCCAAGTGAGAGGGTGTTCAGCATTGCTGGTGATGTTGTGACACCCCACTGCACCTCCTTGGATCCTGGTTTGGTGGAGCAGCTGGTGTTCCTGAAGGCGAACCTCCCGCTGCTGGGGTTCCCCAAGCTCCACATGCAGATAGAGTAAGTGCCACCATCCTCACCCCGCACCTATTTGCGTTTTTTATTTGCTTTCAAAACCTTAAGGTGCACTTTCACAGAAACCCCTGCACCACTCTGCCTGAAACCTGGCAGGCCTCATGCCTGCATGAGGGGCTCCCATCCCTGCTGCATTCATCCTGCTCTGCCTTAACACACACAAGTGATACGAGTTTTGCTTTCAACCGTTTGAGGTGTACTTTCACAAACCCCCCTGCACCTATCTCCTTGAAACTTGACAGGGTTCAAGCCCTCAGAAGGGGCTACCATCCTTGCTGTTTTTATCTGAATCTGCAAAAAAATGACAAAGTTAGAGGTATTTTAGTGATTCCCCATTATAGTCTATGGCCAAATCTCTGAATCAGTGCCAAGTCTCCAAATGCAAATTGGCCAAATCGAATTGGGACAGTGATTTGAATCACTGAATTGAATCACTGTCCCCCTGAATTGGCCCAGTCTGAATCCGAAGTGAATACTTGCGGCTTTGCACAGGTATTCCCCCTAGTATTTGGTGATGGTCCTGTTTTGAGCAGGGGGTTGGACTAGGTGACCTCCTAAAGTAATTTCCAACTTTCATTTTCTATGATTCTATGACTAAGTCTATGACAGGGGCAGGGAATTATTTTGGGCGGAGGGCCGCTTACTGCTTTTTGGCAAGCCATCAAGGGCCACATGACAGGCAGCCAGGGGCAGATAAATATTAATTTTATTAATTTTGGGGGGGCCCCGCAGGCTGGCTAGAATGGTCTGGCGGGCTGCATCCGGCCCCCAGGCTGCATTTTGCCCACCCCTGGTCTATGGGTACCTTATGCAAATTGCTCTAGGTAAATTACTATAGGTATGTTTATTTCAAGGTTGGTATTTTTGAAGTTGTTTCTCGCTTCCTTGTGCTCAGGGAAAGCAGGGTCTGACGGTGAGGAGTGGGGAAGAGGCTGTAGGAAGAAGAAGGCAGGAGAGGCAAGGGGGTTACCTGATCCCCCAGATTTATTTTCCCTGCTGTAGCAGTGCAAGGTAGACAAATTCAAGGGAAACCTCCAATAATTAATTTCTATACCGGAAAATTAGAACAAATGTATAATTTTGCCATAATTGGATTCTGTGTATGGAAGAGTTGTCTTATATTCAGGGTCACCTTATAGTCGAGTAAATACAGTATATACACAATCTTTCCTGTTGTATATAATATAGCATAAGATATCGTCTTGTGATTTTTAAGTCAATCTCATGATTCTGGGAAGGGGGATTGCATCCTGGTTTCTGAAGATTTGGGGTTGGCAATATTATAACTACCATGTAAAGATACAGCTTGGTTCAGTCTCATGTTGTCTCCTGGGCAAGTCTGTCTATGACTTGAGCCATCAACAGTGTCTCCTACTTCAGAATGTAGAATGCTGATCTCTACACACTGTCTATCTGTGTTCATCCACATTATTTTGGTTTTGCTAGAATTCTGCCAGGGGATTTTTGAGACCCACAAGTGGTTAGGACCTTAGCTTTATGTCTCACCTGAAAGACAATTCCTTTAGCAGCACAGTGCCTGCTTATACAATGATAGAGAGATTTGGACAGAATCTGAGAGGCTGACTGTTCCAATCACTTTCTTCTGTTCCAAGTACTTAGAAATGGATTCCTTGAGGATCTGCTCTATGATTTTTCCAAGGACTGGGCTGAGGCTGAGGCTGACTGGTCTGTATTTCCCTGGATCCTGAGGGAGTTAAAGTCTGCGTTTCTTGAGTCCAGGGTGCTTGCTCTGCTGCTCTTCTTCCTTCCTTTTGTCAGGATCCTGAACTCGATCATCTCATGGTCGCTGCTGCCCAGGTTGCCATCCACTTCTATACCCCCCACCAATTCTTCCTTGTTTGTAAGCAGCAGGTCAAGAAAAGCATGGCCCCTAGTTGGTCTCTCCAATACTTGCAGCAAGAAGTTGTCCCCAGCTCTCTCCAAAAACTTCCTGGATTGCCTGTGCACTGCTGTATTGCCCTCCCAGCAAATGCCAAGGTGATTGAAGTCCCCCATGAGAACCAGGGCCTGTGATCTTGGAAACTCCTGACCAACCTGACGGTGGGTGGTTGGACCCCAAGAGGTGCTGCGCGAACAGGCCGGGGACGAAAGGGCTGCGGTACCTTGCTTCCCCTTCCCTTATCTTTCTTCCCGTTGACGGAAAACAATTAAAGAAGCGGTGTAACAAATAAATGCTTTACTTACACTTTCGTATAGGTGGTTTCTCTTACAGCAGTTTCAATATTAAGCTTGCCAGTAACTCGAGAGCTCTTAACACGTCTGAACGATATATTCGGTCGCGATGGGGGGGGGCATCTGGGGGGAAGGGATTTCGTGGACGCAGGACCTCCGGTGAGGGTGATCAGGCCTCTCCGATATCACGCGGGTCCCTCTCCTTTTTTTTTCTTTTTAGGCGCGCTGAATGGGCTGCATGAGCTGGGAACTTTGCTGCATGCACTGATCACGCCCTGAACACGCGGTCGCTCGGCCAATTAGATTATGTCTCTGACTTTATGTCAGAGGCTTTGTGCATGGGCTGGGATCACCAATCACGCGGCTATCAGGCCGTGCCCACCACCTCTCCCACGCCATGAGCACAACTTGCTCTCGTGTTTGGCGTTTGGTCACTTTTTCTCTTTATCACAACTCCCACTTCTTATCTGAAGAAAGTCTCATCCACCATTTCCTCCTGGTCTTGTTGTCTATAGCAGACACCCATCACAACATCACCCTTGTTGCTCTCCCCCCCAAACTTAACCCAGAGATTTTCAACAGGCCCATCTCCAGTTTCATCCTGGAGCTCTGCACAGTCATACAGCTTTTTTACATAAAGTGCAACTCCTCTTCCTCTTCTCCCTTGCCTGTCCTTCCTGAACAATTTGTACCTATCTATGGCATCCAGTAATCCAGTCATTCAAGCTATCCCACAAAGTGGTAACCACACTCCAGCAGCCTCCTGTGTCTTGTGTATCAGCATCCCTGCACTGAAAAATGGTGGCGGGGGCACTTTACTAAAGCTCATCACAAAAGCTTTAGTTCAAGAGCCTCTGCTGCCATTTTGAAATGTGGGGATGCTGATACACAAGATGCCACAGTGCTTTAATTAGAGCAGCTCTCTAATTAAAATGCTGCCCCCCCCCTCCCCGAGCACATGTAAAAGTGCTCAGTGAGACTACTTATTTGCCTTGAGTTAAGCATGTGTTTAAAGATTTCACTAGATAGTGGCCTGTGTACTCAGCACTCTGCAGGACTGAACCCTCTCTGAAGTTTGATATTTAACTTGTTAAATCCAGACTATTTTCCTTTCTCACATCAATGTCGGATCCTGAATCCTACCTGACTTTTCTCACCATGACCGGTGTGTGCCCCCAGCAGCTGGGGGGGAACAGTTGTGCCGGCAGTGGCGGGAGCACGGTGGTGGAAGCCTGACGGCGGTGAGTGGGGAGCTCCCGCAGACACTGCTGGCACTGTTGGTGGCAGTGGGGGCGGGTGGTGAGCGCCGACCATGCGTTGGCAACCACCCATGGGCAGCACTGGCATCAGCCAGGGGCAGTCAGGGACCTTTTTGCAGGGGGTGCACTGCCACGTGCAGGGGGTGCATGTGCACTCCCTATGCATTGCCCCTGCTTCTCACCCCCATGTTTTCCAGGACACTGAATCCTGCACAGACTCCTCGTGTCTTGTAATTTATTGAATTTCCTTGCTTATGTTTACGTGGCCCCTTGATTTATCCTCATCTGTAAATTTCATTAATCTGCAGAACAGTTTTCTGTGCTCTTTTTTCCCATGAATAATGAGGAAGTTCAAGGACACCGGTACTAATACTGTATCATTTTAGCACCCCAAGACAACCCTCATCCTAACTTGATGCCTTGCCATTTATCATTACCCTTTGTTTCCTGTCTTCTAGCCAGTTTTTAGTCCACATGATAATACATTTATGCAAGCCAATTTGGATTAATTTTTCCACTTATGATTTCATGGGACACAGTGTCAAATACTTTACTAAAATCCAAACACATTGTATCTACTGTGTTCCCTTCACCCACTAATTTTGTAATTCCATCCAAAAAGCAATCAAGTTTATCTGGCAAAAATTATTCTCCTAAATCCCTTGCTGCCTGTTTCTCATGATTCTGTTACCCTGGGGATGTTTAATGATGTATTTTTCCCCCCTCTTAATATGAGTTCCCTTATTTTACTTGGGATAAAAGTAAGACTTTCAGGATAGTGACTGTTAGGAGCATTCTTCATTGGACTGAGCTGTAACTCCTTCTGGGACAGCATGCTATTACTGAACAACATCAGCATATGATATGGTCCACAGCCAAGTAACTAGTGTTTCTGAATACTTTGATTTTGGGTGCCCAGTTTAAATCATCTCAAAGGGACTCAATTTAGCATGATCTGAAAGCCAGACTCCAGTAAGGAGTCTAAAGCTGGACAGTCTGGTATCTAAAATCACTGGCTTCTTGCATCATTTAAGCCCCTCAGTCATCCATTTGCACTTTTCATGTGGATAGATTAATTGTAGGTCATTTAACTTTTCTACATGTAAAAACATATACTGAGAAGCTGACTGTTCAACTAGAATGCCAAAAGATATCTTGGAGTGAGAAGTTTGTCAAGATATAAATGACCCTTCCTCTAAAAGGGGTGTTTTAATACAGCAGCCAGTGGGGGAGTTGGAGAGGGAGGATGTTCTTTTGAACCAACACCAGCGATATTGACGTATTTGGATCACAAGGACCCTTTGAAATTGCGAAACGTGCAACTCTGCAAGTGGCAAGCTAAAGGAAAGACTGTACAACAGCAAGTTTCTACAGGACATTACTGTACATGAGTGGGTGTTATGCTAAAAAACTTTTTAAATGGCTAGAGATTTTGGGAGCTTCACATATATAGGAATGGATGCGATTTAAGAAACTAAATGCAGTAGATAAGAAAGAAATAGAGAACACGATCAGTTTAGACTTTGCTTTTTGAATTCTGAGAGTCCTATCTGTGGACAGCAATGCCCTAAAATAGCGATTCTCAACCAGGGTGCTGGGTGCCACTTCAGGTTGCCTGCCTCTAGTCCTGATACCCACAGGTCTCTCCCCTATTCAGTAGTCTTGCCCTCTAGGTCAGGGCCCACTGCCTCAAACTCCTGACTGCTCTGGTCATGCCCCATGACCTCAGGCTCCAGAACCCACAACATCCACTACATAGGCACCTTGAATCCTTTTTTTCCCTTGCCACTTACTGCCTTACAGTCCAGGCAAGCTTGGCCTTTTTCAGCCACAGAACATACTGTAGTCTTTGTCCTCTGTCCACTCAATGGAATTTCAAGTTCAGGGTGTCTCCAGTCACCCCCTTTCAGTGGTCTCCACCTCGCCTACAGACACAATCCAGGCCTCTGGGGGAAAATGGAAATTACAAAATGCAAGCACCAGTCCTGGTTCAAAGGAATGTCCCATACGGGGTTCACCTCACCTCTTGGTGGCAGGCTCCAAGTAGAAAGGAAAACCAAACAGAAAGTGCCCAGGGTACTTAGCTTGCTTCCTATGCAGGTCCCCAGCTTCTCTTCACTTAGGGCTGCCTACTGAGTCCTCTCTGCAGTCTGGGCTCCAGAACCACGTAAGCAGGAAACTAGGGGGAAGGGACCTCTATCAGGGAAAGGACACACCAGCAAACACACAAAAAGTAAGAGAGAAAAAGGTGGAGGGAGGGAGTGGTGAAGGAGGGGAAAGGGGCAGGTGCCCTTGGATCCCCTTCCCATGCAGTCATGCATTGTTGACATGGTTAGACATGTAAACATGATTCATAAGATAAACCCAGAGATTTCAAACAGGAATCCTAGAGCTAAAAGCATTCTGACCTGATTTCTTTGCAACAGAAGAATTGCTGTAATATTTTTATGCAGTCCAAAAATAGGAGAAAGCTAATCGCTACCATTTTCCAAGGGGTGCCAGGAGTCTAAAAAACATTGAGAACTGCTGACTTAAGAGAGCTAGCAGTGTCATCATAACTAGCAAGGCCAGAATTCTTTGTACTTAAGAATTTTGATTTGAAAATGGATCATGCTAAATCATGGTCAACTTCTGGCCTGCAGGCCAAATATGGGGAATGGAGAGATTCCAGAGAGGAGTTGCTTTCTGGATAGCTTCGGTCAATTCCTCAAAATAAAAGTGCTTCTGAGTATAGGACTCTTTAGTGGGTTTAGATGAAAACGTAAAGCTGCTGACAGTAGTTCATTTAAAGCTACAATGGAATCTGATCCCCTGATCCTAACAATTGAACCTCCAGACCTCTGCTTACAGGGTGGACTGATGTTCCTATTGTTTTCCAAGTTTTGCTGAGTAAGGCTTGCGGGTTTTTATTGACTTCCATTGTTCTTGATAGAAAATCAAGAAAATATTTATTTTGGGTCAGTTTGGCTCTGACCTAATAATAATAATAACAATAATAATAATAGTTGTTGTTGTTATTGTTATTATTTAATTGCCCCAAACCATTTTTGTTTCAAGCTCAGGCCAGCACTGCATTACACTGCCTCACTGTGCTGCATTGCTTCATGGGAGTTGCAGTTCAGATGCCTATTCCTCTCCTATAGGCTGGGGTCCCTGGTTAGACTGTCACCCCCATAAGGCAATGTGGTATCTTCTCTGACTGAGCAGTCAGGTATATCAAGGGATA
This sequence comes from Alligator sinensis, assembly GCF_000455745.1. NCBI lineage: Eukaryota > Metazoa > Chordata > Crocodylia > Alligatoridae > Alligator > Alligator sinensis. The sequence continues at coordinate 1,015,406 of NW_005842269.1, read as the reverse complement.
TGGCAGTGGGAAGAACATGAGAGATGCAATCTGACCAGAGTGCTTGAACCACAACACAGCACAATGGGCATCCAACTCCTTAACTACAATGCTCAGGAGGCACCATGGCACCATAAATCAATGCAAGTTTCCTTCAATTTATGCGGTACATGCGTTCCTAGAGAATTGTGCATAAATCAAATTCACATAAAGTGAACCCACTTGACAATGTAACAAATAGGGATAGGTTCCCATGGCAGGGGAGGGAGAGAGGGATTGAGGCTGGGACTAAGGAAGGGGTGCGGGGAAGGGTGCTGCTCCCGGGGCTGCACAAGGCAGCAAAGCAGAGGGAACAGAGCGGCTCTTGTCCCAGCCCTGGCTGCAGTGGCCCAGGGAACGGCCGGTGCCAGCAGCCCGCAGCCACTGGGCTGCACTGTGCTCTGCCTGTCCCTCTGCGCCTGGGCTCCGCCTGTCCCCACTCACTTCTGCTCCTGGGATGCACCGTGCCCTGGTGCAGGCAGCTGGTGTCAGCTGCTTCTGGGGCTGCTTCAGCATGGGTTGGGGTGAGTGTGGACAAGTGGAGCCCCGGGTAGCATGGGGCATGGCATTCACTCCAGCCTGTGCTGGAGTGGCCCGGGAAGCAGCTGACACCAGCTTTCTGCACCAGGTCACGGCGCAGTCCAGGTGCTGGGGTGACCCCAGGCGCAGGAGGACAGGCAGAGCACCGTGCAGCCCAGTGGCTGCTGGCCACTCCCAGGGCCACTGCAGCTGGGGTTGGGCTTAGTGGGGCCATGGCCCTTTCCCCTCCCCCCACAGACTTACCTGCTTGGGCGGGGGGGGTGTCTATGCTGATCGCATAAGACTACATTTACCTCGCATATAACAAATTATGGGTCTAAATATGCTCATCGCATAAGAGCGAATTCACATATAAAGAACCTGCATAAATTAAGGGAAACCCATAGTTTCATGGTGAACTGACTTCCAAGGAAACATTCAGGTTTACTGTACTAACTTGTCCTTGTCCCATCTGTATATTTGCCCCATATAGGCCATATACTTCATGGTCATGCTCAGTGTTGGCTGCATTTAATCAACTTTATAGTTGGTTTCCATTACTGAGCATATGCTGCTTTTGGCTGCCATTTAATGATAGCCAATGTATATTTAGTGAGGTGGTGTCTAGGGGAAAGAATTTTGCTTCTTTTTCAAAGAGCTTAGGAAATGGTCTACAAAAATACCTATGGTCTAAATCCTGAAATCCTCCCTTAGTTTTTATTCCATACTTTTCAAGGCACAGCCCCTAGTGACTAAACTGGTTCCCATGTTAATACAACATTATAGGCCAGATATTTAAATACCCAGAAGATAGATCATGACACAATTAAGGAAGAATATTAGCTGTGCCCCTTAATTGCATGGATTTATAATACGGACCTCAACTGATGCAACCCAGCACACCTCTATGCCACTGATTTTTGTCCATCTGAATATCTGGTCCACTGCCTTTTATTGTTTCTTCAGTAGAGGCATAACAACCAGGGTTTGCGCCCAGGGCGGCAATGGTGATGGCAGGGGCCAAGTGGTGGGGCTGGGCCTGCAGTGGTGGCAGTGGCAGCTTTTTGTGCCCCATCTAAGGGTACAGCTGGGGCTGGTGGCTTGTTGCCCATTCCTCATTTAGCTACTGTTCTTTACATTCTCTTTGTTAAAAAGTGCAATATACAATGTATCATGTGATCTCAGAAAGGTATCTTGTACTGTATGTTAGCTATTCTTGTATAGTTCCACAGATTTCACTATCATGCTGCTCTGTCATATCTTCAGTTAAATCCTTTTTTGCATTGTCATTTCTGTGTAAAGTGTTAGGAGTGAATTATTTTATCACCACACTGACACTATCTGAAGCAGGTAGTGAAGTTGTCCAAACAGCTTATGCTGTTGTACAATTTATAATGATTTAAAAACAACTACCCATAGTTGTTTTTCACCATAATTTTCCCCTATACTTCATTTATAACAGTGGTGTCAACTGAATGGACTACAGGCCAGATCTGGCCCATGGAGCTGTGTCATTTGGCTTGTGGAGTGCACAGAGGGGCTGGGAATTTGGGAGTGGGAGGTGGGGCCTGCTGCTGAAATCATTGTGGATGCATTTCAGTGTCAGGAGGGCCAGGGAGGGGGTGAGCAACAATCCTTATGGCTGCTGCATCCCAATCCTTCCTGCAAGGAGCCCTGCAGTCTGTGTCTGGTCCAAGTGCAGGGTGAATTTGACACTCCTGGTTTATAGTGAATGCATCTTAGTGTTCATTTTCCATGCAAATGATTAGCCAAATCCTCAGTCAGTCGGATCAGTGGCAACACTCCCATTGACTTCAATGGAAGGAAGATCATCTCTTCAGTCTTAGCCTATACCAAGCTACCTATTTATATACTTCAGAATCAGAGGTAAAACATGTATGTAAGTTTCCAGTAAAGGCAAGGTGTGCCTCCTGCTGTGGTATTCCAGTAGGATTTGAGGTTCTGTGCTGGTAGGGAAAATACTAGGTTCAATTCTGAAGGCAATGACAAAGCTCTCATTGACTTCAATGGAGCCAGCATTATATTATAATGTAGTGACTGGGAAATAGCATATGAGCATAGAATTAAAGACTGTATTATAATATGTATCAAAACGGGCACAGATTAAGTTGGACACTCAGCCTCCACTTCAGCATTTTGATTGTTTGGTTGTGTTGCCTCTTATCTTGTATAAATGCAGGGTTTTTACGGAATAAGCAATAGAATTAAAAGGCATCACCGGCACCTCATTGGTAATTTATGTAAAATCTAGTCCATGTTTAGAAAGATATTATAAGTCAGAGCCAGGGTACTGCAAGAGAGTTACCTTATTTAACCTTTCTCTTTAGTTGAAAGAAGCATGGGTATGAGTCTCCTGGAGTTTTTTATGGTGAGAGAGATGATTCTTGGTAAAGTCTGCTTCATGCATCTAACATAAACATGTCTTTTATTTATTGATTTGTAATTAGAAGTCAAAAGAGAGATTTGGTGACATTATGGCCTCCTGGAGATACCAGCTAATCTTTTACCATAAAGCTTCTGTAAAGGAGACAGTGAACTCTCTTGCCCACTGGTTCTACAGTACCCAGAACGAGGGGGCTCCTTCGGACACTACTGTTATGCAAAATGCTAATAATATTTAAAAGGAAAAGAAGTCAGTCTTGCTATATTCTCACACATAATATCATTGTATTTGAAAGAATATTTCTCTGAGTTCACTCCACCTCTGCCACACAACTTCCGTGTGACTCTAAGCAAGTCAGTTAGGGCCAGATGCAATTCCACTTAGGCATCTAAATGGGCTCAGGCACCTAAGTGTGATCATATTGCACCCTGAAACACTGTTAACACACAAGGTGGATGGCTTGCTGCTTGTTGTGATCTAGTCTTCAGGGTAAGAGGACAGTGCTATATAAGAATGTACATTAACGCTCTTAAGAGATGTGAGCAGGGTGGAACAGATTCATATTTGGGCACCAGAGGCCCTTGAGGTACATAGTAGGGTCTGCCTCTTAATCCCTGGATCTAATTCCCATTTTTGCTAAGGCTGCCTTACTCTGTCAGTGTAAAAGGGCCTCAAAATGAACATACAAGGTATTTACACTTTAAACAGTGCTATAAAGAGGCCTAAGTGTAACTAAAAAGTCATGCCTCAGGATTCCATGTCTGCAATGGAGGAATTAATACTTCCTTTCTCCTGCCCTTTGTCCATCTTGTCTATTTAAGATTATAAGGTTTTGGACAGAGAGTGTCTCGTACTGCATGCTTGTATAGGGCCCAGTACAGTGAGACTTTCATTTTGGCTGGGCTCTCTGGGAATGCAAATAATGGCACTTCTGTAATGGTGTAACACAGCCACGGACAAAAGCATAAAAGGTTCCCCAAATCTAAAGAGCTCCTCTGCTCTTATGTGGTTAAAGGCTTTCTCTGCATTTGAGGTAGGAGTGCTCTGCCAGGTTTCCTGAGGAGGAGTAATGTAGGATTTTTTTAAAAAGCCTCTGTATGTGGGCAACAAAATTACAGCCTTTAATAACCCAAGTCTGGTCTGGGTGAACCAGATTACATATAATGGCTCCAATCTTTCCTGTACCACTTTTTGGAAAATAAAAAATATTTTGGCATCAGCTTTCCTGAGGGAAACAGCGTGGTAGGACCCACTGTCCAGCTCATCTTGACCCCTTCTTAGGAATGAAGGTGATAAAGACCTTCTTCATGAGACAAGCAATGGGCTGTGGATGGAAAATAGTTAAACAATTCAGACAGAAGGAGAAATAGCACTGTAGAGGGGAAACTTCTTGCAGAACTAAGAATTCTCTCCATCTGGGACTCTGCCAGCCTGCATATTTGCAAGAGCTTTTTCTATGGCCTCTAACTTAGTTTGAACACAACGACAATACATAATTTATTGGCATGAGTGAAACAACCCCTTCATCTGTAGAAAATCCTGAAACATTTTGGTTGATTACTGTTTGCTCTGAGTTTTTAGCTGAAATCCTATGAAAGGAAAACGGCCATTTCTAGATCTCAGGGCATCTGAAAATATTTGGGCTCATGTATATAACTAAAAACCTAATGTAGAGAAAAGGCACCCAATTTCCTAGTCTGACTTGATTTGTGTGCATTAGCTACATTTGCCTTTAAACATTTAAGACTGATTCAATTCTCCATTATATTGTGTTTGTGGAAGATGGCAAAATGCTAGAGTCATAGTAGTAAAAAACCCCCAGAACTTGTAAGGTTGGCTTTTACTTTACACCCCAGAAAATAGACATTGGGCCAGTGAAAGAAACTGTAATGAAACTTCACAGAACCCAAAGAGATGAATGCGGCTGACTATATTTGTTAAATGCTGAAGCAATAAAATACATTGTCAGTAAAGAGGATTTACAGTCTTCAGTGTGAAAAATAGAAGATTTTCCATGGCTTCTTGCATGCAATAGGTGCCATTAAAAACTCAGTATTTGTCACGGCATTGCTGGTTGCAGTATCAGAGCTCCTAGGCTTAGAACAATCATGTAGTGACTTGAGGATGTCCAGGTGATGGATGCTGAATATTTTAAAGACAATCACTTTACTGAAGTAAAAATAAAAGTCATCTTCAAGTGCCCTTTCCAGGATTCTGTGGGACATAGTAGTCACAGAACGGTTTACAGCAAGCTGCCGTATGTAACCGCAGTGTTCACCTGGACCTAAAGAGCAAGGACAAACCAGTTGTGTTTTGGGTTGATCTTTATCTATACCAGTTAGGGTAACCATCCCTCCAAAATGCCTGGAAGAACTGTCTAGTGGTTCAGTCACAAGACTGGTGACCAAGAAAGTGCCATTCAGTTCCAGGCTCCGGCAAAAATATTTTCTGTGTTTTTAGGCATGTTAGTCTATGGTGTGCCTAAGGGCATGTATACACTCGGTCTCTGCTGTTGCTAGAGACATATAGTTTAGATCTGTGGTTCTCAACCTTTTTTGTACCAGGACCCATTTGTAAACATTGATGGCCAGTCTTGGCCCAGTAAATACTTTGTAGAAAACAGCCCCCTGATCCTGCTAGTGCTTCTCATTCCCAACCCACTGCCCCACACCCTCAGGCCCCAGTCCCCCCGTATATGGGGCAGGGGGTGGGTGAGTGGGGCATGGGGGGCACGTGCCTCCCCAGATTTGTACACCCACATCAGGCATGGGGTTGCAGCCTGGCTGGACCAGCAGGAACAGCCTCCATGGCCCAACAGGTGGGACTTAGCATGGGAGGGTGGAGTGGGGCTGTGAGACTCAATGCTGCTGCCACCACTGGGATCCCTATGCCAGCAATGCCACCAGCAGCGTGAAGAGTAATGGACTGGGGCTGTGCTGCCCTCACCTTCTCCCACTGCCAGCCGCTTGCACACTGTGGCTCTACCTTGTCACCATGGGCTGGCTGTTGCTCCCCTCAGGCCACAGCTCTACCCCAGAGAGGAGGTGGGGTGGCAGGCAGTGTCGCCTGTGCCCCACTCCCTCCCTGACATGTCTGTGCTCCTCCTCTCCCCCTGCCACATAGACTTACCTGCAGAGAGCTGCGGGAGCTGCTCTCCATGCTGCCTGGCTGCCACGTTCAGGTGTGCACACACACCTGCATGTGGCACCCCTTGCCTGATCACCATCCTCTTGCTCCCCCCCAGACCCAAGCAGCCCCTTGCAGGCTAGAACTCTGCTAGCCTGCAAGGGGAAACCCATAGTTTCCCACATTTTTCTCCTTTAAAGAAGAATCCATTTTTAAAGTTGATTCATGTTTTAAAGTTTGTTCGCAACCCTTTCATATATTCTTGGGATCCACTTTTGGGTCGTGACCCATGGGTTGAGAAACACTGGGCTAGATTATGCCATGCCCACTTGCTCCCACTCATATGTGCCCAGCCTGGAAATGTGGCAATGAGGCCACCCCAGGACATCTCTTGGTGGTTGTTTTTGAGACCTCCGTCTATTGTATTTAAGGCTCCTGGAACGTGTTACTTTAATGGTGCAATGGGAACTGACCCACATTCCCAACAATCATACATCCTGCCATGCCTCACAGGTCCCAGATCCCAATCATGCCATTTCTACTTGCCAGTGCAGGTTCTAAGCTGGGTGCTGTCAGCCAAGCTTTGAACCTGTCAGGGCCTCTGATCAGTCATGTCTGCTTGGCCAAGCACTTGAACCCTCACACCTGCCACTGATCCCTGACTAATCTGATCATCTTAGTTTTCTGCAAAGTTGAGCAACCAGATGGGCTGCTGAAAGCACCTCTCACTCCTTTTAAGCACCCCTGCAGCCTCAGGCTGCAGGCCTGCCTTGACACAGTCCCAGTCTGTTCTGGCAAGCCTCACGTTCACTATCTTCTGTTTCTTCTGGCTTCTGACTAAGCTTTTCCTGACTCTGACCTTAGATATCCTCTGGAATTAGGCACTGGCCCTCTGACCCTTGATTTATGATCTTGGCTTGCTTCTCAGATTATGCCTGTGGGATTTCACTTCTCAGTCATTTCGAAAGTTGGTCCTCATGTTCTCAGCCCCCACAACCCAGACCCTGACTAGGCGCTCTGGTAATCTGTGTTCCCCCCTTGCTGACCCTCTAGCTGTTCCTAGTGGCCTACCCACAGTCCCAGCTGCCTACATCCCAGCCAAACCTTTACAGAACTTGCTGGCAGCTGATGGGCTTTCCCCTGTATAGCCCATTCAGTGCCACCTTCCTGCGACCACACATGGGGACTGGGACTGCCCCCCTCCCAGTGTTGTCAATTAGCTGATTGTAGACATGGGGAGTGTCAGGCAGCCCCAGGTGCCACACATTCAATTTAACATGTGATGAAAACCAGCCACAATGTTCTATACATATGGAAGATCTTTATTGTTGTTGGGGGTTTTTTTGTTTGTTTTACTGTGCCATTACTTGGCTGGACATGGGGCAGGGTTACTACTTATGGTGTCATTAACATGTTGCATATGCTATAAATGTTATGTCTATCTGGGCCCCAAGAGTGATGACTGTGGACAGCCCTGGAGCAGCTTTACCACTGCAGTGTGGACATACTTTCACTTCCCTATCTCAGAAGTGGAGGTAACTGGGTATAATTAGACTAAAATCCCTTAATGGTTATGAGATACTTAATGGTTCCCTTAATGGGTGTGAGATGCTTAATGGTTGAGATGCTCTGGTGAAGAGAGCCACATATCTAGATGTTAATAGGTAGATGATCACAGAAGACCGTAAAGGTAGATACTTTTCATTGATGAACTCCAGGCAATGAATTCAGAGTGAATATAGCAATACTGGAACGTAGCACGGTGCACAGTCTTTGAAGTCAACTGTGTCTGGAAGTATACCCCATGAATGGGGCATACCCCAGGCATACCCTGGAAACTTAATCCTGTGAATGTCAGAGTGCCTGCTGTTTCTACCAACTTTAGTTGAATGACCTGAAAACTGTTCACAGGACTGGACTGGCAGAATCCACAAAATTCTGTGTCTTTTTTCTATTTAAGTCTTAAAATATGGCCTTTCCCTTCTCCATCATGTTGCCTATAAACCTACCCATTTAACAGTTGTATCTGTCAATCTGTTTGGTTCAAAAATACAATGTACTAGCATTTCTATGCCTAAATTAGGACAGTGGAGCTTGTGAGTCCCAGTTATTTTTGTATTTTTAGTTTTTTATTAAAAAGGCAAAATTAACCAATGTAAATATATATATAAATGTGTGTGTGTGTGTGTGTATTCACTGATGTGACATTAAAAAAGAGAATTGGATCAACAATAGCAACAACAAAATTATGCTAATTCAAAATTCCTGACCAGAGTCTATACCAACAGAGAGAGTCTCACTGCATGTAGTACATGTATTAAAATACTAAGCTTATTTAACAGCACCAACAGTAATGCATTAGAGCAGGGCTGTCCAACTTATTTAGCTTTGTGGGTCAGATCCAGACTGCAGGGCTTCTTGCAGACTCTATGACCCATCTCCAGCAGTGGGGCAGCAGGTTGGTGGCACAGCTACTGGATCTGCTGTTTTGTTGTGCCTCTAGTAACAACTACTCTTCAGCCTGTTTTCCCCTGTTACTGATTTGAGTTGCTAATGGCAACCAAAGACCCTTAAATTCAGCAGCAGGCAAAGGGGTATGGGGAAAGTAGTGGTCACCCCCTGGGTTCTGGAGCTGCACCAACACGGTGGTTCCAGCAGCTGTGCTAAGAAGCCCTGTGGGCCACAACTGAAACCTTCATGGGCCTTATGCTGCCCACAGGCCACCAGTTGGGACAGCTCTATATTAAGGTGTACATTTAGTGGTATTGCAAATAGCCCCCACTAAGTCGATTACAAAACCCCTCAAACTTCTAGTCATATAGATAGTTGGCTAAAATACTACTTAGATGCATTAAAAAGTTAAAAACAAAAAACAAAAAATCCAAACAATTTCTGTCATTGTTAAATATATGGAAAAGGCTAGAGGAATATTGGGGTTTTTCCCCCCCTTCCTGCTTGCTGTTTCACTTTAGAATGACCAGAAATGATTATTTTTGCTTGCTGTACTTGGAAATAATGGAATGCTACATTAATCCCCATGCCATCAAAACACTTAAACGTGTGTGTAATGGGGTCGAGTGCCATGGCTCTGTTGGCTCACCCATTACCCCTATCAGGCAATCTGGTTGGTCCCTGCTTTAAGTCTCACCTGCCATGACTTGCTGATAAATGGTAGATTACTCCAAGCGGGGACAACAGCTTTGCCTGGATTCTCTCTCTCTCTCAGCGTTCACAGTGTTCACTGGTTCCAAAGTCAGCACTGACAAACACCCCTTTTTAACAACTGGGTATGGCTCACTGACATTGAGGGTGTTGTCTTACGGTGCAGTACCCTCCACTGGCTTATACTTCCTAAGGGAGATGGGTCTGTGGGGAGCTCCTCTACCCCTACACTCCCTCCACAAACCTCTAGTGTCTATAATACCACGGGCTCCAGTGGGGACATTGTCCCAGGAGTCATTCTGGACACAATTCAAGTAAGTCTCTGCTGCAAGGTGTCCCAACAATCAACAGGGTTTGGGCGCACTGCCCAGTATCCCCTTAAGTCTGTTCACAATGAAAAGACCAAACTAAAGTAAGGTAGAAAGAAAATGCAGGGAGGGTTCCTGGCTCTCACTATCTGCTTCTGCTTGTCCCCAGAGCCTCCCTTCACTCTCTTCCTCTTCCTTTTTGTTATATAATCTTAGGATCCTGGGCAATCGGCAGTGACTTCAGCCACCCACATGGTGCCCCAGTCTCTTTCAGGCTAATCTATTTAGTTCTATTATGTAGACACACAGCACTGCTGGGACCCTTGCTGGGAACTCCCCCAGCTGGAAGTGATGCTTGGTTTCTCCCCAACCCTGGTCCACATAACTGTAGCGGTGGAGCCATCAGTGGAGTCTGGGAAGAGTCTGTGGTGCTTGCAGCTGCCAGGGTCATAACCTAGTTCAAACTTGGTAAGAAGAAGGGTGTGAGCGGGGTTACTTCCCTTCCTCCCCCTCTCACCCTGCTACAGTGTGCTTAACCTCAAGCAAGCATTTCAGTGACTTAATCATTGGTTTAACATATGCTTAAGGTTGTGTTTAACTGCTCTGCTGAATTGACACTTCCAGACTTTAATGGGAGGGCAAGAGCAGTACATATTTATTAGCTTTTTTGTCAGGGGTCACATTTTGACTGAAATAGGGCTAACAGAAACAAAAACACACAAAGATTATTAGCCAGTGTGACTACATTTTATTGTCTTGAGCCAAACCATGGCCAGTCTTCATGCTGATGCAAAAGAGATGAGAGGCCATGAGGTCAGCACCATACCTGGGACTCCTGGCAGCCCTGGGCAAACTTTTCGTATCAGGCCCTCCTTTGCCAGAGATAACGATAACAATAATTTTAAAAATTACCATTTTTGGGGCCCCTTTCTGTCTGGGTCCTGGGTGGCTGCCTGGTTTGCCCATGCCTGTGTTCAGTCCTGCATAAGGTTCTGTGTTACTGTATGGTACCAATGTCCTGTACCGTTGCTCTCCTATCTCACTAACGGTACCAGTGTCCTGTACCGTTGCTCTCCTATCTCATGGGAGAAGGTGGGGAAGGCTGGGAAGGGTGGAATCTTGCTCCTTCCTTCCAAGGTATTCAGTATCATTAGTATGCTTGTACATTAGTCTGTCAATTTACTTATTGTAAATTACTCCTGTCAGAACCAAGTAGTTGTATGCCTATGGCACAGTGGAACATTCCTTTGGTTTGATCCTTAGTGGAATCTCTCGCCATAGTGGAAGATCCCGCTGTCAATCATTCTGCTGTCAATCATTCTGAATGTTATGGCACAGTGGAAAATTCCGCTATGTCAGAACCCAGTAACTATATGCCACAGTAATGGAAAGTTACAGCTTAGAAAAAGTTCCCGCCAACTTTATGCAAACACGCACACCACCATTGGCCAGTTCCAAATTATTCATATTTGGCGACTAGCGATTGGCTTGTTAGTCATATAAAAGTTAAAGCAGTTTCCGCCCACGTTGGAGAACTCGGAGAACTCAGAGAACACGGAGAACTCCGCACATTTCTTGGAGTTTGGAGCACTCCGTATACACCTCGGAGCAAACCTGGTGGACTGATCACCCACCAGCGACTCCCCGTCACACGACCCTCCTGACGTATCCCGACCCCGGTACTGCCGTAAGCCGATTACGGGAACTTCGTCCCGGTTCTCTCGCATGATTAAGAGAGTCTTTGTAACTCGTTTGTAACTGCAACGAAGCCAGTCAACTCTGCCTGCGCCCATACATTGGTGGCATAAGTAAACAATCTATTTGTTACCAATATGCATCCGTGCCTAATTCCGCTCCATCGGTCAAAAGTACCCGCCTGCTGTTTCGGGGCTGCTGGCCACAGCCAAGCCTACCACTCGACCGCCACAACTCCTTCTTCAGAGCAGCAGGGGGCACGTCTACATGAAACATTTGCTGTGCAGTAAATATCTCGGCATCTACATGTGTGCCTCTGCTAGGGCACGTGAAACTAATAAACTCCGCAGAAGCGTAAGACTTGTAAATACAAGTCTTACCTGGCTGTGGAGTTTTTGGTGCTCAGCAGAGTATAGGTAGACACTGACCAGCTGGCCTGGACATACGGGTGCTTCAGTGCTGGGGCTGCCTGCTGGCTAGCCCTGTGCTGAAGTAGCCTTGTGCCCCAGCCAACCGCTCTGCAGCACACTGAGCCCAGTTGGAGCAGCCTCAACCTGGCAGGCTTACCCCTGCCAGCCAGAGCTGTTGCAGGATGGCTCAATGTGCTGCCCTCTAGGCACATGTGCAGCTGCACACCCAGAAGCTTCCCAGGAGCAATAAGACTGTGATTGCCTTAGTCAGTAACTCTTCCCCTGGTTCCCAGAAAGAAAGCAACAATGTGCTGTTCCTGTATCTATGGACAAGGGTGAAAATGCATGATTTAAACCTCTGTCAGATTCCATTTCCATAGTATCTGCATTGCCATGAGCATGTTCATTGTTCAGGAAGAACAGGGTAGTCAAGATCTGTAGGTCTTATGTGAAAAAAAGGGAGAAGCAAAAACACAAATGACTTAAGTGACTTTCAGGCCCTCTGCTTCTATCATGAAAAAACAATGATGGATACAAACACAAGAATTTCCTTTGCTTTTACAGGTCACCTTTAACTTTTGAAGTTTGTTAAAACTACATGTGAAGTGGCATGTTCCTTACTATATATAGTATGATTTTTCCAGCTGTTGTTCTGTGTCATGCAGAATTAGCTCCCCCCCACCCCACCTTTCCTAAGTCCTTCTGTGCCTCTCATGTTTTATTCCAATTCTCTTGACCCCCTTCCTCTGAAAGAACAGATATCATAGAGGCAACTTTTCTCAACCCAACATTCTCCTTTGCTTCTGGAATTTCTTATCTTAAGTAAGGGGTTCTAATGGTTTCAGCTGCTTGTTTTATACCACCTCAGGGACTACTTATTAGTAGACAGGATTAAGCAGAAAATCTATATTTGAGAACATGAGCCTCTACTACCACAGCTAAAAGACTTTGCATTTTGAGCCAAGGCTCTAAGAGAGGTTCATCAACCTCTCTATTTAACCCTCCCACATTAGAGGGGGAGAGTGCACTACCATGGTTGACTGTGGATTATACCAGTAGCATTCTGGCCAACAGTTTCACATGTGTTCACTTGTTTTGGGTGCTCAGTTTGGTTTTCTGAAGGGGCTGAAGACTATCCTGAGTTCTTCTGGACTGGTGGAGAAGATGCAGGTGATCTGGATCCCTGAAAGCCAGCCCATGAATTCCTGCTGGTGCTGGACACTTAAAATTATTACCAGTAAACATCTTCGAAAATATCAGTATTTGGCCTGTCACTCTCTGGGATTGAGGTTCTTTGGAGATATGCAGAGATGTCCTGAGGAAGAATTATGAAAATCTGATATTTCTGGATAAGATTTTATTTCCGCTTATTTGTCAGGGAACATGAGATCCCTGATGTTCCTAAATCATCTTCAGATCATAGATTATCCCACCACCTTTGAACACTTGGCAGCTAGTCTGCATACCACAATGGCAATAAAAATGAATTTGCCTTGCCATGGTGCCTCATGGCAGAGCTGATTCATTACAATACTGATTTTGGCCCCCTCTCCTGTGGCTACTATAGAAAATTATGCTTTTTTTGGAGACATCTCAGCACACATCTGTCAGATCACCACCTCCTCTCACTCATGAGGAGACTGAAAATCTTAGAATATGGTGGTGGTAATTACTCCCCCTCCCCTAATCTCTAAGACACACAGTGAATTGGGGGTAGAGCTAATGAAGGGTTAAATGAGAATGATGCTTAGCATTGACTCATAGACTAAGTACAGACAGTCAAAAAGCCTGAGGCTGAATTGATTCAATCTTCACAAGTTAGTCTAAGCTGCATAGATTGAACTGATAAGCAAGTGAACAGACATTCACTTTTGATTCCGGAAATACAGCCCCATGCCTGCACTGGCCCAGGCCACAAGCTGAGAAGTGCTAGAGTATGCCTTCCTGCTCAACTGGAGCAGACAGCTTGGGGCAAGGTTATCTCTCTCACCCTGCAAGGGGGGAAGGGGGGTTGTGAGGCAGGTGCAAAGCATCCTGCGATGCTGAGGGACTGTATGTTAACTTGAATCTGGAGGGGATCTAGGACAGAAATTCAATAAATCAATTTAACATAAATCAGTTAAGTCTGATACTATGTACATCCAGGCTTCTCTTAAACTAGTTTCAGCTTTTTTGAAAGTGGTTTACGTACACTGGACTTTTGTTGTGTTACAGTTTTGAATCAGTTTCTAATCACTTAAACCAAGTTATGTGTAATTTCTGCCCTTAGCCATAAGCACATATGGGAACATTACACTTTGTCTCATCTTTTCCTTCTTCCAGAGCTGTCTTCATATACAGAACAGTTTGGTTTCTGCAGTTTACAAAAGGGTATGTGGTCTAATACTTCAGTACGTCTGTGTCTTAAGTACTGTTCCCTGCCTCCACATGATCCCCATGTTTGGAGGACGCTTAACTCCTTGAGATGGTAGAGTCAGAATTTAATTTCTACCAAATGTTTCCACACCTTTTGTTCCAATTACATGGTCTCTTCCACAAACAGCAGCAGGGGAAATTATTATTTTTTAATTACCAAGTGCTGTGCAAACAGCTGTGGCATTACTTGTTTTATTTGCTGTGAGAGTGTTCTAGCCACTATGCCAGTTGTCACGCTCAGCCTTGTGTCCCAGATCTTCAGTACTTTGAGGAGTGAAAGGATTCCAAAAGGAGCCAGTGCAAATAATTCCAAGAAACAATAAATGTACAAAAATTGTCCTTTTACTTCACAGAAACTATCTGGGGCTCTCAGTTTCTTCTGTCTTATTGAGTTCATTGTTATAATTGACAGTTCCTATTCAGGTCAAGGATGGTCATGGTGTTTCATTATTCTTGGCTAGTGTCAGGCAACAAGTATTTCATGATCTCCAAATTATGTCTTGAACACTCAGGTGGTATGCTGAAACAAAATTAGGGCCTGATTACTATTGTGTTGTATTGTGTTGTAACCTAAGCTAGCTGAAATTTTTTTGAAAACAGGTTTTCCAATGAAAAGTCAATTGTTAATTAAATATTCCACATTTTCATTGGAAAAACAATTAAAAAAAATCCCCAACTGTCAGTTTTTAGCAGCTGAAACCTGAAACGTTTTGGCTGAGCATTAAACCAAATGACTAAAACCCAATTTTTTTTTGACTAAAAATAATTTTTAAAAAAATTGAAGAAAAAATAACTAAAATGAAAACTCTTGGTTTTTTTTACCCTCCTGTATAAAAATGAAACTAAAAGTCTCTTCCCACTCAATTTTTGCTTCGGTGAATCTTAGGGGTCCATTGAGTTGAGTTTTATGCTAACATACAGAGAGAGCTTACAATTTAAGTAGATAAAAATAGGAGAAAAGTGGCATACTTTTAATTTTACAAAGTGGAAACGAGATGCAGAGAATGCCAGTGAGTTGCCCAAAGTTGCCCAGAGAGAAAGTGTGGTAGATACAGGAAACACGCTCCCATTTCCTTCATCTACAGCTTTCCCTCAATTTATGCAGGTTCTGTGTATGCTAATTTGCTCTTATGCAATGACCCTTTTTATATGTGAGGTAAATTCACTTTTATGTGATTGGCATAGGCCCCCCCCCACAAGAAGGTAAGTATGTTTGGGGAGAGGAGGGGAAAGGGCTGTGGGGCGAGGGCCCCACTCACCCCAGGCCCTGCTACAGCTTCTCTGGGAGCGACCGATGGCAGCTGTCCCGAACCCCCTGGGGCTCTGCTTGTCCCCAGTCACCTCAACTCCTGGGCTGCACCATGCCCTGGTGGCAGCAGCCCCCCAACCAGCATGGCTGCCTGCCCTGAGTGCCGGATAGATCCCAGTGCCATCAGCGGTCTGCACTGGCAGTGGCAGCTTGCTTTCATCCCGTGCACAGATCTGGAGGCACCCCCCCTGGAAGAGCCCAGCACAGATCTCCCGGGGTGCGCATAGCAGCAAGAGCTGTGCCCCCCCACCCCACCCACTTACACTTCCTTCCACTTCCCTCCCCCCTGCAGCCCCGGAGCAGCCGATGAGCTGTGCTGCACCTCTCCCCCCACCCCTTCCCTAGTCCCAGCCTTACTCCTTCCCTCCCTCATTGCTGTGGTAACATATCCCTATTTCTTACATTATAAACTGGGTTCCCTTTATGCAAATTCAATTTATGTGCTGTTTTCCAGGAATGCATAGACTGCATAAATCAAGGGAAACCTGTACCTCTGAAAAGGAGCCCTGTTGGATAAAATGAAGTTTATTTCATGCCCTTGTCCCATATCTCTGGGAAAGGAGTTTTGGGGAACTCACTTCGTGATTGTGTAGCTTGTACTTGATTCCTGTTAGAGATTAACCCAGCCATCATTTTCCCTTCCAAGGTATCCTTCCTCAAACCTCAGAAACTTTGGATCATTTCTGGACAAATTTAAGTTTTGATTCTTTGGGTCATGTAACAGGGACCCTGGGACTCCTGTTAACTTAGAGAGAGGTACTGCAGCAGAAAGAGCTCCAGGTAGTTGAACAAGGGTTAACTATGGGAGGGAAGGGAACAACTGCAGCCTAGGTGCAGTGAGCTGTCTAGTAAGATGAGGGGCCGCATCTGCATCTGGTCAAGAGAATACCTGACCAGAAGGGGAGAAGCCCAAGGGATATAAGCCTTGACCCCTGAGGCAGAGGGGAAGTGCAGCCCTGAACTCTATTGAGAGAGGAGCTCTTGTCAATTCAAGCTGGTAGGGTGAGGGAGCTGGAGGCCATGGCAGGACATTCCCAGGGCAGGGAAAATCAGAGAATTGGAAAATGGCCTGGCAGTGGTGTGATGACCCAGAAGAGGGACTTTGAGTTTAAAGCAGTTGCTTGAATTTTTGTTCTAGTTTATACCAGAGGACTGGGTATAGCTGTAAGGAGTGCAAAGGAGCCCCAGGGGTGCCTGAGCCACACATGAGATTTCAGCCCTGCCAAGAGCAGGGGCACAAGATAGCAGAAGGCTGAAGCTGAGAGGGACCAGGGCCTGATCCTTCAAGTGAGGTACAGGCAGGCTAAGGCCAAGAAGGCCAGGGTCTGACCCTGAGAGGGGGGCAACAGAGGCAGCCTGAGGCTGAGCCCAGAGCCTGAGCCCAGAGAGGGCAATGGAGGGGAGCAGGGGCAGATAAGGGGTTGAGACTAGGCCACCAGTCAACAGCCAGATAAATCTGTAGGTTAAGGCTAAGAAGTCCAAAGCCTATACAGGAAGGTAAATGGTGTCCAACTGACATCTGCAAGGCATGGGCGTGACTATGGGAGCAGCGGGAGGCCATGATTAAGAGCCCTAAGGCTTAAATAAGAGCCACTTGGGTCACAGGCAGTGACCACTGGCTCTCAGTGCCAGCCAGGCACCTGTAGGGACCAGTAGGTATGCTGGGGTGTGAGACAGACCCGTGGAGAAATGCATGGTTTTGGCTAATGGGCAGAGGGTCCGGCAATCATGGGAGACAAGTCAGGCTAGGCAGAGTGCTGGTGAGGCCCTCTGGGACTCAGAGGCATCCTCCCAACTAATATCAAGGAACATCAAGGTGTGGCAGATGACAGGGGGCTATATAAAGGACAGGAAGTGTGGGCAGGGTTAGGGTGGCCTTAGGGGGCACCACAGCTGCCCTAGGGCTCATGCTGTCACAGGTCATGGAAGAAAATGAAAATTCTTCCCAACAGGAACCTCGTGAGAAAGTGGAACTGCATGGGATCAGACTGGGAGGATCCAGGGAGACTGGTTACCAGACACTTGACAGGAGAAAAATGCTTGAGAGATAATGCAACTTGGAAAAGCAGAGGAGAGATCTTGTGGAGATGACCCAGGCAGAATCTAGTCAGGATGAGAAATATCCCAAGAAATATAATGATCCCATGTGCATGTTCTAATTTTAGAAGAACTTCAGCATCACTTCTCAGGCATTTGGATAACATGCAAATCCATATGGCAGAGGCATCCTCTAAGCATCTAGGCTAGTGATTCTCAACCATGGCATCCCGGGGTCCACAAGATCCTCTGAGAGGTGTTGCAGGAGGTGTGAGGAGGAAGTGGATAAGGGCAGGCTAAGGCTTCTGGTGTGAGGAGGTAAGCAAGGGCAAGCTCATGCTCTCCCTGCCTGACCACTCCCCTGTCCCCAGCTGCCTGGCTCCTCTGAAAAAGATCAGTCCTGTAATAAATTAGTTCTTGAAATGCGGGACTGCACAATTTACAAAGGTATGGAGGATGTCTTAGTCTAATGAAGGGTCCCTTGAGTCGAAAAAGGTTGAGAACCATTCGTCTCTAGGGTGTGGGAAAAGCTTCAGGCAGAGCTGAGACTTCATGAAACGACCAAAATTCCATAAAAGTGAGACGCTGAAGATATTCAATGCAGAAAAAAATGTTTGGAGTAAGCTCAACATTTAGTAGACACCAAAAAAATCCACACTAGAAACATGACCGCTCCCTCCACCCCATAGAGGCACTTAATGGGGGAAAGCTTGAGTCAAAACTCACACCTCATTAACCACTTTTGAAAATTCACAAAGGACCAAATTCCTGTAAATGGAGGCCGTGTTCCCAAGTATACACTCCTGTAAATGGAGGCAGAACTTCAGTTGGCGCCCCCAACTTCTTAAACATTAGAGAATCTAAATATAGGGAAAAAATCCAATAAAAGTACTGAATGCTGTAAAAACTTTAGATACGAGACAAGTTACGCTGAAGCTGAGATGTTACTTGCCATCCATCTGGAATAGCAAACAGGTCTGTTTCTTTGGGTACCAGTTGCTTAGTCCTGCACGTAAATGGTACAGAGGTGGCTTTTGGTGACCCAAAACTGACTCTGAGTTAGAAGGTGATTTTAAGATAGGGCATACATTCCTGGTTTTCTGTAAAAGTAGGGGGCCAATTGGTATGAAATTTCATGCCAGCTTATTTTAGGTGCTTTCTGGATTTTCTTTGGAGTTTTTATTTGTTTTTCTCTTAATATATTTTTAATAGGAAGTCTTTGAAATTAGACTCTGGATGGAGTTTATCCTTGGCAGTCTTACAATTTGTTGCTGACTGATAATGTTTTTTAAAAACTGTTTGTGAAAAAAAAATGTCAGAGCAATGAATCCTGCCTACAGTGGGTGCATAGGCAATTAAAAAAAAAAGAATGAGATTTTGTGCTTTTTTTCAACATCGTTTGCACTTTAGCTGATGATATGCACCTAAATGGAATTGATGGGGTTGAGGACACGCAGGCCTACTTGGTGGTACCTCAAAACTTCTCCAGCAGATAAAGTTCTCTCTTTCAAGGACAACATTTTTATGTCAGGTTTATCTTAACACAAGGAGGGTACCTGTGCAGCTGCTGACATACAAAGGGTCATGGAGAGATGTTCATAAGTTCCTCAGTCAGCAGATCACTTCTATCTCCTCCTTACCCCTCTTTAAAGCATAAAAAGCCTGGGATATTAACAGGCAGGCAGCTGCAGGCAGCTAGTGTTACTACACACAAAAGAGACCTCACTCAAACTTATACAAATTCAGGAAATTACAAGTTAAGCTACTGAACCTTTTATTTTTTTACCCACACACCCACTGGGAGACCCTCTCTATTTCTAAAGCTTCCACATGCCACATACTATAACCTTAACTCTGTTCCCTAGAGATACTAGGGTTGGCAAAGCTGCATGCTTACATAGCTATTCAAAGTTAACTTGGGTTTCTCTCATGGCACTGCTTATGCTGGGTAGACACTTCCTGAAATAATCCACCAAAAGTTGCCTCTCAGCAGAGGTTAAACCTGGAAAATTTCAGTAAAAAATGTGTTTGTGACAGCCACGAACAAATGATAAGAAGGGTTTATAATAGAAGTAGCATTTCAGTTCTTAACAATTGCTGTCACTCCCAATATAATACAGAACCAGGTTAGTAATATTGGCCTTAAAAACACCAGTGTGATAAATATTTGTGCTACTTATTTTGAGTTAAAAGCTTAGTTATGAATTGTCCTCATTCCAAAAACGTAAACATCGTTGTTAGACTTTGTGTACTATATCTTTGTGATTGGAATCACCTACCCTCTTTGTTCTCGGCCATGCAAATATAGTCTCCAGTGAACAGCAACAAACACACTTCTTTTATTTTAATTATACATATACTCCTCTGTATAATACACAAGTTAATAACTGCATTAGGGAGATCCATGGAAAACAAGTACAGGGGTAGTAGTTGCAGTCCATTAGCCTGAATGGGGTATTCTACTTTAAATAGTCATCTTAAGTTCAATTAATGTAGAACAGAGAAGGTAACGTGACTTCCTTCCTGTGTTGTAGGAATTTTACTGTTGATAAACACACATTACTTTATGGTTTAGTTAATGTCTTATGCTTATATTTTGGAAAGCAAGATCTTCCTGTATGAGAAGGCTGGTCACTTAAATCTGACCCCAGAAGGCAAGTCACTTCATACCTTCATGATGTGTTGGCACTAGAATTCCAGTCAGTTATTTAATAAAAACACCAGTTTACTGTCGGGGCTATAAACTGTACAAACCTGTTAAGTTACAGATCTGCCTTTGCACTGAGCATGATTATAATGTTCACAGCTCATACCAGGGATCCTGGTTTTCTATTTCCCATGGAAAAACAGAGAAAACCATGGATTTCCCCTTTTTATCAGAGAAAACGTGTATTTCTCCTTTTAGCAGAGAAACCCACATATTCCCTGCTTTTGCAAAGAGCTCTGCAGGCTGGTAGAGCTCCAACCTGCAAGAGCTGTTTGCAAACAGGGCGGGAAACCCCAGCCCTGCCTCGAGGGGGAGGGGGAAGGGGGCGGGGCCTGAGGCTTTCACTCAGCCGCAGCTCCGCTCTGCTCAGCTTCACTTTTTGCTTCTGGAGCCTGAGGTAAGTGGGGCTTGCAGGGGGCTGGAGGCCCCTCTGGCAGGGCTGGGGGGTTGCAGTTGATGACTGGGGGCATCCATAGGGCTGCGGGGAGCCAGGAGCTGGCCCCACCCCCATCTGAGCAGGCAGCAGCAGTGGGGTAGCCGGCTCCATGCTGCTTCTGCTGCAAACTTGGGTCCCTGGTCCCATAGCCCTGGGATCTGGGGGCCCCCTATGGCAGGGCTGGGGGGCAGGGGCTATGGGTGGCGGCAAGAGGCAAAAGTAGGGTGGGGGACTGTTGTGGGGGCAGTGAGGGGCACCAGCAGGGTTGGGATGGCATTGGGGTGGGTGAGGAGCACCAGCAGGGTTGGGATGGCATTGGGGGTGAGTGAGGAGCACCAGCAGGGCTGGGGGGGGTCATTGGGGGGCGAGTGAGGGGCACCAGCAGTGTTGGGGGGAGGGCTGCAGGGGGCTTTTAATTTTAATGTTGGATTTGGGGGTTTTTATCAGAAAGTTTGTGATTTTTTTTATCAGAGAAAACCAGCATCCCTGACTTAGAAAAGGATTAAAGTCCTTTTATGCAGAGGTTTGCTGACAGTAAAATTACCTCAGCTTCTCTTTCATGTGCAAGTGTGAGTGTAGTGGCATACCATATATGAAGGTGAGTCTCTTGCACACACACACATATACGGAAGGAGGAACATACATGATGACATGATGTGACACTGACTTATTATTAGACACTTTGAGGCTTCATTAATCATGAACGGTGAAGCCATGAAGGAGTTACTCAGACCCATGCGGAACAAACACTGATTAACCTTTTATAGCACATCATTCATGATTCTGTTTGTCAGAAGTTTAACAAAAATATTTTAGGAAGGCTGTAGAGTTTTTAAATGATCCAATGATACTCTGTTTCCTATATTCCAGCTATATAGGCCTTAGAGGGAAAATAAACTAATGTATTTTAGAATGTTATAAAAATACACTTCAAATATATTATCTACAAAGAATAATGCTGTATTTTGAAAGTCTGGCTTCATTCCTGCCTTCCTAGGTCAGTGGCATGCTCTTGGGAATGTGATACTTACCATGTCCACCAATGTGCTCCAGAGCTAGAAGTTCACCAGTCAAGGGTGAACCTTGCCCAATGGTTCGAGAGCAGGTGCTGGGTATGACTCCAGAACAGTCTCATTAACACTCTTCTGTCTCTGGAGCATATCAATGGACTCAGGTCAGTGGGTCACAGGTGAGGCTTGCTCAGCCCCAAGACCAGCCCAGTATGGTGAAGAGTTTTTGGTAATATTGGCTGAAATAGTTATCCTAGAACAGGAACCTCTGGGTAGTTGTGAAATGGTTGCACATTTAGGGCAAAAAATCCTATCTTCATGCAAGAAATCTCATCCATATAATTCACTTGATATATTTTTTTAAAGATAATGAGGTTCCAAGGCTCACCTACAGCTGAGAAATGCACAGTGCAACTCAGGAAGAGGATGCCTAAACGGCTCTCAGCTGCTTTGCAAGCTTCCAGTCAGGAACAGCAGCATTCCAGCCCTTTCCCCCAGGATAATTTAGAACAATCAGAGACTTCTCTAGGGCTGAAAAGAGATGTCACATTTATCCTGTGATAAACTTTTTTATCCTAGGACAAAAGTGCAGTCATACAGATGTCCATGTCCACTGTCCTGGGATAAATCCTAAAAAAGTTTTTCTTGTACTAGAAGTAGTAACAGTTTATCCAGGGATATTTCAGAGTACTTCTGTGCAGTTATCCCAGGACTGCATCACTGAATGAATGGCAGAAAAGCACTGCATTCAGCCACTTATTAAAACCTGATTAGAAGGCCAGTGCATGTACACACCAAGCCTGGCATAGTTTTGATCTGGGATAAACACAGGCACAACTTATCGAGGGACAAATGCAATGTCTTCTCCTAGCTTAAGTTACCCTGGCAGCCAAAGACCACAGGGAGCAGGAGAGGAAGGAGGGGTATCTGATGTTCCTTATCATGCTTACTGCACCCATATACCAAATATTGGGTGCATCTACATGTGTGCTTTACTGCCCAGTTCACTAATTGGCTCCACAGTAAAGCATCACCATCTACATGTGCACGAATATTAGGGCTCAGTAAATTAATTAACTCTGCCATGAGGGACAGTACTGTCTTATGTAGGAGTACTTAACTCCACTGAAACGCACTTATAGATGGTGACGGGGCTGGCTGGGGCATGAGGGTGCTGAAGTGTGGGGGGCTGCCTGCTGCCTAGCCCTGCACTATATCACCCTTGTGCCCCAGCCAGCCCCAACACCACCATCTGGAGCCGGGGTTGACCCCTGCTCCATGCCCCTTGCCAGCCTGGGGCTGCTTCATCCTGGCTCAAACTGTGGCCCTGGAACACCTGACTCTGGTGCAGTTTGCACCAGAGTTTATCATGTCGCCTTAATAGCATGTGTAGATCCACCTACTGGGAGGAACTCGAGACTAGCAGAAATTTCTCCTTCACTATGCTGACCCTCTAAAGATTAACTGTGCTCGATAAGGGGCAGTTTTGTATGCTATATGGGGTCTACACACATATTTATAAAGTTGTGCTAGATTTTGATATCCGTGGCGTGCATTAGTTTTGCTTTATTTTCAAAACAGCCTGCTCCTCTGAGACTGAAAAACCACCTCACAGAACTCTGCAATTACTTTATTTTGCTGCAGCTCTGTCACTTGTTAAACATACTCACTCTGCAGACATAAGAAAATCCTAGCTGTGGCAATACAAAATTCCGCAATGTGGCACTATGGAGTTGAACAAGCAGAAAAGCTTCGAGTGCCAGATAGAGGAGTTTGAAAAAACTCGATCATGTCACAACCACTTAACTAAAAGCCTGAGAGATATTTTATACCCTGCACACTTGCAAGTACATTTTAATTGTTTACAATTTCGCTATTTTCCAAATTAACTTTCAGATTTAACAGGGCTTGACAACCAGATTTGGATATCTTTATACTGAATAGCATGTTGTTGCATGACTAATTCCACTGAAATCAATAGGAGACGTTTTGTGGAGGACAAAGCTATTTAATGTGAGTAGGTGTGTCCGAATATAGCTTTATCTGCTGCCTATTCACAGGTGGAGCAGTGGGTGTGTCAGTAAAATGAAAGCTGCATTGTGGGAAGGAAGGTGGACAGCTCTGGACTGCAAGGTAAAAGGTAAGAAATCTTATCAAGGTATGCAGGATAGTGACCCTTCTTGCATACAGGTGGTGAGTGTTTTCTTAGAAAATCCTCAGGAGAGGAACATCCCACCAATGGACTTCCTATAGTTCAAGGTGTCCAGTGTTATTCTTATAGCTCAGCCAAAGAAGGTTTGAGCTTTGTAAGTAGCTGATCTGCAAAGTAGTCTTTTTGATGAAGGACTTTGCTCTAACATCTTCCTTATGGATAATTTGTCCTTCAAAAGTTTACTGCACAAGCCATTCGCTGTCAAACATAATCCACACATAATCAAATTATATGCTATAATGTTCATTATAAACACATTTAATGCCTTGGCAATACACAGCAGCAAACCTTGCAACCTGCTTTGGAATTGTCCCAATGATGTTTTTAAGTCAGGAATTTCACATAAATAAGCTTTTTTATGCTAGTTTCCTAGGAATTACACCCAAAAGGAAGCACTAGATCATCTAATCAAACCTGCTCATATTACATGTGTTACATTCACTAATATCAGGCCTCAACTCTTAGCTTTGCTAGTTATTCAGTACTCAAAAGACCAATAAAAAGGAGAGACCAGCATTTCATCCATAACTGAGGTACTGCATTGTCGGGTAATTGATTATGCAGGATATGCACAGATGATCTCAGCAGTGAACCACATCTCATGAAACAGAAGATAATAATAATATTGATATTTAGGTATTTGTTTACACTGGCATTTATAGGCAACCAGACTGAGCCAGCTGAATTGTCCTCTTCTATCAATATTTTACTTTGCTCTCCACATTTTATTCCTGCTTCTCATGTGGAGCGCTTCTAGGAATTGATATGCAAACTACTTCTCTCTTCTTCTGTGATTGACTCTAATTATGGACATTAAGAGATGGGAAGTGGGGTACAACAAGGCTAGAAGTCAGGTACAGAAAAGTGTGGACTTCCCATGTTAAGGCTTGCATTCAAGGGTAAATTCCAAAAATACTATATGGAACGACAGGGGAGAAGATATGTAGAGGTGGGGTCAACCTCTCAGCCTGTACTAGAGAGCTTGGCAGAGCTCCCCAAAATGAACAGAACTGAATTCCTTGAGGAGCTGCTCCATGATTTTTCCAGGGACTGAGGTGAGGCTGACCGGTCTGTAGTTCCCCAGATCCTCCTTCTTCCCTTTCTTAAAGATGGGTACCATATTTCCCCTTTTCTAATTGTCTGGCACCTCTCCCAACTGCCACGAGTGTTCAAAGACAATGGCCAGTGGCTCTGCAATTACATCAACCAACTCCCTCAACACCCTTGGGTGCATAGCATCCTATGGATTTGTACATGTCCAGCTTTTATAAAAAGTCCCTAACCTGTTTTTTCACCACTGTAGGCTGGTCACGGCTTCCCCAAATTATGCTGCCAGGTGCAGTAATTTGAGAGCTGACCTTGCCTGTGAAGACTGAGGAAAAAAAGGCATTGAGTACTTCAGCCTCTTCTGCATCATCTGTGACTAGGTTGCCTCCTCCATTTAGTAAAGGGCCCACACTTTCCCTGATCTTCCTCTTGTTGCTGACATACTTGTAGAAACCCTTCTTGTTACCCTTCATGTCCCTTGCTTGTTGCAACTCCAATTGCACTTTGGCCTTCCTGATTTAATCCTGGCATGCCTGATCACAATACACTTATACTCCTTCCTACTTGTTTGTCCAAGTTTCCATTTCTTGTAAGCTTCCTTTTTGTGCTTAACTCACTGATGAGCTCTCTCCTAAACCCAGCTGGTCTTCTGCCATACTTGCTAGTCTTCCTGTGTATTGGGATGGTTCGTTCCTGCACCCTCAGTAAGGTTTCTTTAAAATATGACCAGCTCTCCTGGACTCCTTTCCCCCTCAGACTGGCTTCCCAGGGGATTCTGCCCATCCATTCCTTGAGTAAGTTGAAGTCTGCTTTTTTGAAGTCCAGGGTCCTTACTCTGCAGCTCTCCATCCTTCCTTTCCTCAAGGTCCTGAACTCAATTGTCTCATGGTTGCTGCTGCCCAAGTTGCCATCCACTACTCCATTCCCCACCAATTCTTCTATTCGTGAGCATGTTAAGGTTCCTAGTTGGCCTCTCCACCACTTGCAGCAGGATGTTGTCTCCAACGCTTTCTAAAAACTTCCTGGATTGCCTGTTGCCCTTCCAGAAGATGTCAGGGTGATTGAAATCCCCCATGAGAACCAGGGCCTGTGATCAGGAAACTTCTGCTGGTTGTCTCAAGAAAGCCTCATCTACCTCATCCTCCTGGTCTAGCGGTCTACAGCAGACACCTACCACAACATCACCCTTGTTGCTCTCCCCTCTAACCTTAACCCAGAGACTTTCAACCAGCCTATCTCCAGCTTCATACTGGAGCTCTGGGCAGCCATACAACTCTTTTAAATAAAGCACAACTCCTCCTCCTCTTCTCCCCTGTCTGTTTTGCCTGAACAGTTTGTATCCATCCGTGACAGTGCTCCAGTCATGTGAGCTATCCCACCAAGTCTCTGTTATTCCAAACACATCATAGTTCTGTGACTGTGTAAGGACTTCCAGTTCTTCCTGCTTGTTTCCCAGGCTCCATGCACTTGTGTACAGGCGCTTCAAGTAACTAGCCAATTGCCATACTTTCTCAGGAAGAATGAGAGTGCCTCCCCTGTTGCCCACTCCTGCTTGTGCTTCCTCCAGGTCACCTACTTCCTCACTTATCTCAGAGCTTTGGTCCCCATCCACTGGTGAACCTAGTTTAAATCCCTCCTCACTAGGTTAGTGAGCCTGTCTGTGAAGATGCTCTTCCCTCCCTTCATCAGTGAATCCTGTCTTTTCCTAGCAATCCTTTTTGGAACAACATCTTGTGCTCAGAGAAGTCAAAGGCCTGCTGGTGACACTATCTGTGCAGCCATGCATTGATCTGCAGGATGCATCTGCTCCTGCTTGGGTCCTTCCCCTTGACTGGAAGGGCTGAGCAGAACACCACCTGTGCCTGAGTCCCTAGCCCGCTTACCCGTGCACCCAGAGCCCTGTAGTCACTTTTGATCTGCTCAGGGCCACTCCTGGCAGTATCATTCGTGCCCTCATGGATGAGCAGTATGGGGTAGTAGTCAGAGGGCCAGATGAGTCTCGGTAACCCCTCTGTGACATCTCATATCCAGGCTCTGGGCAAGCAGCAGACCTCTTGAGACATCAGGTTGGCAGATGGATGCCTCTATGCCCCACAGAAGGGAGTCTCCAACCACCAGCACCTGCTGTTTTCTTTTGGTGGTTGTGGTCTTGATCCTCCCAACCTTAGGGATGCTTGGCCTGACCTCCTCCGGCAATGGAAAGTGCTCCTTCTCCTCTGCTGTTAGAGCTCCATATCTGGTCTTGAGGCAAATTGCTGCAGGTGGAGATGAAGGCTTTTGCTTGCTGCCAGAGGTCACAAACTTCCAGCTTCCACTTTCCTGGGAGTCCGTGTCCTTTTCCTTTTGTAGTACTGCCTCTGGCAGTCCTTCCCCTGCAGTCCTAGAGGTCTTCTTCAGCACTGAATCGATGAAGTGCTCATGGTGGAGAATGCTTCTAAGCCTCTCCACCTCCTCCCGTTGCTCTGTTGCCTGATCCCTGAGAGACACCACTAGGAGGCACTGCTCACATCACAGGCACTCCCTCACCTAGTTGTTGGTGGAAAGAAACTGCAAGCCACAGCCTCCCCAGTCAGACTAGAACCTGGGTGAAAGCCTTGACAGTGAGTGGTCCTGCTTGGACAAACTCCTCACAGGTACAAGCAGAAGAAGAGCTGGCAGTGGCTCTGGCATTGCAACAGCCTCCAGTCATTTTTCTGGGACTTTTAATCCACACCCTCTTTCTTCCTGCCCCTCTATGCAAGCAGACCTTCCCTAGCAAACTCCCCTGTAAGCTGGGAGTATCCAGTACACCTGTGCGAAGCGGCTAGTATTTGCTTTGGATTTGGATTCCACTGCTTCAGGGGACAGTGATTCGATTTGGTGATTCAAATCACTCCTGATTCGATTCAGCCGAAACTGATTCGGAGATTCAGCAGCAGCCAAGTCTCTGAATCTCTGAATCAGCCAGGCCAGGCCCGTCCCCTGCCCCTTTCCCAGCCCAGCAATGGCTGCCCCGCCTGCCCCAGCTCTCCAAAAATAAAGCCCAACTCAGCAGGTGCTGCCAGGCGGGGGGCGATCCCCACTGCCTGACACTGCATGGAGGGCTCTGCATGATCCCCCTGACCCCCCCTTACTCCCCTGCCCTCCCATGGGTGCACCGCCTCGGCCAGCTCCAGCCCTTCAAGAAAAAGAAAACCCCAAAAAAACCCAAACTCACCGCTCCTGCCAATGGGGAGTGATCCTTGCTCCCTCCCACTGC
>NW_005842269.1:970215-987123 GCF_000455745.1 Alligator sinensis | reverse complement strand
CAGGGGGGTGGGGGGTGCTGGCAGGGCCTGCTCCAGCCACTGGGGACTGTCCGAATCATCAAAGCTCTCCGAATCTTTGCTGAAGATTCGGAGAGCTTTGAATCAATTCGGACTCTTAAATTGGTCCCCTGATTCAATTTGGATTCGGAGATTCAGCTACCAAATCGAGCCGAATCTCCTCCAAATCGATCACCACCTGACACTTCACACAGCCCTAGTATCCAGTCCACAAATGTTGTGTATCTGCTTCCATTCCTAGGTGTACAGTCCAACTATTTAGGTCCAAATGCAGAGACAGAGGATAACAGTTTCAAAAGCACCTAAGTGACTCTGGCTCCCTTAAAGAAGAGCCTAAACATATATGGTAGCATTCTTAAAGATATTTAGTGTCCCAAGGATGCAGGTTAGTGGCTGGCAGGATTTCTGAAAGAACCAAAATATATGTAGCAGCCAATTCCTATTAAAGTTAATGGGATTTGTGCTCCTAAACCACATGACCGCTTCTGACAGTCCTGTGGTTAAAATGGGAAACAGAGCCCGAGTCCAAGGGGATGCAGTAGATGTAGGGTAGCTACAAAGAATCCATGAAGCCAAGCCTGTGTGTTACCCCAGTGTAGGCATCTTCCTTGCAGAGACAGTGAATGCATTGTCTTTGTATTCTTCTCTCTGTAGAAGCAAGTGCTGCAAAAACATATTAGGGGAGGAAAGGGTTTAGCTGAGATATTGTTAACAGCCCAGCTAGCCTATGTGCAGACCCCAGTAGAGCCAGGACATGAGGTAGAGCAGGCCTTCTCCTTGCAGCTTGAAATGGTCTCCACTTGAACAGCATTTCTCACTGGGGTATAGTTCCTGTAGGGTGCTCATGGGTGAGTTAATGCATTGCTGCAGTTGCTTACAGATCTCCAAGCACCGAAGGTAGAAGAATGCCTGCCTTACTGTCCTGGGTGATTCCTGCATAAAGGAGAATGGAACCTAAAAATTAAGAATATATATGATCTCAGTTTGTGTCTGCCCTCCCCTCATACAGTATCTCCTGAACGTTTTGTCCAGTTGGCCTCAGATTTCCTAGAAACAAATTCCACGCTGGGATAATGTCATGCTTGTGAAAGTTCAGTCTGATTATTTTTCATTGAGTCCAAGTTAGAGGGAGAGTGAAGACTGGGCATATAACGGATGGCTTCATCCTAACAGCTATGAAAATGTCTTGTGTTGATGATATCTGTGAGACTGCATGGGTCTAACTGAGAGCAGGATCCATCTCCACTGCTGTCCACATCAGGAGTAGTGTGAGAGATTCTTTCATTGATTTAGACTTATTTTAACTGACTTAAGCAAATATGTTCATCTATTTACTAGAGCAATCAGGATATAAAAAGGACCAAAGCCCACATTTAAAGATGCCTGCAACAACCCTGCTGTGACAAACTGCCCCTCCACCTCTTGTCAAGAGAAAGCCTTGGAAAATTTATTTTCAACTGACTTTACAACACATTGTCTCCAATTTAAATGCCCTCTTCCCCCCATTTTTTCCAAAAGTGAACATGAATGTATGGCTACGCATAACATAATTAGGAACTGTGTTTTTACTTCCCAGATGCTGCATAGACTTCTTGAGTGTCCTCATGCAAGTTATCTTGCTCTTTTTATGTATCTGTAAAATGGGCAGAATGCTGTTTCCTTTGCTTCAGAGTAAAATACTGTGAGTTTTTAAAGTCTTGAATGGAGAACAGCATGGATGCAAGAGAACTGTTAATAGTACAGGCAGTTGAAAATTTTCCATGGAAATATTTTTGACAGACAAATTTTATGAATGAAATGAAATGGAAATTTTCAAATACACGGAAAAATTGTTTGCTTGAAAGATTTGGGGTTTTAACTGAAAAACCAGTACCAGAAAATATGGGTTTTGGTTGCCAAAAACTTAAAAAAAAGGTTTTGAATGAGGTTATTTTTCATTTTTATGACATTAACTCAGAACTTTCAAAAGAACTTTTCAATGAAAATGGAAAAAAAAGTTGAAAAATGTGTTTACAACGGAAAACGATAATTTCTTGACCAGCTTTTGTTATTTCTATACTACCTGCACAGCAATACTGTTGGTACAAAGGAAGCACTGTTCTGAGTGAAAGCACTCAGTCTCAGAAGATTGAGAACTGGATACATGATGTTGATGAACATTGATTTATTAATTTCTATAGTTATATTTATGCATTCAGCAATTAATCAAAATTTTGTTTAATTCTTTTTCAATGCATGCCCCATGCCTTAGTTACTACACAGGTAATATACTCTACTAAATCTGTTTTTAATCTCTCTTGAGCTTTTCAGTGATACTCATCACTATAATGCTTAAGTGCATCACACCCATTAGTGGATTTACTCCTGTGAAAATAGGTGGTACTACTATACCCATTTTACAGGTGGGGTTCTGAGGCACAGAGAAATAAAGGCCAAAAGTGTCCAGTAACTTTGGACATCTGCTAGCTAGACCAGTGGTTCTCAATCTTTTCAGGCTCCAGTCACGCCTCCATAACTTTTGCAAATGGAGCTGCACCCCATTTCAAAAAATGAATTAATCTATTACAGTGCTTACCTCCTCAGACAGCACCTGCTCACAGTGAAGGAGTATGTGTTTACATCCTTGCAGAGGGGCCAGACAGAGGTGGCTAGGAGTGGCCAGGCAGCTTGAGTCTGTGCTTATCCCCTCACACCTCAGGGCACCCTTCAAAGCATCTCACAGCATGACAGTGTGCCATGCACCTGGGTTGAGAATCACCTCAGTAGACAGACCTAGGACCTCAGTTTTTCAAACTATTTTCTTCCCTTTAGAGAACACAGAGTAGTTTATTATAGCTAGTGAATTTGAGTGCTGCAACTATAGGTGTTCAACTTGAGATACTATAAAAGAATTAGATTTTCAGGTACTGCTAAATATATGCAGCTATCCCTGAAGTCTTCCTTGTAATCAGACCTCTGAAGCAGGCCACTGTTAGGACCCAAAGCAGACACCCAACATTTCTAGCTCAGCAATTTAGAAAAAAACCCGTTTAAAATATTGAGAGAATTGTCATTTCTTTTTTTATTTTTTCCTTTACTTTTAACAGTTTAAAAATATTTTATAGCTTTCTTTAAAAAAAACAACCCACAGTGAGCTTTTTGTCAGCACAGCACCCCCACTTCTCCCGCTTGTGTGTGTGTGCGTGAGTGTGTGTGTGTGTGTGTGTGTGTGTGTGTGTAGATAGACAGATAACATAAATGCTCATGAGATGCTCATGAGTTCACATCTTCTGGAGCTGGAACTTAAAAAAGAACATTGAATTTTGCTGACTTGTAATAAATCCACAAGAATTGGTAACGCTGCCTATAGTGCAGAGAATAGATACTCATATGACATAAGAACCTGCATATATTTATAGACCTGATCCTGTTCTTGCTGATGTTAAATACAAAGTCCTTATTCACCTTAGGAAGCACAATATTGGATAACATAAGTATGGTTTTTCCAAAACTTCTCAAAAAGGAAGAAGGCTCTTGTATTTTAGACACTGGACTGGGACTCAGAAAATCTGGTTTTAATTTGTAATTTTGCTACTGACTTCCTGTGTGACCTTGAGCAAGTCTTTTAAGGTCAACTTTTTGCTTGCTGCCCTGTATTACTCTTGCATGTGCTACCTGTCTTAAGGTTACCTGTGCAGAAAACAGAGGAAACAGATTCCACAGAACTTCTGCCTAGGCTTAGTGCAGGTATATGCGGGCATACATGTGGAAGTGTTGGTTCTCACATGCTCCCACAATTGGCTGGTCAGCAGAGATGGGCTGACATACAGTGAATGGACACTGTGCTGGGTGGAGACTTGGTCCAGTCTTTGTAGCAGCAGCAGCAGCAGGCTGTTCTGGGTCAGTGAAAAATGTGATGTCACTTACCCTGGGCTAATAGTAAGTCTGCTATTGAGCCATCAATATCCTTGTGTCTCACTTCCCTGTCTATAATTTGAGGTTATTGATGACCTCTTTTCTTCCCCCTTTTGTCTGTGTTCCTTATTTAATTTGCAGAGTTCTTTGGGCAGGGGCAATCTCTTGCTCTGTGTGCGGTCCCCAGGATAATGAAGCCCTGCTCTCATTTGGGGATTGGTAGATGTTACTCATTGGGTCATTGATTTTTCAGGCTAGAGAAAATCTAGTCTTGCCTTCTCTATAACACGGAAAGACAATCTTTGCATGGCAAGCTGTACCTCAAGCCCATATTTGGTGGTTGAGTTAGAGCACAGTTTTTTAAAAGACATCTACCATATTTTCTTGTATACAACATATGCCAAAATAAGATATACACCAAGTTTTTGAAGAGCAGAATAAAGAAAAAAAGATGATTCCTTGTAGTAAGTAACTGAGTAGCAGCATCTAGGTAGCCGAGCCTGCTCGTTCTTCTGCCCTCTGTGGATTACATGCAAAGTTACTTTTGCTTTTGCTTGGAAGAAGCTTGAGCAGTAAAAACTGCTGTTACCATATTGTTCACTTGTAATGCATATCCCAATTTCTAGCAGCTGTTTTTTTTGGAAAAAAGTATGTGTTTTAAGTTAAAAAAGATGATAGGCTTAATTTAAGGAGTTCAAATGATGGAGAATACACCATACACTTTTATTGCCTGGGTTCATTACTCTCACTATTAAAAATGTGTCTCAATTCATCTAGCATATGCTTCTGGCCACTGGGTCTTGTTATACGTTTTTTCTGCCATCTTGTATAAGAATTCTTCCCTTCATTGGGGTGTCTACAAATTGTATCTCTGTAATCCCTGTATCTCTTCTAAACCCTTCTCAATTTTTCAAGATCCTCTTTAAACTATAGACACCAGAACAAGACTCAGTGGGCATGTCTACATGTTCATTAATATGCCACAGTTACTGTGCATTACATTTAGTACTTGTATAATCAAGTACTGAATTAATGTGCAGTAACCAGAGTTACTGTGCAGCAGCACTGGCAAATGATTTTTTAGTGATATTACTGCACAGTAGCCTAAAAATACTGCACAGTAGTGTATTAGCACTGTTTATGCTGTGATGCATTACTGCACAGTATTATTAGGCTACTGAGCACTTAGTGTCTCATGTAGATGTGCCCAGTGTTTCCATAATAGTTGCAATAATGCATTACAGTGGGCATGTTTACACAAGATGCTAACTGCGCAGTAGCCTAATAGTACTGTGCAGTAGCATGTCACAGCACAAACAGTGCTAATACACTACTATGCAGTATTATTAGGCTACTGCACAGTAGCGTCATTATGAAGGCATGTGCTGGTGCTGGTGCTCGGTAACGCTGGTTACTGTTTTAATTTAGTACTTGATTATACAAGTACTAAATTTAATGTGCAGTAACTACGGCACAGTAATGAATGTGTAGATGTGCCCTCTGTCTATAACACCACACTATCCCCGCTTGATATTTCCCTGCTTATACATCATTCACTTATTACTTTACTACTTGTGAGTAAGAAAGCCAACCAATTATGAAACTTTTGTGATGTACCACACCAGCATGTATTTCAGCCATGCATGTACCATATAAGCCATTCACTCATACTGTTTTAGGCCCCATTCCTGTTAGATACTTGGAATCACATACTGATCTATGAACCTATAGAGAGCCCCAGTGAGGTTAGAAGAGCAGCAGAGGTGGGAGAGAGGGAAGGTCTTCCCTGTGGGGAGCCTCTTGCAGGATTAGGGTCTGAGTGTTGCATTTAACCGTTTGCTTAGTTTTGATAGTTAGCAACCTCCTGGCCAATAATCTGTTTGTTTCTTTATCAAGCAGACTAATAAACAGTGCTGTGTTGCTAAATGTGTCTACAGGGAAGAGACAGCCTTTAGCCTTACTCCACTTCTTATGATTATATCAGCCTATTTTAGCTGAGCCAAGTATATTTACATGAAATAATGGAATGAGTTTTGCAAATCCCCCCCCTTTTTTTTTATTATAAGTGACCGTCTAGCCAAGTTCATTTCCTCTCCTGTCTGAGCTCCTCTCTGAAATATATTATCCCACTTATTAAAAGCCAATAGCCTTGCGCTTTCCTTCTCTTCCACCCTCTCAGAAGAAGGGGCATGCAGGGGATTCTCGGATTTAGCGAGTGGGGCACCCCAGAGCTTGGATTCTTCATGAATGAGCTCACATCCTTTCTCTGTATGATAAGAGGAGTGCCTTTTGCATCAGGCAGTAGACTACATAAATATATACACATTGGAAGGGTAAGCCTTTAGCCTCAGTATAAACTGTGATTTCCAAACAATGAGCTGACTGACAAGGAGTCATCTACCAGCCCTCCAAAGCAGGCAAGCTGCAGAGAGTTCTCAGTGGCAATGGTCCGTTCGCTCCAAGGAAATCCATCTCTGCAAGGGAGGAGGGAAAAGTGAGAGAGAGAGACAGACAGACAGACAGAGAGAGATTCCTGTTTGCCTTCTGCACAGAGGGCAGCTGCAATTGTCTTACGACAATACGTCAACATGAATTCATGACAAATCAGCCAGAGATGCGCTACCAGATGAAAACAATAAGGAGGAAGCAAAGTGGGTGTGGGAAGGGAGGGTGGAAAATGGAAAAGAAGGAATTAAATCTAAAGTTCTGGATGCTTTTGTTGCCCTTGTGGACATGCCCCATCATACTTAACAGGAACAAACCCATAGCTATCTACTAACATTCCTTTAAAGTTGGTTTAAAAATGCTTAATACATTTACTATTCTGTAAGTTTTCTAGGACCTTTCCATCTGAGAAGATGATAAAGAATAGCGTGTAACATTTTCTTAGGAGGGATAGTTTACTGGGAACCCTTGAGGAATTAGTGGGTCACCTGGCAGGCTTTTGTAACATGTGATACCATACTTTGTCCCAGGTACAAGGAAGGAAATGCTCCTTGGCCCCACAGTCCCATGTACATAGCCAAAAATAATGCAGAAGAGTGAAAGCACTTTTCAGTGTATTTTTGCATACGAAATTGTTCCTGCCTGATAGCAAAGGGAGAGCTAGCAGGGAAAAGGCCATGGCTTCCTGCTTGCCTCCTAATTTCTATCTTGCAGAAGTCCTTGAAATGGGACGCAATGAATGTTTCCTTTATTAAAAACTGAGCCTTCTCCAACCCACACAGTTTCACAACACTTGATAGAATGCACATTTTCCCAGTGTGTCTTTTTTTTTTAACAATGTCCAATAAAAAATCCTTGCAAGACCTCATGGAAATGTCAGTAGCATGACCAAATTCAACCTTAACATAAATGCGTGCGGATGAATTGAATTCAATAGAAGTTGTTGTCTCTGTGACCAGATCTGGATTGATCGGCCCATGGTAATTTGTCACTTAAGCTATATAATGTTTTCAAAAATTAAAGTTTTGCATATTAATATTAGATTATTAATTGGAATCTATTAGCAGTGGCCTGAAAAGAAAAAAGTATCGAATTCAAATGTCTTTATCAATAAGCCATGTCTTTCCCAATAGTGAAGCTAAGAATGGCATTCAGCATGTGATCTCTATCTCAATGCTGAGTTTATTTTCCTTTGTTCAGGTTCTGCTACATCTTTGACTGCTGTGGCCAGCTGGCATCTGTGCTTGCATGCCATGCTGCCATGCCACAGCTGGTTCAAGCCTGGGGAGACTTGATGGGTTTGCCTTGTTGAGTGGACAATGCACGAAAGTATTTTTTTGCAGTTTCACTTTGCATGCCTATATGGGAAAATTCAGTGGAATGTAATGGGTCTGAAACCACGAGGGTTCTCCAGACATGTAGAAGGATTTTACAGAGATTGCTGTACAATCCTCCTAGCCCCCCCACAAAAAAAACCCCACCAAAAAATAAAACATTCCTACTATCAAATCTCCCCAAAACTCAAAACAAAAACTGAGTAGAGAAGGAAATCCTTCCATGGGTTTTCAAACCCTATTGGAAAGCATTTTTTCTGTTAAATTCCATGGGAACTTTCCGTAAGGTTAGATTCCAAACTTCTGAGTTTACTTTGAGTTTTACATTTGAGTGAACAGGAAGAGTTCTGCTCTCTGCTCAATTTACATTGGATTCTACACCAATCATACTCCTTCAGCCTCTGTGCAGTTACTCCAGATTTTATGCACTGTTCATCGGATCAAAATCTGGCCTATTGTCTCATAATCACTTGCCCCTGACATAGCCAAGTGTCATCTGGTTAAGTCTTTAAAGGGTCAGGTAATGTGGTAAATTTAATCTACAATAGAATCTTGTATCATCCATGTGGGAGCTAATGATACAGCCAGGAGTAATCCAGACTGGGTCATGAGCAACTACAGGGTTCTGGGCTCAAGGGGTTGGGAGCCCAGGTAGTCTTTTCTTTTGTGCTCCCTGTTGTAGGCTGCGGTCCCAGAAGGGAAGGATGCATTGAGGAAGTGAACTGGCAACTCTGAGGCTGGTGCCACTGAGAAGGCTTCGGATTCCTTGACCATGGCATGCACTTCAGGAAGAGAGGACTCCTGGGAAGGGACAGCATCCACTTCACGAGGAAAGGTAAGTCCCTGTTCACGGCCAGGATGACCAATCTTTTGGACAGGGCTTTAAAATAAGATTGTTCGGGGACAGGGATACACAAATTCAAACATGTCCAGGGACCAACATACCAGTAAGCCCAGCAGATAGGGACACTGGGAGAGCCACTCTTGTGGGAGCTGAAGGGATACTTCTCCATGAGCAGGATGGGAAGATGAGGGCCTCAGAAGGAGGACTCAGGTGCCTCTCTACTAATGCCAGGAGCACGGGGAACAAGCAGGAGGAGCTAGACCTCCTACTTTCCAGTGTGCATTATGATCTAGTAGGGATTACAGAGACCTGGTGGGACTCGTCACATGACTGGAGTGTAGCTATAGAGGGCCATACCCTGCATAGAAGGGACTGGGTGGGGAAAAAAGGTGGAGGCATTGCTCTCTGTGAAAGAACAGTACACCTCCTTGGAGGCTGACATCAGCTCCAAAAATGGACAGCTTGAAACCCAGGGGGAAGAACTCGATCTGGAGTTCACCCGAGAATTGACTGAGGCTGCACATGCACGTAACATGGTTGTCATGGGCCATTTTAATTATCCAGACATCTCCTGGGAGGAGCACTCGGCCAAGTTGGAACAGTCATGATCCTTCCTGACCTGTGTTGCGAGCGGTTGCGAGCTCTTCCTGACTCAGCAGGTACACGGGCCAACCAGAGGTGACGCTCTGCTAGACTTGGTCCAGGCCAAAGGAGATGACCTGGTGACCGATTTAAATATAGAGAGAAGTCTGGGCGACAGCGGCCATGAAACCATCATATTCACTGACTGACATAAGGCACATAAATCGGATAGCAGGATTGAAGTCTCGGACTTCACAAATGAGAATTTCAACAAGCTTAGGTCACTAGTAGGGCAAGTGCTGTGGGACCAGGGACCAAAGGCAAAAGGTGTGCATGAAAAGTGGTTGTTCCTTAAGGACGCAATCCTTGAAGCACAAAGGAAGTCCATTCCCATGTGGAGAAAAGGTAACAGAAGGGCTGGGAAGCCTTCTTGGCTAAACAGGGAAATCATGGTCCTCTTAAGAAAGAAGAAAGAGGCTTATAGATTTCATAGACATTAGGGCTGGAAGGGACCTCAGAAGATCTTTGAGTCCAGCCCCCTGTCCCAGGGGCAGGAAGTCAGCTGGGGTCATAGGATCCCAGCAAGATAAACATCCAAATGTCTCTTGAAGGCATTCAAAGTAGGTGCTTGAACCACCTCCAGCAGCAGTCTATTCCAAACCTTGGGGGCTTGGACAGTAAAGAAATTCTTCCTTATGTCCAGCCTGAAACGGTCATGGAGGAGTTTGACCATTCGATCTTGTCATCCCTTGGGGTGCTCTGGTGAACAGACGTTCCCCCAGATCCTAGTGAGCACCCCTGATAAACTTATAGGCGGCCATCAGATTGCCCCTCAGCCTGTGCTTTTCCAGGCTGAAGAGTCCCATGGCTCTCAGCCTCTCTTCATAAGGTCTGCTTTCCTGACCTCTGATCATGTGCATGGCTCTCCTCTGGACTCTCTCAAGCTTCTCCACATCGTTTTTGAATTGTGGAGCCCAAAACTGGACGCAATACTCCAGCTGAGGCCTCACCAAGGCCGAGTACAACGGGAGAATGATAAGCATGCTGCAGGTTTTTCTTCCCAAGGTGGAGAACCTTGCATTTTTCAGTGTTAAACACCATCATGTTCTTGTCCGCCCATTTCCTCCTGTCCTCAGGTGTGAATGCTTTACCCCGAAGTTTGGTACTTTATCCCAAAGTTTGGTGCTTTATAAACGTTGGAAGCTGGGGACGGGCCCCAAGGAGGAATATTCCATGACAGCTCACATTTTCAGGGAACAAATAAGAAAGTCTAAAGCGTCAACCAAACTTAGATTAGCAATGGGAATCATGGACAATAAGAAGTCCATCTTTAGGTACATAGGGAACAGAAGGAAAACAAATGGGAGTGTGGGGCCACTGCTCAACAACTCAGGAGAGCTGGTTACCGGCACCCAGGAGAAAGCTGAACTCCTGAATGACTACTTCTCCTCGGTCTTTCAAGGGGAAAACCATACCAGGTAGAGTAGAGGATGAGCACGGTAGGAATAATCGCCTTCCTACTATTGCCATAGAATTGGTGTGTATGACCAATTAATAAAATTAGATGTATACAAGTCAGCAGGACCGGATGATCTTCATCCAAGAGTGCTGAAGGAGCTGGCTGGTCATTACGGAACCCCTGGCAAAACTCTTCCACAACTTGTGGCACTCTGGAGAAGTCCCTGAGAACTCGAAGAGGGCCAATGTTGTGCCCATCCACAAGAAGGGCAGGAGGGAGGACTCGGGTAACTATAGGCCAGTCAGCCTAACTTCCATCCTAAGGAAAATCCTAGAAAAGTTCATCAAGGAGTCTATCTGTGATAAGCTTGCAGAAGGTAAGATGCTGAATGACAGCCAGCATGGCTTTGTTGCGGGCAGATCTTGCCTTACCAACCTCATCTCCTTCTATGACCGGGTAACTCGCCACCTGAACACGAGAGAGCAGGTTGACATTGTATACCTAGACTTCCAGAAGGTCTTTGATCTAGTTTCCCACAATGTCCTTGCGAGAAAATTGGAGGATTGTGGGCTTAACTCCGAGACAGTCAGGTGGGTGAGAAACTGGCTGCAGGATAGGACCCAGAGAGTCACAGTGAACGGATCTGTGTCATCCTGGCGAGAAGTGGGCAGTGGTGTCCTGTAGGGATCGGTGCTTGGTCTAGTACTTTTCAATACCTTTATTAACGATTTGGATGTGGGAGTGAAGAGCTCACTGGCCAATTTTCTGGTAGACACAAAGTTATGGGGGAGCATGGTCACATTTGAAGATAGGCTACAGTTACAGGCAGACCTAGACAGGCTAGCAAGTAGGGCAGATTGGAACCAGATGAAGTTAAACATTGAGAAATGTAAAGTGCTCCACTTCGGGATGAGCAACCCTCTACACACCTACAGGCTTGGGGACGCCAAACTGACTAGCACCACGAATGAAAGGGACTCGGGGGTAATAATAGACCACACTATGAATATGAGCTGGCAGTGTGATGCTGTAGCCAGTAGGGCAAATAATACTCTTGCATGAATCAATCGATGCATCTCCAGCAAAACCAAGGTGATTCTTCTGCTCTACGCAGCACTGGTGAGACTGCAGCTGGAGTAGTGTCCAGTTCTGGGCATCACACTTTAATAAGGATGTGGACAAGCTTGAGAGAGTCCAAAGAAGAGCCACCCGTATGACCAGAGTCTTAAAAGGCAAGCCATACAAGGAAAGGTTGAAGGATCTGGGACTCTTCAGCCTGAGGAAAAGAAGGCTGAGAGGGGACCTGGTAGCAGCTTACCACTACACTAGGGAAGTACATCAAGGGCTCAGTGAGCAAGTGTTCACCAGGGCACCTGAAGGGAAAACCAAGAGTAATGGCCGCAAACTCCTGGAAGATCGATTCAGGCTCAACATTAGGAAAAACTTCTTCACAGTCAGGGTGTCCAGACTGTGGAACAAGCTCCCTCCAGAGGTGGTGCAGTCACCTACTCTGGAAATCTTCAAGAGGAGACTAGACAGTCACCTCGCTGGGGTCACCTGACCCCCAGTTCTCTTTCCTGCTTGGCGCAGGGTGCTGGACCTGATGATCTTCCGAAGTCCCTTCTGGCCTTACAATCTATGAATCTATGAATATACCTCCTGTTGCCCCTACTTCCAACTGTGTTTTGTCCTGACACACAGCAGCTTGATTATACCTGATGTAACATTGTATTTGCTGCACTACCTCAACACTTTGTACTCAAAACACTCTTCTTTTGCAGAGAACAACCTCTATAAACTTGTACTTAGAGATCGCTTTCTGTCCAGAATTATTACAGGACTTTACAATTATTTCCTTATTAAAAGACTTTGTATTGTTGTCCATGTTTTATACATGGAAGGAGAGATGGGCCATGGACCCCAGGGGTAATGGAGAATGCAATGTTACTGCTAGACAGAGACTCCCCCAGGGGTCATGCTGAGGAGGGAATCCCTTAGTCCTGGGTAGTGGAAGATGCAGGAGCCAGGTGATAGGAGCTACTCAGGGACTGCAGAGAAGGTAGGGAAATCAAGGATGGCACTGGGTAGCAGGCAAATAGTATTTCATGTACATGTTAGTAAGACACCAGAGTCTATTTGAAGCTGTCATTATTCACCATGACCGCACATGTTACTGTCTTTGGATAGCAGAAGATTTTCTTCTGACTGTAGGTTTTAAAGTGTGCGGAGGTGGTGGAGTAGAGGCCAGGGCTTGTTTCTCACTGCTACTATAGTTGTGAGATTTCTCTGTGGTTTTCCCATTATGAGGGAAACCCCCTTTTTTGCCCATATCATTCTCTGTCACTATTTAAAACATTGTACCACCCTGGCATTTTCCATTTTCTGTGCTTTCCCAGGCCTCTATCTCTCTTCTCTTTTCCAGCCATCAGAGTAGAAACTTGATGTCTTTATTTTATTCTTTCTCTATTCAGTCCCTGAACTGGTGCAAGTTAAACATATCCCTGCTGCCATGGTTTTACATATTAAGGTCCTGGTTTAAACTCTGACCTAGCCACTTTTTTCTGTTCCCATTATGGTAAAGGACTGGGACTTAGGAGGGGATTCTCAACAAATAGCCCTACATGGTCCCCCTCGCACATGAATAATTGGGGGAACAGGCAGTATGGGGTGTTCCATAGTAATAATACTTAGTTGTTACTGAGCGCTCTTCATGCATAGATCTCAAGATGTTTTCCAAAGGACATCAGTATTGCTACCCCCATTTTAAAGATGGGGACAGTGAGGCACAGTTAGGTGAAGTTACTTGTTCAAGGCCACCCGGGAAGCCAGTGACAGAGGTAAAATAGATCCTTGGTTTCCTGCATCTCAATCAAATGCAGTATTCTAGACCTCAAGAGGACCATTACTAATATGGGCCTGTTCTTTGGCTGAAGGGTCTGAGCATTAAGCTGGTAACAGTAAGCATGGGAGTTTAAGTCTGGGTGTGGGCAAGTGATCTTCAGTCTAAATTTGCTGTGGATTGGACTAGATGACCTCCTGAAGTTGCCTCCAACCCTAATTTTCTATGATAAGAAAATATGGTGCAGGCCGCGTCCAGGCGAGCATGGACATTTGGTTTTCCGGGGAATGCCTGTGCAGCAGGTTACTCTGGGTGAAGTAGGGGAGGCCAGGGTCAGCAATTATGCTGACCCCAGCATCCTTACCTGGTGTCCTGGGGGCTGGAGAAGCTGCAGGTGCGGCACTCCTGCAGTTTGTCGCCTGGCTGGCAGTCGGAGCATGGCTCTGGCAGGCCAGGGTCCAGTTTTGGGCAGTGTGCGCTGTAGCTGTGTGCACCATCCCACTTTTTTTCCGCATTGATTTTTAGATCCTGCAATCTCCTGGGGTCAACCCCTTCCCCCCATGCTGCAAGGTAGCAGTGTGGGAAACGCCTGAATGTGCAGCGTTTGGTGCCACACACAGGTCTGCAGCTCCACAACTGCATTTGTCTGGACACAGCTTCAAAGTCTGCTCAGACTTATTTTGGAGGCTGGGTCTGTCACACCTGGTCCCTGAATTTGGGCTTAGACTAGAGCAACCTTTGGCTCTAAGGGTTCCTGGGCTATGGCTCCCATGGCCAAAAGACCTAATACAGTTTAATGTTATTGCTGGGTTGCATGCTTACCAGTTAGGTAGTCTGATTTCAAAGGCATTACTCACTCTGGTAATCACTATGGATCTGACCCCAGAACTCACTGCTATTGGCATGTCAGCATGCAGCTCATCTCATTCACTTTTTCAAGTAACCCTGATTGGTGATATGCTGTTGTCCACCTCATGACCTCTACGGAAGCATAAGACTTGGCCAAAGACATCCAAATCATTGGATGTCATTTAGAAAGTCATTTTGGGTCTGATGCAAAGCCTGCAGCTATCTGAGGGACTCAATTTGTTGATTACTTTTGTTTTTGGGTCAGGCTATGGCAGAGTTAGCAGTGGACCCCATAGCTCTTGAGTATGATTCATGCTGACAACACTCACTGACAACACTCTCTGTAACAAACTAGGCCCCTTGCAATATGAAGGACTAAAATATGCTAGCTGTAAAATGAGAAGTTATGTTTTTTAAGGGAGATTTTCTTTAAATGATGCACTGAATCATATTAGGTTTAGCAAGGACAAGAGTTAATAAGATGAGTCATTCAAAGCCACAGCTTCTTGAGAACAGGGACCATAGCGTTTACCCCCACTTTAAGATCAGACTGGGTTAACTTGGTTAGACCTCAGCTGCCCTATTTTGAGTAGAAAGGACTGTCAGCTTTCTCAGAGCAGTTAATCTTTGTTAAATAATTCTTACCTAAAAGGTTTTTTAAAGCAACTTTGAGCCAGGAAAGTGAAAAAATACTTATACAAGTAGATACTTGGTTTAGTCCACTCTCTCCAAACTATTCCATATTCAGTAAAGTGTGTGGATCAGATGCTCAGCTGGTATATCTCGGAGGAACTTAATTGGCTTCAGAAGAGCTGTGCTGATTTTTGGCCAGTTCATAAGAACATAAGTATATAAGAAGTTCCATTTACTGGATCATAGGTCCATCCTGTCCAGTATCCTGTGTCACACAGTGCCAGAGGGCAGATGCTGAAAGGGAGAATGAACTGGGTATGATCAGCGTTTTTCCCACTATTCCTTTCTCACTTGCATCCTCCAGCATTTAAGGTTTAAGAAGTTCTCATTCAGAGGCTGTATCCCTAGCTCCCATGCTGAATAGCTACTGATGCACCTTTCCTTCAAGAATTTGTCCAATCCCTTTTTGAATCTGGCTAAACTGTCAACTTCCACAACACCTGGTCGCAGTGAATTCCAAACTTTAATTATATGCTGTGTGAAAAATGACTTCCTTTTGTTAATTTTAAATTTACTACCTAGTCCAGTTAGTTAGCTTTCAACTTCCTACACAGTTGAGGGTTTGTCCCTGTTCATTTTTGCAGTGCATGCACCATTTATAGAACAACAGAAAATTATTCCATTAGAATAGGAGTAGAAGTATATAGGTAAAATTCAGCTTTTATATTTGGAAGCCATTAACAACTTGCCCCACTTACATTTTCAAGATAGAAAGTCTGGGGCATGTTTGGTTCCCAGGTACTGTGGTATAAATTTGAAATGATCAACTTCAGCAGAATAATTCCAGATTGACATGACAAGAATATAGCAGTACCTTATTCTCTATAATAGTTAGCTTTGATTTTACTTCATAAATTATATCGCTATAATGTTATTTTCCATTCTTCCCCTTGAAAATAGCTATTATGCAGTACTGCTGTCACAGAATAAGAACCTAGAAATGACAGCATAAGCCTTCTCTCTAATTCCATGAAAAAAGTTGTCTGTTAGGAAGAACTAGTTAGGCACTAAGATGCTAGGAGAGATATCATATTTTCAGTAAAATGTTATTTCTTTTGACATGCTGTAATACGCATTTTTTAACAACTTGTGGGCCAGCTGGGGCTCAAGGGCTCTGAATACCTCAGAGGGTCTGGCCTGAAACAAGGAAGGAGTTTCCCCCCCTGCTTAGTCACATGGGCTAAGTATAGGCGTTCAAGAGGCCCATGGTGGAAGTGCTCTAAATTTCAAACTTCAATCTAAGCGCCCAAAATTAGGTCAGGAGAAAGCAGAACACATGGCAACCCTTGGGGGTGATGGGGAAGAGCTTGGAGCCTGCCTGCAAGGGCAAGGGCAAAAGGTGTGGGGTGGGGGGACTCTCACATGCCTCCCGGCATGCCCTGAGGTCTCCCTGGGCTGCCAAAGACTCCAGAGTGGAGCTGAATGGCCGAGCTACCCCGATTGGCTGGCAGGGATATCATGGCACTGACCTGAACA
Source organism: Alligator sinensis (assembly GCF_000455745.1). Lineage (NCBI taxonomy): Eukaryota > Metazoa > Chordata > Crocodylia > Alligatoridae > Alligator > Alligator sinensis. The sequence goes on along the minus strand of NW_005842269.1, from coordinate 970,690 downwards.
GTGGCTTGTCATGGGCATGCGCCCTCATGGCCACGAGCACCAGCTGGCTGTCCCGCGCAGGGCTACCCAGTGCACCCTGCACCTGCCAAGTATGTGTGTGTCCCAGCTGCCTGGGTTCTGTGTGCATGTCTGTGTCTGTGTCTGTGTGCATGTATTTCCATGTGTGCGTGTGTGTCCCAGATACCTGGATTCTCCCCCCCTCCCCGATATTGGTGTCCTCAGCACCATGGAGCAACCAAGCTGTCTGAATCTGTGAAGCCTTGGCCAAGTAACTTCTCACCCAAGCAGACTGGGAGCCCTCCCTAAATGAATAGAGCTGGAGGGCTTCAAGTGCCCACACCCTGGCCCCAGGGCATGGGTCTCTAGTCCTGGGTTCCTCTAGCCCTGGATCAAGGAGCATTGCCTGTTCCGGAACCTGGACCCATGCCCAGGGGGCTGCCTATCCTCACAGAAGCTGTGGTGCCCCCCTTTCAGC
>NW_005842269.1:951730-970196 GCF_000455745.1 Alligator sinensis | reverse complement strand
GATAGGCTGGTGGGCTGCCCCCTTCCCCCCATTCTCTCTGGGGCCCTGCACCTATGTTAGTGACTGCCAGCAGTTGAGGGTTTCAAGTTAGCTCTAGAAGGCAGACTGCGTTCTTCTTCTTATGTCACTTGGTCTATTGCCCTAGAGTACAAGGAATATATCTGTGTGTGTAAGTTGTACAGCCTGTTATAAGTCTCTGTGCACTGTTAAGTACAGTGTCAAGCTTTTTAGTGTGACAACTTCTGGACTGTACAGGAGCACAGAAGTCTGCTGGGGCATATACCATTGCAAGTGCAGTGGTTCTGAGCACTTTGAAGTTGGCACACCATGTCATGCTGGCTAAATGTCATAAGGCAGATACCTGCGCAGTGACTTTACTGCTGACCTTCTGAATGTGATTTTTATAGGTGAGGAAATGATCTAATGTGACTCCTTGGTAAATTAGGGTATGCTCATAGGGTTGCCTATTCTGATATTCAGCATGCTCTTGACTCAAGGATTGTCCAGGTGGAAGAGCAGCAATACTGATTTATTGATGCTCCCCATTGCCCTGGTGCCTTGCAAACACCCTCCCCACAACTGACACACCACTGGCCTGGAAGAAAGCAGAGGTGCCAGCATCGGGACACCCTACTGTTGTTGGGGGCTTATCAGTCTGTTACACTTGAATGGGGCCATAAATCTGGGTAATTGACAACTGACTGCCCCATCCTTCAAGGTTGCATTGGTTTCCTTAGAAAGACCAGCATGTTTCCCTAGAACCACCTGACACAAACTCACATCTAAACAGACCTTGATATACATTGAAATATTTTTTCGATCCCCACAGCCAAAGTGTAACCAATAGGTGAAACTACATGTTTTCTCTGGCAGTCCTCCAGGTGCCATTTGGGAAAGCAGCTATGAATAAACACTGCTGCAGGTAAGGTGCAGTGAGAAATGGGAATTCTCCCTAGCAACCCGCCCCCCATTCCCTCCCTCCCTCCCTCTCCTCCAAGAGAAGCAGAGAAGGCTCATCTGTCTGGACCCTGATGCTTGGGTTTTCCAGCCCTCCTGGCTCCCAAGGCAGGGAGGTGGAGCCCAGTCATCTGGGTTTTCCAAGCTGGGAGACAGAACATGGGCATTCTGTGCAATAGTCAGCACTGAGTCTGGACAGAGGACTCACCAGAGGTCCCTCGGTGTCTATCTTATCTGCAGACTCCTTATTTGTGTGCGGGAGCCTTGGTCATGGAGCCTGAGACGTTGGATCCAGGATGGTTTCCTGGACACTTGCAGATTGCTGGAGACACATGCGTCGACAGCACTGGCAACACGAGGACCAAATGGGACCCTCAATGTGAGGCATTAGAATGGTTAGTGACTGCTTGCATCCACTGTACTGCTGCACTTGAATAAGCCGCCTAGGCTGAAGAATGCCCTGTGAAGGTCCAAGGATGAGGTCTGTGGATGGCCAGCTACTCTTTGAGGGAGGCCGCACACACCACTATAGAGCTGAGAGAGTTACAGCACGAGATAGGGAGTTTATGCACAGGATCAAAGACCACTTGGGATCCAGCTGAGTGGTGTCAGCACTGCCTCCTGTGGGGAGACCATTGCCCTCCCAGGTAGGCTGCTGCCCAACTCCACCCACCTCACAACCCCGGCATGGAGAGCCCCGCTCCAGGGATTTCTCCCTGGGCTCCAAAACATCCACCCCACCCTCCAGCGGGGGCTAAAAACCCCCAGAATGAATTCTCTCTTCTCCCTTTCCTCCCTCCCATTCTGAAAACAGCAGCAGGCTGGAAGGCAGAAGTTACAGAAGACACTCTGTTTTGAAACATCTTTATCTGACTCATGCAATGAGGGTTCAGATTTTTACCTGATAGGCCATATTTTAAGTGGTCTGCAGCTGTGCATTTGTGTTTGGTCATGGCTATAGACCGCTTTCTGTGGCCAGATCGGGTGAAAATTGTCATTCTGTCTGTGCCCCAAGGGCACTTTTACACATTTAAGCTCCGCAGCGCTTGGCGCTTTGAAAAGTTGTATAAGCAGCAAAATGCACTTCAGTGCTGAGAAAATGACAGCAGCGTGCTTTTGAACTAGAACACATTTGGGGTGCTTTAGTTCAAAAGCACACCACCACCATTTTCTGCACGCTGACACGCATTTTGCTGCTTATACAACTGCACATGACACAGGGCAGTTTGCATCAGTCTGCTCCAAAGTGGTGGATCTCCAGCATGTCATGTGACAAAAAGGTCTGTGTATAAATGCTCAACGTGACTTGGCCAAAACGAAACAGAAGTCCTTGAGTACTTGGGACTGAACCCAGGCTTCATAAGTCACGATTCAATGCCTTCCCCTACAGAAGCATTTGTCTTCTCAGAGCAGCTTCCCTTGTATCTCTGAGCTTTTATAGCTTTTACCATAATATTAGCACTAACAGAAAAAGAAGGGATTTTTTTTCTTTTTCAGAAGGGTAGTTGTGAGGGAGCGGGAAACCCTGAATGTGGGTAGATGAAGTAGAGAAATGAGAACATATATCTAGAAGTTTAGCAAAGGATGTATTTTTAACTGTTTACTTTCAGTTTTGCTTAGTAATTTTAACCTTGCCTGGAATGCACTTAGATTGCAAGCAATGAGTATATCTGCATTTTTATTTTCGGTTTGAATTTTCAAGTGTTGCAGTCTGTAACCATGTGTTTTCAAGTCACTTTCAGAATCTATTTTTATGGCCTCATCAAGAACAAGTTACTAATTTCTAACTAGTTCTCCTTTTCTTAACGGATGCAAGAATAAGATTGCTATGGTGCACATGCATCACTAATGGTTAATGTCTAAATTCCTAGAAGAGGGGAAGTCACACAATAGTTCTGAAGTTGGCAAGATATACAGTGCATCATAATATGTTTAGCATACAAAGATGAAAAAAGAAAAAAATATGTAGAAGAGGAAGGAATTAGTATGTTTTATGAGACTGAGAATTTATGGCATTTTTAGAGCCAAGTGACAGAGATATTAACCCGACTCTTTCCTAGTGGTAGATCCAGGTGAATATCTCATCTTATACCAGTTGTCAGTTACATTATGGAACAACAGTAACACAATGAGCATATGGGTCTGCTGATTGTAGTGATCCTTTAGCACAGACCAAGAGTGGGCTCCAGAAGCCAAAAGAGATCAGTTGAAATAGTGCAAGGTAGTGTTTTGGAATTTCTACTAGGTTTTACTATGAAATTCTGTAAAGCCTCACTCTCAACTGTCCTTATATGGTGAGTCCCATTAAAATATGTACCAGGTTTTAGCCAAAGACAAAGTTATCGTGCCACAATGTTTGGATATGGTCTTCCTCTTCTTGTTCAGTTCTTTTAAAGTACAGTTACTGCAGATATCTGTAGAATCTATTTGTTAGCTACTTAAACCATGCTAAAGGAATGTATAGAAAAATGTCTAATGCATTTGAGACTTTAATTCTTATACATCATTTGTGATAGAAAGCATTCTCTATAATATCAAACTTTTTTAGTCAAATGTTCATCTATGCTCATTGGGAGCCCATCCAAATTTCCAGTTTCTACTTACATCACCTCCAGGAATCCCCTGAGGTGGCATGTGCTATTACTCTGCCTCCTCTCAGAGTATGACCCTGTAGCAAGATTCACAAGTACTCTCTGGAGTGTCTACCTGAAGAATTCTTGTCTGGTCCATCATGGTCTTCTTCTAACCCCTGTAAGTCCCTGCACCAGTCATTTGGGATTGTCCTGCTACATGTGATGAGAGTGGGAATGTGCAGTTAATTCAACACTTCTGTATTTCAATATGGGCTCGATAGGTTCAGTTCCTGATTTGGATTGGTTCTTATTCTCTCTGTACTAACACTCAGATTCCAGTTTCCCATCTTTTGTGTGGCCACCTGATTGTTTTCTCTGTCTGGTTTGTAGCTGCTTCTTTATACCTCTTCTGGAGGAAACAGCTGCCCCTTGTCTTTTCCTTGATCAGAATGCTTGTACTTGATATGTATTTGCTCAGCACTGTGGGCAAAATATTTGATACACTGAGCTGGTACCCTGTCAGAGGAAAAGCTCTCATCAGCTTTGACTGGAGCAGGATTAAGATCGCTGTCCTTTTTTCTTCCTTATGCTGCTCGAAAACAGCTATAGATCCTAGTTTAGGGATTCTCAACCAGGGTGTTGTGGCACTGTGGGGTGCCATGAGATTCTTTCAAGAGTGCCACCATGTGCCAGTCAATATTAGTACTGTTAGGTGTGCAAATACCTACACATTATTCACAAAATAAACCCAGAGATTTCAAGTAGTAATCTGTAGTGCCCAAAATATTCTGACCTGTTGTGGTCTTCCTGAGTTCTTTGCAACAGAAGAATTGCTCTAATATTCTTCTGTAATCAAAACATGAGTGAAAGCTAAGAGCTGGCATTTTCTGAGGGGTGCCTCGAGTCTAACAAGAGGTGCTTTGAGCCTAGAAAGGTTGAGAATCGCTGTCCTAGCTGAACTCAGTATTCTCAATAGAGAAAAAGAAAACAAAGCTGAAATGAGTGTCTTTGTAAGAACGTGGAATAAGGAGGGAATAACTACAGGAAGAGTTGCTTGCTTTATTTTTCCTTGATGGAACTGAAAACCTTGGAAGCAGGTGTGAAAGCAACGTGGACTTCAATAACTGGAAAGTAATTTTAGTTTTCTTATATGAGTGGCCAAATGCTTTGCTTTTCCAAGGGCAATTTCTAGCCACTAGGGCATTGAAAATCCGACAGTTATAATTCACCATGTACATGCCAGAACTTCTGGGAAGGCTAAAAAAAATAATATAAAATTCTACAGTGCTACATAAGAAACCAAGGGAATGCCATCAAATTCTGCATGGCCTTCTTCTCTAATAGCCAGGCCTTTGAGAAAGGTGGAGGGAGAGACCAGTCCCTACTCAGCAGTTTTGGGAAATGGAGAATGGTTAAATCATGGGCTTTACCTTGTCAGTAGAAATGTAAAAATGTCAAACTAAAAAAAAAAAAAGTATTTCCATATTGGGTGACATGTTTCTTTTTCAGTTATAATTGCCACAGCAGTATAAGCATGCAGCACAAGGTTTAGATTAGTCAAGCACATTTTTGTGTATCATAGTAAAAGATTCCCTGACCTGCCAACCCACCCCAAATCCAGGTTTTGTTGGGGAGGGGTTTGGGGGGGTAAGGGGGTGGGGCATAGATTTTATAGTTAAATTCCATCTACTGTCTTTAGGGAAGCCTTAAAGTGTGGACCAAGGAGGTTGTTTTCCATGTACTGTTCCCACTCGCTGTTTTGGGCTAACTTGTAGTATCTTGTTCTGCTGTATAGAATTAGGTATTTCAATTGCACTATGTGTGGACAAGGTATATCTCAGTATAAACAAAGGCAGTACAAACTGACCTTAAATTGTAAACACTTTCCTTGCTGCCACCGTGACAATTCTTTCTTCTTGGGGCAATTCTCTGTCATCAAGCTGAGCCTGCCATCCTTGCTCACTTTGAGTAACACTGCAAGTAGTTGCATTTAAAACAGATAGTTGCATTTAAAGTCTAGTTTTTGGCCCCACACTTCAAGAAGGATGTGGATAGATTGAAAAGTGTCCAGCAGAGAGCAACAAAAATAATTTGAGGCCTGGGTGAGGAAAGGCTGATAGAGATAGAGTTATTTAGTCTGGAGAAGGAAAGATGGAGGAGAGATTTGATCACAGTCTTTAAATACCCAATAGGTGATTATAGAGAAGATGGAGATAGATTTCTCTTTGTTGATGCGGTGGACAGGGCTTGGAACAATGGCCTCAAACTGCAGCAGAGAAAATTTAGGTTGGTGATAAGGAAGAACTTTCTGACTATAAGGGTGGTTAAACATTGGAAAAAGCTGTGGTGGCAGGGCACTGACAGTGCCTGCCATTTTAAGTTTAGTCAGTGAGCTGGATAGGTGAGGCTCGCCCTCATTAGAGCAGCCTACTACTTAAGAGGCAAGCACATAGTGCCAATAAAAAGCCTTATGTTACTATCAGGCAGGAAACTGGCTAAAGGAGCTGGGCTGGGTTAGGGCCCCATCTCAGGTGGAGGGCTGCCGTCTAGCAGTTACATCAGGGGAGTGGAAGGAGTTATAACACTCAGCTTGAGGACTGTAGCTCCTGGAATAACTGGAGGAAAGGGTAGGAACCCTTGGGGATGGAGGAGGTTCCAGGAGACCCGAGAGGGTCCCTAGCCTGGCTGGGGTGGAGAGAGTGGGGCTGTGGACTAGGACCCCTGAGAGTACCCTGCAGGCATGGAGAGAGTGGAGCCTTCCCAGCTGGCGCAAGGGGCCATCAGAGGACTTAGAATAGGTCTGTGGAGCTCAGAGGCCAGGGACACAAGTGGAACAGTGCCAGGCAAAAAGGGTACCAGGAGAGTGCTGAGGATGAAGAACATGAGGGTCTTGAGGTGCCAGAACCGGTATAGGGGTATATGGCTCTGAGAGTGAGGTCCAGAGTGAGGGAGAGGGTAGATGGCCAGGGGGGCATTGCACCACCTCGACTGGCCCAGGGGGGGGCGGGTGCAAAAGGCAGAGGTGCTCACCGCAAGGGGCGGGTCAGTTCTGTAGAGGGCCTGGCACCCCAACTGGCTAGAGAGCAGGGCCAGGCCTAGACAGGCAAAGATCCCTAGAGTAGGGGTCCACCAGTGAGAGGTGGGAGCCAGAGTTATCTTAACTCATATGAAGGGGGTGAGTAAAGCCACCTGAAAGTTTTGTTGCAAGGGACTGGGCTGAACAGGAGCCATGTTAAACCCGAAGGAGAACCAGGACCCTGAGAAGAGAAAAATCTCCCAGATGGGAAGAGGTGTGCCCCAAGGGAGAACTGGGGAGAGCTGAAGGACAGGGCAGGGTGGCCTGCCACTTCTCCTGGGTAAGACCTGAAACTGTACCCTACTGGTGCTGGTTAGTGCGGTGGGGCTGCCTGTGGCAGAGCAGTCTCCAGGAAAGGCCATACATGGGCCACTTCAGGGGAAGGTGAGGCTGGGATGCCGGAAAGCCTCAGCCCCCACTGCCTTGTGGATGACCCTATGGAGGGGAAAGGATAGGGGAGTACAAAAGGACAGAAAAGCACTATGGGGCCAAAGCCTACTGAGCAGGGTCTGAGGGGCAAAAGGCTCAGGGAGAGGCCAAGGCCCATTGTGTGGGGCCTGAGGCCTAAGGAGGAGTGTATAAGCCTAGTGATGGTTCAGGGCCATGGTCCAGCAAGAGGCCTGTTGCCCAAGGAGTGTATACACCCAGTGAGGGACCAGGGTTGGGCGCCATAGAGGGACCTGAGGCCTAAAGTGTGTGTGTGTATGGCTCAGTGAGGGGCCAGAGTATGAGTATGGCCTGAGTGGGCCAGAGGCTGAATTCGGCCCAGTAAGGGGCTGGGGGAGTAGTACATAGAACAGGATGCCATCTGCAAGGTGTGGGGCACAGTGTAGGGATGGTTTGGAGCTGTGCATTTGACCCAAGGCACCAGAGCCACAAATGGGGCAGCCTCCTGCATTTCATATATTCATTTTACATCAAAGGCATGGTAGGTGAGATCAGGGTAGACCCCCTCCCCCGCCCCCCCCAACCAAACAGGGGTGGGGGGGCATCAATCTCTTCGGGTGCCTGGGGACACCCCCTGCCCCCCATTACAGCTACCTAGAGAAGTTGTAGAATCTGTATTCCTGGAAATGTGAAGGGCAGATTAGACAGACATTTGGCTGGAATGGTTTAGTCAGATGTTCCTTTCTTGAGCAGGGGATGGACTAGATGACCTCATGAGGTCCTGTCTAACCCTACTTTCCTATGATCCCACAATCCTAAAGCAGTATGGCTATTTCCAAAGGGCCAGATTCTGATATCCTCAGTCTTGGCACATCCTCTATGTGAGATATCCTCTATATGAGATGCTTACTGCATGATAGCCTAATAACAACTGTGCAGTAGCCAGTCAAAAACCATGCTAGCATGCTACTGAGTGGTGTTATTAGGCTACAGCATAGTAAGCATCACAAAAAAACTGTGCGACAGCCCTACTGCGCAATCTCATGAGTTACTGTGCATTTAGTTAGTACTTCATTAAGCATGTACAAAACTAAATGCACAGTAACTACTGCACATTAATGAACGTGTAGATGCACTCATTGAGGTGTACATTACTCCTTAAACAGCCTTCTTGATCTAATTAACTTCTAAAGGGGACTACTTTTAGAATAAGGTACAACGTAAAGTGTTGAAGGGTATTAGCATCTTGCCTCTAGTGAAGAGAAACAGAAGGGCAGTAGAATTTGGTCTGTAGGGAGTGGGTAGAAGGGGGCTTCTGGGGGTAGGTGGGATAGAATTAAGGAGCTTCAAGCTTTACTAAACAGTTTTGATATGTCTGTGCAGATACTGCCAGCTTGTGTTAAGGTAAATTATGCCATTTGCTGAGTTCCAATTATTTCAGTGGAATTATACATGGAAGGCTAGATCATGGCATCAGGTAGGAGAGGAGGAGCACATGGTGGTTCTACTATGGATCAGGTGGGTCTGGGGAGGGAGTAAACTAGAATGGATCTTATAACTAATGCAACATGTACACACAAAACTAGCAATTTTGGCATCTTGGGCAGAGATTTCATAGATTTCATAGACATCAGGGCTGGAAGGGACCTCGGAAGATCATCGAGTCCAGCCCCCCGCCCAAAGGGCAGGAAGTCAGCTGGGGTCATAGGATCCCAGGAAGATAAGCATCCAGTTTCATCTTGAAGGTGTTCAATGAAGGCGCTTGAACCACCTCCGGTGGCAGGCTGTTCCAGACCTTGGGGGCTCGGACAGTAAAGAAGTTCTTCCTTATGTCCAGCCTGAAACAATCTTGAAGTAGTTTGTGACCATTCGACCTCGTCATCCCTTGGGGCGCTCTGGTGAACAGACGTTCCCCCAGATGCTGGTGGTCACCCCTGATAAACTTGTAGGTGGCCATCAGATCACCCCTGAGCCTGCGCTTTTTCAGGCTAAAGAGCCCCAGGGCTCTCAGCCTGTCATCGTAGGGTCTGCTTCCCTGACCTCTGATCATGCGCGTGGCTCTTCTCTGGACTCTCTCAAGCTTCTCCACATCCTTTTTGAATTGTGGAGCCCAAAACTGGACACAGTACTCCAGCTGCGGCCTCACTAAGGCCGAGATGCTGTTGGGTGCCAGAGAACAAGGAGCACAAAAGAACTTGCTGCTGAAGTTAAGATGCATTCAGAAGGGAAGATAAGGCTCCATCTATTTCTATCTTTTTTTGCCCCTTCCTGCCAACCATTGTAAAAGAGTGGATATGCAGTTGGGAAGCAACAATCCTTACTCCATCAAATTAATTTTCAGGGCAGACCATATTATGGCCAAGATGCATGAATGAGAATGAATAAAGGCAGGAAAACTGGTGGTCAGTGGGCAGAACTCTTGTGCTGTACACTGGTATTTTCAGTGCTGTGTGAGACCCATGGCATGAGCTAGAAACGTGTCATCACAAGACACCTGCAAAGCACTTGATAATAAACACAGGGGCCAGTTGAAACGAAAAAAACCCATGCAAAGTGAGTTGATGCTCAGTGCTGAACCAGTGTGTTTGCTGCTGAGTGGCTATTGAAAAGCAGAGAATTTGGTTTCCCCCAATGCACCCTTCTCCGTAGGTTTCAGATCTGTTATGATGTTATGGCTGGTGGCTTAGAGCCCATTCCTTGACAACCGCCAGCAGTGGCACTTCTGGCTGTGTTTTTGTTAGCTTTTGCTGGTCATTGGTGAACCTGAGAAACCATTCTGCAGAACCTGAGCGTGGGGAAAACCCCATGTTAATTACTGGCCTGCCCTTTTGGCTTGCTTGTCATGCAATTTATGGTAACTAGCACTGTCCTTGTAACTCTAAGGTAACAAGTGGAAACCCTTTTTTCCCCCTTAATTGTTCAACTGGTTTTACAGTTACCAGGCTGTAAAGCACCTCATCATCCTTGTTAATTCTTTCTTCTTTTTGAGCTGCCAGTTAGTAATCAATTTTTACCCTTGTCATTCATGCTGCAGCACAGCAGCTGGTCACAGGAAGCCTCTATTTTATTGGGCTGTAGCCAATCGGCTTTCTCCAGCTGTCCCTTGCTGTTCTGAATCATAATGTGTACAGTACTTGTTGCTTTAGAAGTTGTTTTTTTAACAGAGTCTTTAAAAAAAAAAATCTTCCTTCCCCTTTTCTACTATTACAGCACATCTGGCTGATAGAGGTTAAAGCAAACTCCTTAATGCTGCATTTTTACTGCAGAGGCACTTTACGTTAGCACAACAGATATTTTTCTCATAGTCTCTGTTTTATGAGACGACTTACTTGATATAAAGACTGCTGACAGATCAAAGGTTTCACTAGTAAAATGATATGAAAGGCAGAGACATTAGCATCCATCAAGGTCCTGTTAGGATGTGCAAAATAGGGGGTCCTGGGCCTCCCAAGCGAAACCTAGCAGGAAGGTCTGAGAGCCTGCATATCCAATGAAAGGAAAACAAGAGAGGGCACACAGAATATTCGAGGAGGTAGTGACCCACAAAAAACTAGCAGCTCGGGTGGCAATGCACCCTGATTAAATGGCCAGAGGATAAAATGCTCTCATGAGCAACCCTCTGGTTATTTAACGATGTGCATTTCAGAATCACGCTTTGCATGATCAGCTACAACTTTGGAGAGTTACGTGTCAATATTTTAGCACAAAGCAATAGACTTTCCCATTAATATTTATTCAAAGGCAATGGCTTGGAAAAAAGTGCTTTATTTGAAACTGCTGGGACATGAAACCTGATTGAAATATAAAATTGAGACCTGCATGATGTTTGATAATTGGGGCTACCTTTTATAACCTATATATATAAAATGAAGTGTATGTCTGTATGTATGTCTGTAAGTTCGCTTATAACTCAAAAATGGCTGGTCCTATCTACTCTAAACCTTCCAAAATCACTGAATACCACCTGAAGAAAATTATAGGTGGGTTGTTTTTCACTTGACCCTTTTCAGAGCTTCCAGTGACTGAGATTACTTCATTTCTCAGATAACAAATTGGTACCACTGTATTGAATGCAGTGAGTTCAGTTCAATTGTCATTATTATATGGGCGCTTGCACCTTTTTTTTTTGCTCCATATTAAATATTAAATGTTAAATGTGCTGTACTATGTTCTTTAAAAATAAACAATATTTTTGACCTAAATATGTTGTACTAAGTTCTTTGAAAATAAATAAACACTGCAATTACATAAATAACAACCCAGGCAAAAAACGGGTACTTTAGCTAGTTTATTCAATATATATAAAGGATTTAGTCCATCTGTTTGTCTGTCTGTAACACTCTTGGAGCACTCTGATTGGTAATCTCAGTAGCCAATCACAATGCTTATTGAAACAACCAATTAAAGTGCTCTGCACACAGACACACAGACAGATGGCCGAACCGGAGTGGGGGGTGGCAGCATGGGGCGATGGGGGGTGCGCGGGGCAGGGTGGGGGCACAGGGTCGGCTGTGTTCAAGCTTCTGCCCCCTGCTCCTGAGAGGCAGTGGCGGTGCAGGGTGGTGGCGCACTATGCTCCATCCCACCCTCTCCCCGCCCCGTCTCCCCATCATTCTTGAAGGGCAATTCACTAGTATATAATAATATCTTTTCTGTTGTTTAACCCATCTAAGAACCTGATAGTGCAATACTCAAATTTCCATTTGCTTCTTTGGAGAATTGATTTTACTGGGACAAGTCACATAAGTAAGTGCTTTGAGTAATGTTTTTTCTAGTATTTTTTTTCTCTCTATCCAGAAAGCCAGGTAATTCTATAAGGTTGGGAAGGACCAAATTCAAACCGTAGTGTATCTCCACTGATTACAGTGGCATCACATGGATTTGACCCATAGGTATATCAGGAACCCATCTTGTGATATGTAGATGACAGCTACTAATGGTGTTAGCTTGAAGTGTAAAGCATTTATTGCTGTTCTAGTTTATAGCAATTAACTCATCTCTAGTAAATGGAAAGCTAAGAATAGGTTTACAAGCATCTTGCAGATGTTGCAGTGTCTATGTTAGGTTGCTGAGGTGTTGGTAACATCTTCCCTGAAAAAGGCATACTTAATGGCTGTGGTCAAAGACAAGATGCAAGAAAACTATTTAGAATCCTCTGAGAAATTGCAGGTTAGGTATTATGAGGTCTGCATTTACCAGTGTTTTCTAAATTGAGATGACAGTGGAAGTGGTAGTTTCTACTGTAGTGGTAGTTGCATTATGGCTTCTAGTCTCATCTTTTGCTTCGATTTGCCCCCCCCCCGCCCAGTTCGGTAGAAACTTTTTGTTCGGGTATCTCTACATAGAACTGCATTTTGCAATGTGGGCATACCCTTTGAAAGCTACAAGCAGTCCATGCATGGTACTTTTTGCAGTTTGATGAAAGTCACCCCTGCACAGAGTGTCAGCACAAGGCATACATCCTCTGAGGGCCCAGTGATGTGACTGGATTGCCACCTGTGGCAGGTGTGTGTATAGATAAATCAGTTGGACACTGTTTAGTGCATCTCTATAGGGGAAGAAGCAAAAACTTACTAAGTTTTACATAGTGAAAAAAGTCTTACTAAGTTTCACATAGTGATAAAAGGATGTTGCTCATTAATTATTACCTGTGTGTCCCAAGCCCTTGCCTCAATCACTGTCTAGAATAGTTGACCTAGTGTATGTGACCTCAGGTGCCCTGTGCAGTAGTTCCCTCCCTTCTCTTTCTCCTGGATACAGAGGTGGGGAGCACTGGCTGACTGAGGTTGACAAGGAAGAGATGCCAAGATGTGGATATTACAAAGGAAGGTGCCTGTGCATTGGAGGACAAAGAACAGCCCTGTAGCAGACTGGTTGGCAGAGGCTTGCCCTGGCTGCACATCTCGGGCTGTAGCCCTCTGCAAGGCCTACAGCTCAGCTGCAGGAAGTATAGCTGATTGTAGCCTTACCTGAGAGACTGAGCTAGCTGCCTCAGATAATTAGGTGGGGCACAGGAAGCTAAAAGTCTTCCAGGGAAGGAAGCTGGGGAGGCAGGCAGACAGCCAAGAGCTGAGAGTTGGAAGCTAGAGACTCCCAGAGAGACAGAGAAGACTGGGAGAGAGGGAGAGGTGTTTGGCTGGTGGCTGGTGCTACAACACTGAGCCAGGGACTCTCCCAGAGTCTGGGAAAAGACCCAGGGCTGCAAGGCTGGAGTCAGAAGCCCTGGGACCAGGAGAGCGAACTCACAAGAGAGAGGAAAAAAGGAAGACTGCATTGTGGCACTGAGGGAGCAGCACAAGGTGACAACACCTTCTTGTGGTCTGGGAGAGACCCTGGGACTGTGAGTCACCCCTTTATGAACTATGTTTAAAGACTGTTGAGCTAAGCAAAAATCCCTGAACCTGCTACAAGCCCTTGGGCACTTCTGCCATCTACAGGTCTGATACATTTGTGGGCAGCAGTACATTACTGTACTTGATCACTGCATTCACTATTCCTCCTGATGCTACTGGAATGTTTGATGACAATATTTGCCACTGCAGTATCACCATAATCTCTTTCTCTCTCATCCTGTATAGCACAATGGTGGATCATACATCCTAACAGAACTATAGTGTAGAGGCAGAACATGGTAGATAACAACTCATTTTCCAATTCACCGTCTTATTACACCAGTTTGGACCCCACAGTAGCTATAGATAATCTTGTAAAAAACACATGTATAAACACTGAGCGGTTTGAGTAGCTTCTGTGGTATATACCACCAACCACTGGCTTTAGGATTTCAAAATCGCAAAGAATGTCTCTTCTGAGTGGAGATGGAACTTAGGCTGGCGGCAAAAGTTAAGGATAACAAAAAGTCATTTTTAAGTACATAGGCAGCAAAAAGAAAGTGCAGGATGACTTAGGACCACTTCAGGATGAACAAGGACAACTGGTAACAGATAGGATGGCAAAAGCAGAGATTATAGATGAATTCTTTGCATCTGTGTTCCTAGATATGAATACGAATGCACATCCCATTAGGACTTTAGACAAGCCCAGGATAGATAGCAACCCACCAACGGTTCATGCTGACCTAGTAAGGAGGCATCGGGAGGGGCTCAATATATTTAAGTCAACAGGCCCTGATGATGATCTTCACCCTAGGGTACTTAGGGAATTAGCTGGTGTCATAGCAGACTTGCTGGCATAACCGTTCGACCACTCGTTGCACTCGGGACAAGTCCCCAAGGATTGGAAAAGGGCCAATGTAGTCCCTATTTTCAAGAAGGGGAGGAAGGAGGAACCAGGTAACTATAGGCTGGGTAGCCTCACCCCTATTCTTGGCAAGACCTTTGAGAAAATAGTTAAAGATCACATTTGCAGGGGACCAGCAGGTAAAGTAATGCTAAGGGGCAATCAGCATGGGTTCATAGCAGGCAGATCCTGCCTGACCAACCTAGTTTCATTTTATGACAGGGTCACAAAATGCTTGGATGAGGGCACAGAGGTAAATGTTGTCTACCTAGACTTTAAAAAGGCCTTTGACACAGTGTCACACCCAATTCTTATAAATAAACTAGAAGACTGCAATGTAGATTAAGTACATAGGCAGCAAAAAGAAAGTGCAGGATAACTTAGGACCACTTCAGGATGAATAAGGACAACTGGTTACACAGTCCGGTGGGTGGAAAATTAGCTTATGGGATGCACCCAGAGAGTGGTGGTGGATGGGTCGGTTTCTACCTAGAGAAATGTAGGCAGTGAAGTCCCCCAAGGATCTGTCCTGTGACCAGTACTATTCAATATTTTCATTAGTGACTTGGATGAGGGAGTAGTAAGCACCCTGTCCAAGTTTGCTGATGACACAAAACTATGGGGGGAGGTAAACACACTAGAGGGCAGGGAGCAAATCCAAGTGGATTTGGACAGACTGGGGACATGGGTAGAACAGAATAGGATGCAGTTTAACAAGGATAAGTGTCACATGTTGCACCTGGGGAGGAAGAATCATCATCACTCCTATAGTCTGGGAGGGACCATTCTAAGCAGCACAACTGTGGAAAGGGACCTCGGAGTCATAATCGACTTCAAAATGAACATGAGTCACCAGTGTGATAAGTAATAAGTAAAGCTAACCGCACTCTTTCTTGCATAAGTAGGTGCATCACAAACACGTCTAGGGAGATGATACTTCCTCTCTATGTGGCATTGGTCAGGCTGCAGCTGGAGTACTGCGTCCAGTTTTGGTCACCGCACTTCAGGAGGGATGTGGATAAGCTGGAAATGACTCAGAGGAGGGCCACCCGTCTGGTTAAAGGCCTACAGAAAAAACCCTATGTGGACCAATTGGGAGACCTGAACCTCTTTAGCCTCCCCAAGAGCAGGCTGAGAGGTGATCTTGTGGCTGCCTACAAACTCATCCAGGGGGGGCAGCAGGAAGTGGGGGATACGATGTTTACCAGGGCGACAGTTGGGGTAACTAGAAACAATAGACACAAGTTAAAAGAGAGAAAATTCAGGCTGGACATCAGGAAAAAGTTCTTTACAGTGAGGGTTGCCAAAATATGGAATAGACTTCCAAGGAAGGTGGTGTTATCCCCTTCCTTGGAAATATTCAAAAGGAGATTGGACAGACACCTAGTTGGGGTCATTTAACCCCAGCGCTCTTTCCTGCCCAGGGCAGGGGTTTGGACTCAATGATCTAATAGGTTCCTTCCAACCCTAATATCTATGAAACTATGAAGAGCTGACACTGCCAATGGTGCTACTGAAGTCGATTCCCTGAGCAAGGGGAGTAGGAAGTGGCCTACCTCATGGAATAATGTGTATATGTATGTAATAGCATTTAATAATTTAAATGGCTTTTGTCTTGCCTATACAGTATGACCTTTCCTAGTGAAATGTAGTATTACCACGAATATATTTGCTCTGGGTTACTCTTTTCTGTAGGAAAACACATGGAAGAGGGTTAAAATGGGAATAACATTCTGCTAGGTTCCCTAGGCAGAATCCTTGTGACTAGATCTCATGAGAAAGAGAGGAGATTTTTGCAAGCATACTATTTCCCACAAAATATTTCACAAAATGAAATGCAGGCTCAGTTCCAAACCTGGTGCTACCATGGAGTCTTTGGGTCCTAGGTAAAACAACTCCATCAGAGTCACAGAATGCCATGGAAGACCGACAAATAAACCAAAGAATCAACTTATTCATTATGGGTAAACCTACAGCATTTGCATCATGTAGGACTGGAGTCAGAGTGCCCCCAAAGCGTTTTGATTTTCGATAATGATACTATAGGCCAGCCCACTTCTTAAAACAAAAACCAATCAGGAGACACCAGGAGTAGGATGTCAATGAGATTGGAACTGACACAAGCAACATGCTCAAAAAGCAAGCAACACACTCAAAAACAACGTAACTATTTTTTTTCCCACTGGTAGGTCAACAACTCAGTGCCTGCCCCTGTGTGGGTAGTGGTTTACTGGCATTGCAGAGAAAAGGCTGCCGCCTGAAAGAGATGAGTATTGTCTTGAGATACCATTGGGCAAACTCCCACAGAAAGGATTTTCTCCTTGCATTTTAATCTGATCTGTACAGCAATCTGCTTTCTCAGACTAATATATGTATTTTTTACTAAATGTCAATTTCCAGTCATTTTGCCCTCCCTTCTCTTCCCCCGGAATCAGAGGCTTGTGGTTAATAGCTTCCTGAATGTGTAAGTTGTCTTATGTTGCACTTTAAATAAAAGAGAAAATCTCTCTCTGAAATACAGGTGGAGGCTGTACAAAAATGCAACACTAAAAATAGAAAAATATTAGAGCTAAGGGTCAGGTCTGATTTTTGGGACACACAATGAAATGATCATCCTTGGCTTTCTTGCCCCTTGTGAGAGAGGGCATCAGAGTGCCAAGGTGATTATGGGAAAAGCCTCTGGCTAGAGTCATAATAAGCAAGTCCTTTACAATCACAAGTTTTCTTTGCTATGATTTCCTTGAAGGAATCCGTTTACTTTACAACTTGATGTCTCCATTCGGTTTGACCCAGTGCACGTTTCCAGCCCCCAAACCTGGTTTCCTAGAGATAAGCCTTTAGATCTCTTTTACAACACCAACACATCTGCTTTAGACACCTTAGTAGAGTTTAGTATCCATCCTGAAAATGTGGTCAACAATATGCTGGTAGAACACTGTTTTTTGGGATACAGCTTGGGGGAATTCAAAATGATATGGCTTATCCGCTGTGCTTGAAGAAATCAGAGAGTTGTCTATGATGTCCCCATGCTGAGGTTGGGAACACTGCCAAGAGGCATAGCCTGCCTACTTGCTCCTGTTCTACGTGTGCCCAATTTCAGAAAAGAGACAGGGCCCCAAGCATATGCCAGTCAGCACATCTGAAAGAGAGCCTAGCACCACATGCATACAGCAAATTTGCTATCCATAGCAACAGTAGAGCTATTGAGTATGATGCTGTGCTCCACAAGGCTGCCTCCTTAGTTGGAAGCAAAATCACTACTTTCACACAGCACTGAACAGCACTGCTAGTTTACTCGCCCCCCTGCCAATCTTTGGGGTTTACATTTGGCTACATTGCTTCTGGTTTAAGAAGGAGTCCCCCTGAAGCTGTACACTTGAGGGCAGTGCTGCTGAGAACAGTGTGTTTGCTGCGCTAACACAGCCTGTGAACAGAAATGGTGTCTCTAAGGGTGTGGATAGATGGTTTGAGCTGTTTCAGAAAGGGAGGAGAGACTTTTGCTCCAAACCACTCAACACCTTAGAAAACAGTTTGGTGTGGACATGCAAGAAACAATCCAAATATAGGGAATGAGCAACTGCTTCAACACTGCTCATCCAGGATTACAACTAGGCAGACAAGGTTCCTTGGGTGAATTTGATATCTTTTATTAGACCAACCCAAATGGTTGGAGAATAGTTATTAAGCAAGCTTTCGGGTTCAAAAACCCTTCGTCAGGCTAAGGAAGCTTCAGCAGTTGGTGTGTGCTCTTCCTGGATGGAATGAAAAGTAAAGAAGCCGGGGGCTGGGCTGGGGAGTCAGTTGCCAGGCAGATTATAATGCATCAAAAATCCAATGTCTATGTTTAGTCCCTGATCTCTAGTATCCAGCAGGTTGATGAAATGGAGCTCATAGGCTCGTCTCTGGGAAGTGTTGTGTAAATTTCCCTTGAGGATCAGGACTGAGAGACTGGAGAGAGAGTGGCCCTCCTGTGAGAAATGTGCCCCCACCGGTAATTGGGTGTTTCTGTCTTTGATGGATTTCCGGTGTGCGTTCATCCTGGTGCGCAGTTGTTGTCTGGTCTCTCCTACATATCTTCCATCAGGGCATTTGGTGCATTGGATGAGGTATATTACATTCCTGGAGGTGCAGCTGTAAGATCCTGGGATGCTGATGGCTCTGTTGTGGGGTGTAGTAATAGTGGGGGTGGTGGAGATGTGTTGGCAGGTTTTGCATTTCTTGTCCTGGCACGATC
>NW_005842269.1:945902-950615 GCF_000455745.1 Alligator sinensis | reverse complement strand
ATCTGCTGGTTTTATTACTATTTGGTGGTTAGATCTTAGAGATTCTATGGCCTTTTTCTCTGGTAGAGAGAGGTTGTTGTTTACGACTAGGGCACTTCTGCTACGTTTGTATCACTCCCAGTTGTTAGAAGGTAACAGCTGCTGCCCACTTCAAATGCACCTGTGTCCATAATCTAAACTGGCTAACTATATGGTCTAATTTCTGGGATTTGATTCATGCACAGTGCATCTACATGTGTGCTTTACTGTTCATTAGACTAATTTAATGCATAGTAAAGCATTGTCTACACATGTGCCACAATTAGTGCACAGTAGATTAATTTACAACTTAGATAGTCCCATCAGACGCAGGTACTGTCCTATACTGCAATAAATTACTGCACTAAAATGCACGTGTAGATGGTGACATGGGATTAGTTTACTTCAGCTCAAATTGAGCTGGAATATATTCAGTCACATTAATTGCATGTGTAAATGCAACTACAGGAAGTGAGTAGGTGGGGTATGCGTCTCTCTACTACCCTTAGGCTCAGCCCAGAAAATTGTATCTGCAACTAATTGAGACCTTTACTGCAGGGAAGAGCCTTGACAGTTGATACTGAGCATCTCTTAAAGGAAATGCATATAAAAGCATTTGTGTTTTGGATGGCCTACCTAGAGAGATCATGAGCTTCTAACCCCTACACCACACTGGAAATATGACTGCCCACCATAATTTAAGACAGGGCTCTTTATGAAGTCCAGAGTCCTTTCAGACATATTTCCCAAGCTTTACAGGAGGCCTTTTGCTTTGCTAGTACTGGTAGTGACTTTGGCACCCATAAAAGTGTCATTGTATGTTACACTTCCCACGTAAGTAAAACATAGCACAGACATGAAGGCATGAAGCTGGATTAAGTTGTCAGGTATACCACAGAGCTGCCTGGGAGGAAATTGGCCAAAGATTTCTTTCTCTCTTTACAAACATTGAGCCCAAAATTCCTTGATGGTGGATTAAAATAATTGCCACTTAATTTATTCATTTCTTGATTTATAGTAACCAAAGGAAAACTCATTTAATGCTAAATGTATTTAACTCTAGATAAATTCTACTTTGTCACATGTAAAAAATACAGAGGAAATAAATATCTTTGAGGTCTGGTCTTTGCTTGCTTTTACTTTGTTTTTCAAGGTTTTTTTATTTAAATTTCAAATGTCAATGATATTTGCTCATTTAAATGTCCCCGTCTTTCAGCTAGCTCAGTTTTTTCATGGAATTGCATGGATATGCTCAGGGCATGTCTATCATACTTCTTGTCTCATGGCTTCCTTGTGTTCCCTTGTCTGTCTGTATTCACCTGATGTCTCTTGTCTTGTATTTTATACTGGTGGCTCCTTGGGGCAGGGAGCATCTTTCTGTTACATGATTGTACAGCACCTAACACAATGGTGTCTTTGTCTATGGCAGAGTAGAGAGTTTTATATTAACACATCATCATTGCTGGTGGACAACTTGGCATAATAGGGAACTGAACTGGGGAATCAAGAGGTGGGGTTTGCGGTGTATTTTTACCTCTGTCTCTGACCTGATAGGGGATCTTAGCCAAGTCTCATCTTCCCTCTATGGCCCTATATATCCTGGCTATAAGCTGTTGAGGGCAGGAACTGTTTCCTGTGGTGACCAGACAATGGGGCCCCAATCTTGGTTGTCACTGGAGTGTTCTGTCCTGGGATGCAAGAGTTCAGATAGGTCAGTAAATGTTCCTGATCCAGCTGCTACTTTGAGTGGGACACATCCTTTGTTTTTCTAGTCCCTAGGCCATGCCAGATGTTTGTACATACTGATCATGTTGTTCTCATCTGCAAGTCTTTGGAGCTACACAGATTTTTTTTGTAGCCAAGAGTATTTTACTTTATGGACAGTAGTTTATGGTGCAGATTTGAGAGGTTCTGTGTAATAAACTTGCAGCTGGTCGATGAAATACTGAGTAAACTAGGTTTTTATTTTCTGCCAAGAAGCGGATCTCTTGCTCCAAACAGGTCTTGATAGGCCAGCCTAATCTTTCCTTCTCTTAGTGCTGCTTGTGGTATTTGATGTGACAGTAGTCTTGAAAAGGAAACAGATGATATAGGATGGCCCCACCCTGGCCATAGACAAAGGATTTTTATCTCTATGGAGGTTAAATTTATTCTGGTCCAAAGGCCAAAACAAGTCTTGTAAATCACATATAATCTTCTGAAGTGCTCAAAACAGTATTTAACTAGGAGGAAGGTAGGTATATAGCCCCTGAGGTGCCCCTCTCTAAACTCATTATATTCCAGGTGCAGTGAAGGTAGAGCCCCCAGCTGTGGCAGTATGATTTGAGGTCCTGCTTTGAATGTAAGCCACAAGTGATTCCCAAATGACCCAGCTGCCAATTGGTACCTGGTCATTCAAGCTGGAGAGTCAAAGGTAGCCACATTGCTCCCTTTTGAAACTGGCATTCCTTAACTATGTTAGCCCTTTAATCAAGGGGACTTACAGTACCTCATGTGGGTTATTTGGTTGAATGTTATCCTGATATAGTTGGTTGAATAATCTCTGCACTGGTGGAAGCCCTGGTGGAGGTATCAATGTGTTGGTTGAATTCTGTGCTGGCAGTACCCTTTATGTGGTTTAACACTGAAGTGGTGAAACAATCATGTCACTAAAGAGGGAGGGTCACAAAAATGCAGATTGTTTCACTGGATGGTTCTTTCAAGCCTATAGTTGCTCTGACCATTATTTCTTATAGCATCCCTTAATGCAGCCACATTTGAACCAGATGTTTGCTACTGATGGGGGGGGCGGGGGGGAAGGAAGTGAAATTAATGCACAAAAAATTTGGCCAGTGACAGCCTGAGCACAGAATTTTGTAATGCTGAAACTGCAAGCCCTGTATTAAATGACTTCCAAAACAGGATGTTGCAGTACATGTCTAATATCCCTTTTCTACCACACCCCAGAAATGTCTGTTGCTATCTGAGCTATAAATTGCTTAAAGCCATTTGTATAAGCATTGAATTCATAAGCAGAGCAGCAATCAAACAGCAAATCACTCACAAAAGATCATACATATTTTAACATTCAGCACATATTCATCACTCTTATTGATGGGATGAGAGACCAGAGGCTGGGGAGGGGGAGGGAGGGGAGGTGGGACATAAACGTGCCCCATTTTGAGACAGAATAAAGCAGCACGAACTACTGTTAACGTTACTACGGTGACAAAAATAATCACCGAGTTTGTTAGTCATATCCTAAACCAGCAGCCTTGCATAAGGGGTTTATCCTTTTTGCTAATTACCAGCCCTTTAATTTAAATAGAGCCAGGATAAAAAATTAGACCCTAATCTGGTCAGCCATATGGCAATTCACACTGTCCATGATCATGAGCATTTATTCTCTGCGAGCAAAAATGCCACAGTTAATTTTGTGACAAACTGGGAAAGTCTCAATTTAGGGATATAGTTATCAGTAAAGTTTCAGGGGTTTATTAACATTGTCTCTGTGGGATGCCACAG
The DNA here is from genome assembly GCF_000455745.1 of Alligator sinensis. Lineage (NCBI taxonomy): Eukaryota > Metazoa > Chordata > Crocodylia > Alligatoridae > Alligator > Alligator sinensis. The sequence continues at coordinate 947,093 of NW_005842269.1, read as the reverse complement.
TTTTGTGCAGCATGGGGAAAGGCACTTAAAAAAAACATAGCTTGCACTTTTTTTTTAACACCAGGCTGCTATTTATTATTTGGCAGGAACAGAGCATGGGCTTTAGAATTTAAGCAAAAAAGACCTCTGGCAATGAGGAAACGAGGCTAGACATTTTTCATGAATGGGGCAGAGCTGCTTAACTCTGACTGGCTTATTTTCTTTTCTTCCTATTCACATCACTCAAGTCCCACCTTCCTGCCTTAAAAGGCAGCCCGTTCCCTGGCAGCAAGACAAGTATCTGTTTGATGTCAGCACCCTTTTATTTGCTTAAAAGCATCTTTTTTTCAGGCCAGTAAATTGAAAATGACCACCGCGTCGAGAACTAGCCAATTTCCAGCACTCTCTGCAAAACTGCTCTGCTTTCACGTTTGAGAGATATCATTAATTTTCTAATGAATAATGAGATCAGAGAGCTTGCTTGCTGTATTATGTGTAGAAAAATGCTTATGCAAATCAGCATGGCTGTGGTAGCTTCCCAGGGGAACATTAAAGCTTATCATATCATTAAATCTGATAACAATTCATTTTTCTAAAGTAATGCAGAAAAAGGTCTATTCACAATTTATTTGTAATAATACGTTTATAATATGAAAGAGAGAGGTGACGGGATCATATATGAGAAAATGCAACCAGAAATTCTTTACACTTTGCAAGCTGCCCCATGTATGGTGGGAGGCCAGCTTTGCAGGGGGGAAAAAAGTTCATATCTTTAAATAGCTTAATTTTGTGAAATATGTTGAATGCAATTAAAATGTTGTCCTAGTCAAATGTTAGAGTCCAATGGTCTATGTGAATTTCACTTGTCAAACAGCCTGGAGTTGATCCAAACAGCTTGTTTTCTATCCTGTGGTTTTTGAACACAAAGAAGACACCTTGTACTATACTTCCAAGACCAACCCTCCATGCTGAATCCTGATCTTGGTGAAGTCAATAGTAACATGTCAAAGCCTTGGTTACCCTGGCTTTCATGCCATTGGCTCCAATGGAGAAGTTCCCAGTGTATACTGGCATAAGTGAGGAATTGCTCTAGCATTTCTATTATGCATGTTTACCAATAAGACATTATTAGTTAATTTTCTGGTGCCTTTCTCCCATGTGTTTCATGAGCATCCAGAATATTTGATTTCCCAGTACAATTACTCTGCTATA
>NW_005842269.1:939923-945871 GCF_000455745.1 Alligator sinensis | reverse complement strand
TTTCATCTTAAGGCTGCACCCAGGCACAAAACATGATTGTGTTCCCCCGAAAACATGATGGTGTTGCACAGTGGTGTTCCCTCATTCCACAAAGGGGGCATGGCTGGTAGGGTGGGATCTAGCCCACCTCAACTCTATATTAACTGGTGCGAGGTAGAATGTAATCTACAGTCACATGGCTGTAGTAACAGCTGCAGCTTAGCCTACTCTCTCCAGCTCATCAAGAGCCTTCTGATGGGATTGACAAATGAATCTAGGTCAGGTGGGAACCCATCTCCACTGAATTTTTGTGGGAGCACATGCTTAATTACCTCCTGCACCTTTGAAAAATATCACCCTTTACTCGTATTTTTGCATTGCAGAGTCATTATCTCCCCAGCCACCAAGGTGTGGGCATTGTTCCTTCTCCCCATCCCCAACACAGCTCTGTCTTGATAGCGGTAAGAGAGCTTTATGAAATGAGGCACTCTTCTACCACAGCAGCATATTGCATAACAACAGAGTCACAGATAATAATAAAATAGTTCACACTTATGTAACCTTTCAGCCCCCAAATCTCAAAGCACTTTACAAGTGTTACTTAATGCTTCCTATGATGGCATGAGGTAAGCATATTTTTGTCCCATTTTACAGAGCTTCATACAAGTCCAATAGAAGTGACTTGTTCAAGTGACTTATGCAGCGAGTCAGAAGCGGAAACGGGAAAAGAACCAAGGCGTCCTGGTAATCAGAGTTTGGAACTTCGATCTTAGACCCCATTCATTCCCTTCCACTTCAAACACTGCTACTGATTTTACTAGGTAGCCTAACGGGTGGGGGGGAGAATGCATCTGTTCTACGAATACAAGGTTCTTTGCGTAGATGTGATATCTGTTCTAGGAAAACATCTCTAGTCAGGATGGGGTTAAACATGTTATTAAATCCTTTCTTGAATCAAGCTCCTTAACCCTGGGACTCTCATTGAGCAGTGGGTACTTACTAATGGAAGCAGAATTAATTCAGATAAGCATGCACCCTTTTATATCTGAGCTGCTTTTTGGAACTATTTTCCATCATCCTCAGGGAAACTGACTGCCATGCATTTGCAAATCTAAAGGAAAGCAGAGTCATTTAAAGTTTGACACGCATGTTCTGGTTGGTTAGGTGGTGAGCCCCAAGCAACATCCAGTGAGTGGAGAGTTCACTGAGGTGTTAGCACCCCCTGCCAGCGTGGTAAAGGCAATCAAGAATCAATCCTAAGAAAACAGTCAGTTGATTTCCCAAGTGTAGTTCTGTTTGATGATGCCCATGTTCCTTATTATTCCCTATTACAAATGTATGCATAGGCAAGTTTTTGTTAGCTTGACTGCAGGGTGATTGGCCATTCTTCTCCCCAACACCTGCATTCACACATGGACAAGGCTATTTGCTATTCATCAGTTTCCTTTACTATGTGTATGGGAAAACTCCAACTACCTGACACATGATTAACTGAACAGGCCTCTTTGAAAAAAAAACAAACTTTAGAAATTTTGTTTTCATTAAAAAAAATCTGCAGAAGTTTGCTGTTTCTTTTTTCCATTCAGAATCCCCAAACTGAGAAGTTTTATTTTTGGGGGAAAATATGCTATTTTGGGGGGCAAAAATGCCAACGAAGGAGAATTTTTCACAGAAACATTTGTTTTTTAGTAAAAGCTCACAATTTACTGAAATAATGTTTTTGGAGAGTAGATTCTAATTTTGAATTTGTTCCTCAAATCTGGAATCCATATAGGATATCTAGAGACATTTAGACAATTGGTTTTTACTTATTTGGAAAGTGTCCTGTGTTGTTCTCCAAATTACATAGGGTTCAAATGAAGTATTTGTGAGAGATCCTGCAGTGAAAATTGTCAGTCCAGAATATTCATCCGATATATAAGAATCGTACATATATTTGAAGAAATTGGGATCTGTTTGCAAATGACCAAAAAGAAAAAAGGGGAACACTCATTGAATATTTTATTTATAATGAATAATTTGAACAGTTCTAATCTAGGGACTTTAACAAAGGAATTCAGTGGCCTCCTGTGTGACTAGCTGTCTATTGTCTATTGTCCATGTGTTCTCTATCCCCATGTGTTCTCTATCCCCATAGCATCTTAGCCTCATCCCTAATTAAAAACAACAATAACATTATTTTCTACCTTCCTTACTAGCAATTTGTGACATGTATGAAAATACTGTTGCAAGGCCATCTGAGCAGAGGGGTGGGTCTTGCATTTAGTTTTGAATGCTGCAAGGTTATTTCATCTGACAGTGATTTCTACAGTCTTGGTCCAGTTCCCATGTAAATCCTGTCTCTTGTAGGTCTGTGTTATTCGTCTAGTGGCATCTTGCTGTCAGGGCTGAATAGGCCTTGAAGAGAGATGCAGCCTCGTAAGTGGCTAGGAACAATTCCAGGCATGGCTTGGATACCCTTGAAGTGGATTCTGAACTAAATCAGATTTCAACCTTGTACACTGACATGTGCTTTCTGTAGCCATGTACTTTTTAGCACTTATGCCTAGTTTGGGTTCCATGTAGTTATACCTGTCTGTGTTTCCCCAGTGGACATGCTAAGTAGGCTGCACTGTAGCTGCATAAGTGACCAGTTTGTGAAACTTTAGCTCCAGAAAAAAAACGTAACTATTGCATGGAAGGAAGATGCTCTTGCCTTTTAGCCAAATAGCTAAGGCTCTTGCCTACAGAGCAGGAAAGACATGTTAAAGGTACCCCTCACAGGCTGGAGTCAACATTTTAGCAAAGTGCTCTACCCACAAGGCGATGGGCTAGGAACTGCCCAGGGTACTCTCCAGTGCTCTTCTTGAAGCTGCCCACATAGTACTTTGCATTTACTGTTCACTGCATAAAGAAACATAGGGTAATGTATACCCCTTTAGGTCACAGAGCCCTCTCCCTCCTAGGGTAGCATGCACCTTACAGAGCCACCCTCCCTCTGACATGATGTCCTCCAGTTGATCCTACATGTCTTCCATTCCTGGCTTCATGAAGAAAGCTGGAGGGTCCCCTGAGCAATGCCCACAGCTAGTGGTTAGAACATTGCTGGCTAAGAGGAAGATGCAGGTTCAAACCCCATCTGGTTAAGGGTGGGGATCAGAACCTGAGTCTTCTGTTTCTTGGGCAAATGTCCTAACCATGAGGATTTAGGTCTAAAAGGTAGGGGGACACCCCTCCTTTACCTTTACTTCTGGAAGAAACATGTGAAACGGGATTCTATTTTGCCACAGGTGGAAATGGAATCTGGACTGTGTTAAGTGCCCAAAATTCCCATTACAGGGCTACTTAAATATGCAAAGGTGAAATAAGATGTATCTCTCTGTGTCTAGTGCTGAGAGTAGTGAATGCAGGTGGTATTTTCCTGGCAGCATGCTCAGCTGAGCAGACAGACCTTTTATGTTCTGAGTCAGCTGGAGTTTTCTCAGGGGCTGGGGCTTCATTCTTATCTATACAGAAAAGTGACAGTCAAGTCTGGCCATTACATATGTACAAGTCATTCTAATCAGTTCTGAGTTTGGTTGTTCTCTGGTCATGACTTAGCTAATACCACAGTACAGGCAGTCCTCAGACTTACGACACAATTGGTTCCTGAAAACCGTGTCTTAAGTCGAAACGTTGTAACTCGGAACCAATTTTCTCATAAGAAACAATGTTATAAATGGGGATTGGTTCCTGAAGCAAGGCCTGATACCCTGTTTTCACCAAAAATACCCCAGATTTTTGTACTCGATCAATTATAGATGAGTAATATAGCTACATTAATATATTTATATTGTAAATAGCAATCATATTGATTTGGAAGGACTTCTTTGAGGTGACTTTGCTGGACTTTTTGAAGGGCTCTTTGTTGGACTTTTTGAAGGGCTCTTGGCTGGAGTCTTCTCAGGAGTCTTGGCTGCAGGTTTTTCTGGAGTCTTGTCTGGTTTCTTAAAGAAAGTGTCCAAGGAAGTTTGGACAGATGTTCTCCAGGGGGATGAGTGACGCAGCAAACTTGTTTGCTGGCATGGCATTGCATCAGATCAAGCATTGTAAGTCGAAACTGGTGTTGTAAAGTTGAAACAGGATGTCAGTTTAGAAATGTTGTAAGTGTGAAACATTGTAACTTGAAACGTTGTAAGTCGAGGACTGCCTGTATCTGCATATGCTCCAGTAAATTCCCATCCTGTCTGCACATCTCAACTATTTGATTTTCCCCCTGAGTCCTGTTCTAAGTCATACAGAGCATAACCATTTGGAAACAAAATTACATTTTACCCAGAACCTATTAGTATACCATATCATTTGGTTTAATCATACCAGAGAAACACGGAAGATGGTAAACCACTAACTGAAGAAGTGATTTGTGTACTGACTCATATAAACTCCTATGAAAGAATGATCAAGAGGATGCAGCATAATCCACAGGCTGAAAAGGAACCTGTTCTTAATTATATTATGTGACAAATATGCATGCTAATCACAAACTTGAATCAGTCAGAAAAAGAAACAATTCAAAGAGAAAATCGATTAGAATTTTTTTAAATGCCTACACTGTCATGAAAGTGATTCAATTTAATAGAGAATCTATGAGGAATTAGGACCTGTGTTGATGATTTTCTTTTATAGATATTTCTGTTGCATCTGCTATGTGCTACTTGAAGTCTTTTTGCTCTCTGGGTTGTTTGGGGCCTGATCCAAAACTTGTTAATGTCAAATGAAGCTGGGGGTCAGAAAGGGTGTTTATGAATATCAGGACTGGGATTTGTTATAGGATTTGATAACACCTTGGGTACTAAATAGTGGCTTCTTATTGTAAACTTTAAACTTTGGACAAGCTGTCTTTGCACTTGAGCCATAAGCAGTTGAAGGCAACAGATTTATCTGTGTAGTGGGGGAAGATCCTATTTAGTGGATGCGTCTACATGTGCTATTAATGTGACTAAATAAATCCTGGCACAAACTGTGCCGGAGTTTAATGCTCCCAAGTGCCACATTTACATGTGCGTCCAGGACTGCAGCATGTTGAGCTGGGTCAGAGTAGCCCTGGTTGGCAGGTGGCTCAGGGGGGTGCTCCAGTTTTGGGCTAGCCAGCAGGCAGCTCCCACACTGAGGCACACTCATGCCCCAGCCAGCCCCACCAATATGTACATGTGCATTGCAGCACATTAAATAAAGTGCTGGGTTCAGATGACCCCAGCTAGATGCCTATCTAACCTCCTCTTGAAGACCCCCAGGGTAGGGGAGAGCACCACCTGCCTTGGGAGCCCATTCCAGACCTTGGCCACTCTAACTGTGAAGAAGTTCTTCCTAATGTCTAGTCTAAATCTGCTCTCCGCTAGCTTGTGGCCATTATTTCTTGTAACCCCCGGGGGCACCTTGGTGAATAAAACCTAACCAATTCCCTTCTGTGCCCCCATGATGAACTTATAGGCAGTCACAAGGTCGCCTCTCAACCTTCCCTTGTGGAAGCTGAAGAGGTCCAGGTGCCCCAGTCTCTCCTCATAGGGCTTGGCCATGATGAACTTATAGGCAGCCACAACGTCGCCTCTCAACCTTCTCTTGCGGAGGCTGAAAAGGTCCAGGGTCTCTAGTCTCTCCTCGTAGGGCTTGGCCTGCAAGCCCTTAACCATATGAGTGGCCCTTCTCTGGACCCTCTTCTCCACATCCCTCTTGAAGTGCGGCACCCAAAATTGCACACTGTATTCCAACTGCGGTCTGACCAGCGCCCGATAGAGGGGAAGTATCACCTCCTTGGTTCTGTTCGTCTTGCATCTGCTGATACACGATAAAGTGCCATTAGCTTTTCTGATGGCTTCATCACACGGATGACTCATGTTCATCTTGGAGTCCACTAGGACTCCAAGATCCCTTTCTGCTTCCGTTCCACCAAGCAGGTCATTCCCTAGGCAGTAGGTATGCTGGACATTTTTCCTCCCTAGGTGCAGCACTTT
>NW_005842269.1:924101-939437 GCF_000455745.1 Alligator sinensis | reverse complement strand
AGCTTTGGCCCGTCTAACTGCCTCCCTACAAGTGCGAGCAGAGGAGGTATACTCCTCTTTGATAATCTCTCCCTGTTTCCACTTTTTATATGCTCCCCTTTTAGTTTGCAGGCTGCCCTGGATTTCTCTGGTCAGCCAAGGAAGCCTCCTGGCCCCTTTCCCTCTTTTTCCTCGCATCGGGATCGTCTCCCTCTGTGCCCGAAGGATCATTTCCTTAAGGTACAGCCACCCTTCCTGGGCTCCCATCTCTTCAAAACTCCTACTCTGCAGTGCGTCCTTGACTAATCGCCTGAGTTCATTGAAATCAGCTTTCCTAAAGTCTAGCACTTTCACCCTACTAGTTACCTTACCCACTCAATGTCTTATGATGAATTCTATCATTTGGTGATCACTGTCCCCCAGGTGACTACTAGTCTGTAGGTCCCCTACCATATCATCCCCCGTTGCCAATACCAGGTCCAGTAAGGCATTCCCCCTGGTAGCTGCTGTAGGATAGTGCTTGTGTTGACAAGTACTAATGCTGAATTTTGTCTCAGAGTTTATTAGTTTACTACAACCTAATAGGGCCACAGGTGTAGATGCTGAGATTTTACTATGAAGCTAATTAGACAGCTCTGTAGTAAATGTCTTTTGAAGACATGTCCCCTAGCTCAGAGCGAGGTTGTTGGCATCAAGCCCTTACTCCTCAGGAAGGAATATCAAGACGAGGGGCAATATAAGGTCTCTGTTGGGCAATAGGATCTGCATGGTGATCCCTCATACACATCAGGAGTCCTAGTGAGTAGGTGTAGGATCAGGGTTTATGCTAGCATTCATGTCAAGGCATTTCTAAAATTGCAAAGAATGTCCAATTTGAAATTACATTATATGTTCTGCAAAGTCATGAGTTTCATTCAAGCATTTGAATAGCTAAATAAGTTATTTCCTTAACATTCCATCTAGATAGCATTGCAAACCAGCTGATGTTCATATGAAGACCAACTTTAATTACTGGGAGATGACAAGTCCCGGGGTTTGGGGCTTTTTTTATGCATGCTCACATTAAAGGATGACATCAGCTTCAGCAGACTGCCTGTGAATGAACCCACTACTGCCATTAGTCATTCATTAAATAGGACAATGATTCAGGCCTTGTGGTTAAGAGGCAGAGTTGAAAAATATTGACAAGGATGTGCCACTGTTTGCCAGGGGCCAAACTTTTCTTGACACTTGAAGGAGGATGTGCGGAGGAATGGGGCAAGGTGCAAAGAATCTTCATTCCTCCCTTTACTTCCCTTTATTTTGCTGACCACATTCCCCCTCTCTGTAGCTCTGGAGGAGCACACTGTCTCCAAAGGAAGAAGGTATGTATACTATAACCCTTGTGTCGGCTTGAGGAATGGGATGTGAAGTAGCCTATTGCTATCTTCGGGCATTAGGGAGCTTGCAATGAGTTTGTGGCTCCTTGAGGTGATGCCATTGACATAATTTCTGCCTTATGGCAACTAGGCAGTACAGAGCATGAAGTTCATGCTGTATAATAAATACATGCTTAAGAGTGAGCTTTGCCTCTCATTTGTATGCAATGGAAAGCATCTTCTGTGCCAGTTTACAGAGACCCAGTATGGATCATGCATTTTATTCATGTTCCTGGGTGGATAGAGCTGGATATATACCATATGTGCAGATGCCTCATTATTTTTTATGCATTTGTATAATTCCTGTAATTATTTGAAGCACTTGATTCCTTTCTGATTGTTAGAGAATTTAAACACAGCACTGTGAGAACTACTAGCTTGTTACTGGGCACAGTGCAACATACAGCCAATTTGGGACTGTGCACAAGGAAGGGAAAACTTTTTAGATGGGAAAGAAGTAGACAGAAACTAAGAATTTTCTCTTGTGAAAAAATCTGAGAGGTTGAAAATTTTGGGGTGTTGTTCTGCATCTGGATCAAAATGAGATTTTATTTCAAGTTTTCTTTTGTGTGTGTGAAAAAAAAAATACCCCCATCCCTGAATAACCAATGAGCCAATACAAGGGCATTCACTTGAGATGCAGAAAGCCAGTGTTTAAATTCCTCTTCTCTCTGGCTCAGAAGAGTGGTTTGAATCGTGGTCTTCTTCATTACAGGCAGCCAGCTATGGAAGACTTGTTTGTATTGCACCAGTGGCATGTCTTGGGGAGCATGGGGCTGAGGCTGCTGTGCCCACTTTTCTTTCATTCATTTTCTGAGGTGCTCGAATGCTGGAAAGTCACTGGTCAAGCTGCTCTGGGCTTGTCTCCAGTGTCCCCTCTCTAGCCTGCTGGAGACTGAGGCCTGGAGCAGTGCCATGGGTGAGCTTCCAGCTCTGGAGAACATTGGGCTTGGGTGGACAGAATTGGCTTAGTGTCTTGGAACATGATCCTGTGGTATAGTCAACTCCATAGTCACTCCCTCATGCACTTGGTCTTGTTGGAACTGTTTGACTTTGTAAAAATACATATTGACTGAGGCAGCAAGCAACTCTATAGCCCTGGCATGGCCCTCAACTAACCTATTAACCACTTGCAGTCAGAGCAGATTGGTTCAGGAGTGAGCACCAGTTTACAGACAGCAGCCTGGGAGCTGGCTGTGCAGGAGCCAGCAGGCTGGGATGTGGGTGTGATGGGCCTGAAAACTAGACAGAGACACGCCTTGTTGTTGGCAGGGGATCAGCAATAGCAAAAGAGCAGTGAGCTATGGCCTGGAGGTGAGAAGTTGGTGTGGAAGGATCCCAAACAGAGACTTCTTTCTAAATCCTATTGTGCTGTCTGGCCATAGAGCATTGATTAGGAAATGTTTGGTTCATCCTCTCTGACCTCTTCCTTAAGGAAACGATACTCGGGGCCCAAGGGGTGTCCATCCCGACAAGAAGCAAGGCGGGCAGGAGTGTCCAAAAGCCCCCCTGGCTCACCAAGGGTGTCCGGGAATGCCTGCTTGCCAAAAGGGTGGCGTACGCCCGGTGGAAGGGGGGTGTAATCTCCAAAGAGGAGTATACCTCCTCTGCTCGGGCCTGCAGGCGGGCTGTTAGGAAGGCCAAGGCGGAGATAGAGCTCGGATTAGCGTCCAGGATTAAGGATAACAAAAAGTCCTTTTTCAAATATATTGGGAGGATGAAGAAGGTGCCGGGTAATGTGGGGCCCCTGCAGGATATGCGGGGCAATCTGGTGGTTGCGTCAGAGGATAAAGCGGACCTCTTTAACCAATTCTTCACCTCCGTTTTCTTGTGCAGGGACCGGGACTTCCCTGCTGTGATAGAAGCCGGACGCGAGGGGATCGCCTTCAGACCTCAGGTTGGGGAGGACCGGGTTAGAGAGCTTCTGGAGGGGCTGGACGCGTTCAAGTCAGCGGGTCCGGATGCTCTCCACCCCAGGGTGCTGAGGGAGCTGGCTGGGGTTATTGCAGGGCCCCTGGCACGGCTCTACGAGCGATCGTGGTGCTTGGGCCAGGTGCCAGACGATTGGAAGGTAGCTAATGTGGTCCCCATCTTCAAAAAAGGGAAAAGGGAGGACCCGGGCAATTATAGGCCCGTCAGTCTTACCTCAATCCTGGGGAAGCTCTTTGAGAAGATCATCAAGGAGCACATTTGTGATGGGCCGGCATCCGAGATGATGCTCAGGGGCAATCAGCATGGATTTATTAGGGGGAGATCATGTCAGACCAACCTGATTGCCTTTTATGATCAGGTCACAAAGGCCATGGATGCAGGTGTCGCGGTGGATGTAGTCTTTCTGGACTTCAGCAAGGCCTTTGACACCGTCTCTCACCCCATCCTAATTAATAAACTAGGCGACTGTGGCATAGATGCCTACACGGTCAGATGGATTGCAGATTGGCTGAAGGGTCGCACTCAGAGGGTGGTGGTGGATGGATCATACTCGACTTGGGGGGAGGTGGGTAGTGGAGTCCCCCAGGGCTCGGTCCTGGGGCCTGCGCTGTTCAATTTCTTCATCAGCGATCTTGATGTTGGGGTGGAAAGCAACCTGTTTAAATTCGCTGATGACACCAAAATTTGGGGGGAGGTGAGCACGCTAGCAGGGAGAGAGAGATTGCAGAAGGATCTGGATAGGTTACAGGGGTGGGCAAACAGGAACAGGATGTGTTTCAATACGGACAAGTGCAGGGTGCTGCACTTGGGTAGTAGGAACCAGCAGCACACTTATACGATGGGGAACTCCCTACTTGAGAGCACGGAGGCGGAAAGGGATCTTGGTGTCATTATTGACTCCAAGATGAACATGGGCCGACAATGCGAGGTCATGGTTGGCAGGGCTAACCGGACCTTGTCGTGCATCCACAGGTGCATCTCGAGTAGAGCCAGGGAGGTGATCCTCCCCCTCTATGCGACGCTGGTCAGGCCGCAGCTGGAGTATTGTGTCCAGTTCTGTGCGCCCCATTTCAGGAGGGATGTGGACAACATGGAGAGGGTCCAGAGGAGGGCCACCCGCATGATCCGGGGACAACAGGGCAGACCCTACAGTGAGAGACTGCGGGACTTGAACCTATTCAGCCTCCACAAGAGAAGGCTGAGGGGGGACCTGGTGACCGTCTATAAACTCACTAGGGGGAACCAGAAGGGTTTGGGGGAGACGCTGTTTCCCCTAGCCCCTGCTGGCATAACAAGGAATAATGGGCACAAGTTGATGGAGAGGAGGTACAGATTGGACATCCGAAAAAACTACTTCACAGTTAGGGCGGCTAGGAGCTGGAACCAACTTCCAAGGGAGGTGGTGCTGGCCCCTACCCTGGGGATCTTTAAGAAGAGGCTGGATACTTACCTGGCTGGACTCATTTGAGTCCCGTTTTTGTTTTTAGGGTGAGTGGTTTTGTTTGTGTTTTTTGGGTTGTTCTCCCGCCCTGGCGGGGGGTCGGGCTAGAAGATCTATTAGGTCCCTTCCGACCCTGAAACTATGAAACTATGACCATTGAAGAAGTTGTGCCTGGGGTATTTGCACCACCTTTTTCTGACATCCCTAGAAAAGTGATCCTTTGTTAATTCACTGGCATCGGTGAGATGTTATAGGGAACCCACAGGTCTATGCAGCTTGCAATGGCTGGTGCTAAGATCATTTACAGGGCTTGCCTCTCAACTTCTGGTATACCAAGCATGGTACCAGATGCCAAAGGACAAGTGTGCAATTGCAACACCACCTTCTGGTAGGGCCAGTTACAAGAGCAAAGTTTTAAACCTCCATGTGCATGTGAAGTGACAACTGAGAGGGGCCAGCACTGCTACCAAGACCGTTGGGATTCAAACTCAGATATTTGATACTTACAGGTAGAAGCCTAAGCTGTAGCATCACCAGGCAACAAGCCAGACATCTATCCCTGAGTGTCCTAGAGCTTCCCATCAGGATCCCAGGGAGGGACTAGGTAACCTGAGTGAATCAATGGGAGCCATACATCCTTGATAGGAGAGCTGTAAAACCCTCCCATTTCCTGTAAGGTCTTATCCTAGCAATATCATGGTTTGATGTTGCTTGTCTTAGGCACAAGCCTTGTTCATGCCTTTGACTTCATAGCCCTGCTCGACTACTCCCTTCACATGACCTTGTTTTGGCTATTGGCTTGGCACCCTAGCAGTTAGACAGATATCTAGCTTTGCCCTTGGCTACCTGGCTTCTGGTTAGCCCTTGACTCTGATCCTAGCATAGGCACTGAGTATATGAATGCTCAAGTGCTCTGGCCCCCCTCGGGAAGAGGCAGTCCCAAAGTGGGAACATCTAGTCCCGTATGGGGCTGCATGACTCTGGAACAGAATTTGCCCCGGATTCCAAGTATCATGCAGGGATCCGTCTTTCCGAGTTTCAGCCTACAATGGGCTGCAGGAAGTGGGATGCAGGGGGCATCATGTGCATGGGCACATATGCATGTGACCAGGAATACAGTCCCAGGCAGCAGTGAAGAGCAGCTCCTCCAGCTGCCTGCAGGTAAGTTTATGGGGGTCGGGGGGGAGGGGGAGGCATTAGATTGAGGCCTCCATGGTGAGGGAGGGAGCAGGTTAGGGACTGGGAATGTGGGTGCTGCTAAGCCAGGGTGGTGCATGAGGCCTGGGGCTGGAGTGGACAGTGGGAAAGAGCCACAGGCAGTTTGTCCAGGAGACTGGGGGAGGAGGGAGGGACAGGGGGGCTGGCTCTCTGCTGCTGTATGCACTCCTGGGGAGGGGAAATGTGGGGGGACATGTGGCCCCCGGATTCTTGCATGGGGTAGGGGTGGATGCGAGCTGCCCCTTGTGGGCTTGGGGCTCCCTGCCCTGCTACCCTCTCCACAGGAGCCCTGCACCAGCTGCGCCACCATGGTGAGGTGCCCCATGCCTGCCCAGCAGCAAGGGGGGCACTACTCTACACTGCCACCCTTGCTGCTGCCAGGCAGGCCTAGGGCACCTCTCCACAGCGGCACAGCTGGTGCGGGGCTCCTAGGGGGTGGGCAGAAGCTCAGGGAGCCCCGAGCCCATAGTGGGCAGTCCGCATTTGCCCCTGCCCTCACATAGGCTCAGTTCTGCTCTGCTCCCGCCATGCTGCAGGTGGGGACATCATCTTAAGAGGCATCATCCTGCTTGCTGTTCCTGGTTTCCTGTTCCTTGGGTCAGTTTTCTAAGTTCCTGGCTTCTTCTTTGTTCCTGATTCCTTCTGCCCCCACTGCTCCAGATGGCCTTGCTGGTTCTTGGTCACCTTGGTGACTGCCTGTGTCTTGGTTGTAGGCCTGACAGTTGCTGCTTTTGAAGGAAAACTTAGATATTAGGAAAAACTTTCTCACTAGCAGTGTAGTAAAACACTGGAAGAGACTACCCAGAGAGGTTGTGGCATCTCCATCCTGGGAGTTTTTTAAGACCCAGCTAGACAAAGCCCTGGCTGGGATGATCTAGTTGGGGATGGTCCTGCTTTGAGTGGGGATTTGGACTAGATGACCTTCTGAGGTCCCTTACAATCCTCATTTTCTATGATTCTGTGATTCAATGAAATTTCATGGTTGCCATCTAGGAGCTGAAATACTGCAATCTTTTTAACTTTCCACTTTGGGACTGTCCAATTTTTAAGTGGCAAGGGGTAAACACCTTGCAAGCCACACCAGTGGGGCTGAATATTCACAGACTGCACCCAAGTGAGCCAAGTGGCACCACCTATTACACCACATGGAAGCCCCCTCCACTGCCACCCCCCACCCATGCTGCCATGAGTGGCTCCACACTTATCTTCAGTTCCCCATGCTGTGCCTCTCTATCCCACCCCATGAGCCAGGAACTAGAGGAGGCAGGGTGAGCCTGGAGACTCCAACTGCTGCTGCAGCCAGACATGGGGGCCAGGAGGCCAGGCAGGAGCCTGCTGGTCACAATTTAATTTCTTTTGGGCTGCTTGTAGCCCATGGGAGGGCAGTTGGACAGCTCTTGTCTACTTGAAATGTTGGCAAAGGTTGTATTATGTTATAGTTGTGCCAATCCGAAGTGTTTGAAAATAATAATACAGATGGGAAAAAACAACAACAAAAAAACCAACAAAAAATCCAAGCCAAATGCAACAAATTTTGGGGTTTCCCCATTTGTCTTCTAGTTTTTGAGTTTTTAAGGCTGGCTTGGTTTAATTTTTGGCGCTGGCGTTTGAAGTTCAGAACCAAACATAAGACTCACACTTACATAATGAGAGTTGATAATGCTATTTGTTACCACAAAGGACTCCAAACCAAAGAGTGCCGTCTGGACAGTGATGAAACCCTTCCGTTCTGGCTACGATAATTGGGGAACTGATGACATTTAGTATTTATACCAGAGGCATTTGGTACCATGTGGGATTGGGGCACAGGCTTCTTTTGCAGTGGCCTGACTTGTTTGGTCTAAGTGTCAGCATATTTACAATTGAGCATGTTCACTTAGAGGTCATAACCAGTCTAGTACCTTATTATAGTATACTTCATGTAAAGATATAGCAAAATGACAGTCATTGTGCTAATCAGCTACAGTTAAAAAACTTGCCAGGTTGATGAGAAAAAGTGGCAGACTTTGGGGATGGAGAATGAGGTGACAACATTTTTGGACAGCATGGGTATGAGTGGAATTCTCAGCCGACCAGAAAAAACAGTTGCAACTTGCCACCCACCCAACACCCATTAGACAGTAGTTTTCTCAATGTACTAGGGCAGAGGGGCTCAACTTCTGACTGCAGGCCAGATATGGCCCCTGGTAGCAAGTTTTCTGGTCTGTAGGACCCAGTCCTGTGTACAGGGACCAGTTTGGCTTGTGGATTGGCCCTGCACCACTCCTTTGGCACACAGGGGCAGAAGGCTGAGCACCACTGCATTAAGGCAAAAGATACACAGTACTATGGTGAACAGAATTCTACAATATAGCAAAATAGCTCATCCATAGCCTATAACAACACTGCTTTGTAATGAATGCTTCAGAAAGAGATGCCACTCTCCACCCCCTACACCTGAAACCATGAACTTCCGGCATACTTTGTCCCAAGGGCATTTTTCTCCTCATTCTCATCAATTAGAGGCTGATGCCCTGAAGCATGATGATTTATCTCCCTTCTTCATTTTTCTGAGTGGTTTACCTGTGGAAAACTTTGAGTTGTTGTAGAAGGGGCAATGACACTAAATTCAGAAGCAAACCTTGTGTGGCTAAATTCCAAGGGCCACGACACTGTGCCATTAGGCTCTCACTGGAGCCAAGGGGAATTGCTGAGGGATGGGTGGAGGAAAAATCAGGCCCCAGGGCACTGTCATGACCAGGGAACCTGGTTTTTGATTCCTGGTTCCTGAATTTGGTTCCTGATTTTTAAAAAAATCCCCAATTTTCTATTTAAAAAAAATTAACCTCAAATCCACATTTTTCTGTGATTAAAATGAAACACTATTTTATAGATATAGATATAGATAATGGTGTTTCATTTTAATCACAGAAAAATGTGGATTTGGGGTTAATTTTTTTAATCAGAAAACTAGGATCCCTGGTCATGACGGAACAAATCACTGGCTTCCACAGCCCAGAATCATGCCCCTGGCAGCATACTTCCTTTTCAAGCATACTCAACTGTGTCTATTGTAAAGCCTTTGCCATTGAAGGATGTGATGTTTCTTCACGTTATCTCCCATTGGGTTTTTCCAGAAGTATTGGGCACTGCCACAAGTATAGTGTCACTGTCATTAGCATGCAAGGGCGGATCCATGGCAGGGTGGGGCAGCATGGTTCCACCTCCTTTTGGTGAGCTCTTGGTGTAGTGTCTAGACAGCGTTCCTGCTTAGTTTGCGTGGTTGTGGAGCCCCAGGGGTCAGGGCTGCCACTGTCACTGCTCATGTCTGCATAGCCAAAGTGGAGGGGCTGTATCCCTCCTTGTCCTGCTCCTGGATCTATTGTTGTTAGCATATAATTCTGTGCTTGATGTAGCAGCTACTTAGGGGACCAGAGGGAGAAGTTTAAAAAAATAGAATTAAAAGAGAAAACTAATTTTTCTGGTCTGAACAAAAAAGAGCTAATTGCAGCTCATCTGACTCGCACAAACTCCACAACCATGAAAGGCAGTATCAAATGACTAGCTTTATGCCATCAGGACAAAGTCTTATTGGCTGACTGACTCAAAAGACAAAACTGGATTGAGTTAGATTCTACTTTCCAGAGTAACTCAACAGAAATGAATGGAGGTGCTCCAGATTCATGCTGACATAACTGAGATTAGGCCCTGGCCTCACTGTTCCTGGCTGTTTTTGGAAGCAGCTGGCTCTTAGAAATTAAGGATGTCACATAAATCACATGTAACAAAGCAGTTCTGGACTCCAGCCTATTGCAGCTTCTGACTATCTATCTCTAAAACTGATGTTGCTGTTTTGTATCTAGGGGGTTTCAGTCAAATGGAGTCGACAATCTTTCATCTCCTGCAGCCCTGAGGAGGCAATGACATTTAGGCAGAACAGGCAATTGGACAGCGAGGCAGCCTGTGAAATGCCATCCAATCAGGGAAAGGACTGTCATAATGGAAATCGGCTAAACAAGAAAAATTGTTATCTCTCTTTTGGTTGTGGAGGGGGAAAAAAGGTGGATGGCAATATGTAACCCTGACAACTGAGCAGATCTTTCAAAGAGATATTACCTGTGTACAGCTTTGGATGCAGCTTACTAGTAGACTAAGGTCATAATAAATCACTGACTCTTGTGCTCCTTCAGAGAAACTCTATAGAAGGTTTGGTCACTCTCTTCTACTAAATGTATGTATAACTTGTAGTTAAGAGAAGAACATAGGATTCTGAAGTAATACTGTATCTTCTCACATACAACACACCCCAGTATAAAACATGCACTATGCTTTTGAGAGGCAGAAAGAAGAAAAGAAAGATCTTTCCTTGTGGTAAATAACTGAGTAGCAGCATTTAGGGAACTCAGCCTGTTTATTGTTCTGCTCCCTGTGAGTCAGGTGCAGATTTTACTTTTACTTTGGGCCAGTAAGTGGCAGAAACTGCTTTTACCATATTTTTTGTATATAATGGGCACTTCTATTTCCAGCAGCTGTTTTTTGAAGAAATGGTGCATGTTGTATGTGAGAATTTGTGGTAATCTGAATCAGTTTGATGTTGGAATTTGGATGATGGTGGATGATGATACTTAGGGCATTAATACACATGCTCCAGGAGTGGGGGTGAAGGCGGGGGTGCTTTAATTAGAGTGTATCTGAGAGCACTCTAATTAAAGCACCTGGAGCATCTTGTGTATCAGTTTCCCTTTGCTGAAAAATGGCAGTAGGAGTGCTTTAACTAAAGCTCATCAAATGAGCTTTAGTTAAAGCACCCCTGCTGCTATTTTTCAATACAGGGATGGTGATACATGAGATGTTGGAGTCTGCTGGAGCATGGTAATTACAATGCTCCAGCAGACTCGATTAATTGAGTTTGCTTCAATGTGCTGTAAGTACAGCACATTGGAGCAGCCTCACTGCTCATGTTTAGGAGCCCTTAGTTTTCAGTCAGGGGAAGACATTTTGGTACAATATATATATATCATGGACAGGCGCTGAGCAGCTAAATGGTAATGAATGAGCACCTTGTCTGGATGAAGCAGGTGAATATATTGGCTCCTGGAATATCCTTTTGAAGGACATTCACAGCTTCTCTGCTCTAGGGGGCCACACAGGCCTTATTTAAAGGGTATGTTTTTAGGAACAGTTTGTTTAATTATCACATTATAATATTGGAGTTAATAAATCATAATATTGTCAATTTACCATTTATAGGGTTAATTAGGGTTTAGGGTTTATGGTTAATAGTAGAGTTAATAAAGTATAATATTAGAATTCAAATTTAAGTTAATATATATGGAAACTTCATAGAGCATTACCTACAATTGACCAGATCAATAGCCATGGAAGAAGTCGATGGAATTCAGCTGACATGGTTGAATGTCCCATGTCTGCCAGTATTGTACTGAATAGCTGAATGTCTCATGTATCCAGTATTGGACTATAAAAGGTTCCAAGTACATGATTGTGTAACAGATTTCTTCTCTTGAAAATTTTTTACGTCAAACATATGTTTCCCTCAGAAGATCTAACAGGATGTTTTTTGTCCTGGGATCCTGTTTTTCCACTGGAATTTTTCCTTGTATCAGTAATGGAAGTAGGGGTGTATTATGTTTTTAAATCTGTGTTACAAGGTTGTTGTCATCAGCAGTCCCTTGATATGAGGATGACAGTCTTTCAGTAAATGGGGATGTCATCAGTGAGTCTGTAGATGACTGAGGAGGCTAACCCAAGATCCACATGTTTGATTGCAGACATGGCAAATAGTTCTGGGAGGAAGGAGTAGATCCTGGTGATGGTGGGTCACGGCTCTTTACCTTCGTCTCTTGTCTATCTGACTCCATAGTGAGGTGAGTTTGCTCAAAATGGTCAATGCCTTGTTATACATCACAGCACCATTGGGGATGTTTCAGTACTTGAGTCTCTCAGGTACTGACGTTAATACTGAATTTCTTCAGATGGGCCTTCAAAGTGTCCTTGAATCTCTTCTTTTGCCCACCTCTACACTGGTAACCATTGGCGAGTTGGGAGTATAGGACCTTCTTTTGGAGCTGGTTGTCAGGCATCCTTATATCATGTCTTGTTCAACAGAACTGATGCTATTGAAACGTGGCTTCAGTGTTGGTGGTGTTTTCTTGAGTCAGAATCCTGGCATTCATTCTTCTGTCTGTCTAGTTGATTTAGAAGATTTTCTAAAGCCATCACCGATAGTCAGGTGTTTCTGATATGCCATCCAAGTTTCACACCCATACAGCAGGTAGGGATGACAACAGCCTGGTAGATGAGAAATTTGGTTTGGGTCCTGGTGTCATGATCATCGAAGACATGATTTCAGAGACATCCCAAGTCAGTACTAGCAGATTTTAACTGGTGTTGAATATCTGATTCTGTGTACTTTTTGTAAAGGTGGCTACTTGGGTAAGGCGAAAGCTCAGCCTTCTCCAAGAACTGCCCTCAAATTGTAAAGTGTAGAGGAGCAGCATATTGGTTTGGGATGCTTTGGTAAAGTATCTTGGTTTTTGTGCAGTTGACAATGATTCTAAGCATTCCATACACTTCACAGAAGCAAACAAGAGTGATTTGGAGCACTTCAATTGAGTGAGCACATATGACAAAAGTCAGTGTATTGAAGTTCAGTAATGGAGGTGTCGGTTAGCTTAGATTTGAAATGTAACTGGTGGATGTTAAAGTGATTCCCATCTATGTGACTTTGGATGCTGATTCCACAAAGATCTTTTGTCTTGCTAATATCAGGTATCCAGGTTGTAGCCATGTTGGTCTAGAGGCAAAAGGAATCAGAACTCTTGGTAGAGGTGATATATTTTATTAAACCAACTAGATTTTTGCAAAAATCTAATTGGTCAAATAAAAGATATCACCTCTACCACGAGTTCTGATTCCTTTTGTTTTGCTTGTGGCACTTCTCCAGTAACTCTCTAGCAACATATGCTGATCATATCTATTGTATCTCTGAATCACAGAATCATAGAAAATTAGGGTTGGAAAGGACCTCAGGAGGTCATTTAGTCCAACCCCCTGCTCACAGCAAGACCAGCCCGAACTAGATCAGCCCAGCCAAGGCTTTGTCTAGCAGGTCTTAAAAACCTCCAAGGATAGAGATTCCACAGCCTCTCTGAGTAACCTGTTCCAGTGTTTTACTACCCTCCTAGGTGAAAGAGTTTTTCCTAATATATAACCTAAACTTCCCTTGTTGCAACCTGAGACCATTGCTCCTTGTTCTGTCATCTGCCACCACTGAGAACCATCTCCATCCTCTTTGGAACTACCTTCAGGTCGTGGGCGACTGGTGTCATCTTAGTCAGGGGGGGCACATGCCCCCCCCCCAGCAACAAGTCAGCAACTGGGGGGGGAGAGGGGTGGTCCCTCTGTGGCCAGTCTCACTGACTCGTGGTGGGGGGGGGTCCCACCATGCAGGACTTACTGAGTGGTGAGCGGCCACTCTGCTCCTGGAAGTGGCTGTGGTGCTCCGGGAAGTGGCCACAACTGCTTCCAGAAGTGGCTACGGCCTACATCCAGCACTCCTGGCCAGCACTCACAGGGGAGGCACTGGTGCTCCCGCCTGCCCCCCCTGCCCATTGCCTAAGTAGGGAGCGCAGCCAGTCAGGGGGTACACGTCACCACTGCTTCAGGTAGTTGAAAGCTGCTGTTAAATCCCCTCCTATTCTTCTCTTTTCTGGACTAAATAAGGGCAGTTCCCTCTTTCTCTCCTCATAAGTCATTTGCCCCATCCTCCTAACCATTTTTGTTGCCCTCCACTGGACTCTCTCCAATTTGTTCACATCCTTTCTGTAGCGGGGGGCCCAAAACTGAACACAGTACTTCAGCTGTGGCCTCACCAGTGCTGAATAGAGGGGAATAATCACTTCCCTTGATCTGCTGGCAATACTCCTCCTAAGACAGCCCAGTATGCCTTTAGCCTTCTTGGCAACAAGGGTACACTGTTGGCTCATATTCAGCTTATTGTCCACTGTAACCCCCAGGTCTTTTTCTGCAGGGCTGCTGCCCATCCAGTCAGCTTCCAGCCTGTACCAGCGCATGGGATTGTTCCATCCTAAGTGCAGCACTTTGCACTTGTCCTTACTGACCTTCATGACATTTCTTTTGGTCCAATCTTCCAGCTTGTTAAAGGTCTCTCTGAATCCTAACCTTACCCTCTAGTGTATCTATTACTCCCCCCAGCTTCGTTTCATCTTCAGACTTGCTGAAGAAGGTGCATTCTATGCCATCTTCCAAGTCATTGATGAAGATATTGAACAAACCAACCCCTGGGACACTCCACTTGATACTGGCTGCCAACTAAACATTGAGCCATTAACTACTACCTTCTGAGCCTGATGATCCAGCCAGTTTTCTATCCAAACGCAGGCCCTTGATCATGCGGGTGGCCTTTCTCTGCACCCTTTCGAGCTTGTCCACATCCTTCTTAAAGTGCAGTGCCCAGAATTGGACACAATACTGTAGTTGTGGCCTCACCAACACTGAATAGGTGAGGAGGAGCACCTCTCTGGATCTATTGGCGACACACCTGCTGATGCACACCATAGTTCTATTTGCTGTGTTGGTGACTTTTTCACACTGGAGGCTCATATTCATCCTCTGGTCAATTGACCCCCAGGTCCCTTTAGGATGCGGTGCCAGCTAGTGGACCACTACCCATTGTCTAGATATGGTGAGGGTTCTTCCTACCCAGATGAAGGACCCAGCATTTGTCCCTGTTGAACCTCATATGATTTTGTTCAGTCCACAGGACCAGCCTGTCAAGGTCTTCCTGAATTCTTGACCTGTCCTCTGATGTACCCACTTGTCCCCACAGCTTGGTATCATCTGTAAACTTAATCATTGCACTTTTCACTCCCTCATTAGGGCCATTAATAAAGATGTTAAAGAGCATCGGCCTGAGCACTGACCCCTGGGGTACACCACTGGAGATGTCCTTCCAGGATAAGGCCACCCCATCAATTATGACTCGTTGGGATTGGCTGCTGAGCCAGTTCCCAAACCACCTCACTGTAGCCTGGTCTAGGCCAGTACTCTCCAACTTAACTGAGAGGATTTCTTGAGAAACAGTATCAAAGGCCTTGCTGAAATCTAGGTAGATGACATCCACCTCCTGTCCCATGTCTAGGTGGTTAGTTACCTGGACATAAAAGGACACCAGGTTTGTTAGGCATGACCTCTCCTCTACAAAACCATGCTGGTTGCTTTTCAGTATCCCACCAGATGCGAGATTGTGGTTGATGGCCTCCTTGGCAATTTTTTCAAAGATCTTCTCCAGTAGACTGACTGGTCCATAGTTGGCAGGGTTGTCCCTCT
>NW_005842269.1:923792-924091 GCF_000455745.1 Alligator sinensis | reverse complement strand
TCTTTCCCTTCTTAAAGATGGGAACCACATTTGCCTTTTTTCAGTCATTAGGGACAACTCCTGAGTTCCACATCTCCTCGAATAGCCCTGCCAGAGGCACTGCTATGAGCTCAGTCAGCTCTTTCAGCACTCTCGAGTGAAGGTTGTCTGGACCAGCTGACTTGAAAATGTTCAAATGATTTAAGAATGTCCTCATAGATTCATACATTCATAGATGTTAGGGTCGGAAGGGACCTCAATAGATCATCGAGTCCGACCCCCTGCATAAGCAGGAAAGAGAGCTGGGTCTGGATGACCCC
>NW_005842269.1:909276-922074 GCF_000455745.1 Alligator sinensis | reverse complement strand
AAGGATCATTTCCTTAAGGCACAGCCACCCTTCTTGGGCTCCCATCACTTCAAAACTCCTACTCTGCAGTGCGTCCTTGACTAATTGCCTGAGTTCATTGAAATCAGCTTTCCTAAAGTATAGCACTTTCACCCTACTAGTTACCTTACCCACTCGACGTCTTATGGTGAATTCTATTATTAGGTGATCACTGTCCCCAAGATGGCTACCGATCTGTAGGTCCCCTACCATGTCATCCCCCATTGCCAATACCAGATCCAGTATGGCATTCCCCCTAGTGGGACCGTGTACCTCCTGTGTCAGGTGGAGGTCCTGTACACAGGTTAGAAACCTGCGTGAGCGGTGGGACTTTGCTGTCTGTGACTCCCAGCAGATGTCCGGGTAGTTTAGGTCCCCCATGACTACCGCCTCTTTAACTTTTATGGTCCTCTTCTGTTCTCGACTGATTTTATGAGGACCGTTGTCATTGCTGTATTCCCTGCGCCCCTGGTCTGGTGACCAGTTCTCACCTGATTTCAGGAAAACTGATGCAAAGTAATTATTAAGGATGTCTGCCTTTTCACAGGGGTCAACTATGGGCTCCCCCTCCGTGTTCAGTAGGTAGTGCCACAGTAGAGCTTGATTTTTTTTTCTTGCTCCCTATGTACCTATAGAAGTATTTTTTGTTATCTTTAATATTGGTCTCTAGCTTGATTTCTATGGATGCCTTGGCTTTCCTTGTCTCATGTGTGCAGACCCTGGCTGCATGAGCATATTCTTCTCTGGATCCCGATCCATTTTTTCATTGCATGTACACTTCTTTTTTCTTTTTGAGAATTTCCCTAATGTCTGTCGAGCCAGGCGGGTCTCTTGGTCTGTCTCCCTTTCTTTGATGGCATGGGGATAGACTCTTTTTGAGCAGTAAGAATAGCCTGCTTGAGGAAGTGTCATCCTTCATGAGCTCCCAAGTCATCCAGTCACTGATTGCGAAGGGCCTTTCCAACTGGACTCCTGAGTTTACCAAAGTTTGCCCATCTGAAGTCTAGGACTTCTGTTCTGCTGGTAGAGTTTCCAGCCTTTTGGTGGATGGTGAATCTGATCAGATCGTGATCACTGTCACCCAGAGCACCTCCAATCTTTAGGCCTCTTACCATGGCTTCCCCTTTGGCCAGCACCAAGTCCAGAGTGATTTTACTCCTAGTCAGCCACTCCATAGCCTGTGTCAAGAACAGGTCATCTGTAGTCACCAAGAAGCTGGCTTGTCTGCTGGAGCTGGCTGAATGATCTTCCCAATAGATGTCAGGGTAGTTGAAGTCACACATGACAATCAAGTGTTTAGTACTGGCTGCTTCAGCCAGTTCGCTGTAGAGTGCTTGGTTGCTCTCTTCTTCTTGGTGGGGAGCCCTATAATAGACTCCCACCGTCAGGTCCCCTTCTCCCAAGCCCCCTTCTATCTTGACCCAGAGGGTCTCAAGGGACTTTCCCCTGCCATCAAATGTAACCTGCAGGGAGGGGTACCGCTTCTTCACATAGAGGGCCACCCCCTACCCTTTTTTCCACCCCTGTCCTTCCTATAGAGCGTGTAGCCCTCGATATCCACTGTGCCCACATGTAGAAACCCTTCTTGTTACCGTTCATGTCCCTTGCTAGCTGCAACTCCAGCTGTGCTTTGGCCTTCCTAACTTCATCCCTGCATGCCCAAGCAATACTCTTATATTCTTCCCTACTTGTTTGTCCAAGTTTCCAGTTCTTGTAAGCTTCCTTTTTTGTGGTTTATCTCACTGAAGAGCTCACTGCTAAGCTAAGCTGGTCTGCCATACTTGCTACTCTTCCTGTGCATTTAAATGGTTCATTTCTGTGCCCTCAGTAAAGTTTCTTTAAGGTACAGCCAGCTCTCCTGGACTCCTCTTCCCATCAGACTGGCTTTTCAGGGGATCCTGCCCATGAGTTCCCTGAGAGAGTCAAAGTCTGCTTTTTGAAGTCCAAGGTCCTTACCCTGCTGCTTTTCTTCCTTCCTTCCTTTCTTCATAATCCTGAACTCAATCATCTTGTGGTCACTGCTGCCCAAGTTGTCATCTGCTTCTACACCCTCCACCAATTCTTCCCTGTTTGTGAGCAGCAGGTCAAAAAAGAGCATGGCTCCTAGTTGGCCACTCCAGCACTTGCACCAGGAAGTTGTCCCCAACACTCTCCAAAAACTTCGTGGATTGCCTGGGTTGCACTGAAGAACTATGTATGTCATGGCTATTGGCAAGCTTTTGAATCTCTTTTGCTTTGTCCTCTCACTGTTTGCTTTTTACTCTTGAAAGAACAAGGATTTATTTAGAACTTATACATAAGAAGATCAGCCAATGTAATTTATTCAAAAAAAGGCTAAAAGGTGACATGGTCATAGTCTACAAATACAGTACCTGTAAAAAAAAGTTGTCTGAGAGAGGGCAGCACTTGAATCTAGCAGGAGGAGTAATGGTATCCTATGGATGACAGCTAACACTAGACAAATTCAGATTAGATATGAAGAATACATTTCTAAGGAGGAGGGTATTTAACCACTGAAGTTTACTTGGTGATGTGGTGAACTATCACTTGACACCTTTAAACTGAAACTGGATGTCTTTCTTAGGATCTGTTATGGCTCAAATGGAAATTCTTGGCTTTATGCAGAAATAATTTAGTGGGATTTATAAAGCCTTTGCTATACAGAAGTTGAGACTAGATGATCATATTAGTCTATTCTGGCTTTAGAATTTATCATGCTCATCACAGAGGTGAACATTTTTTTTACACTGACCTGAAAATATGCAAATATATTATTTTTGATGCATGTTTATCACTACTAGAACTTTTCCAGTTGCTTATCTGAATAAAAAAAATAAAAATGATCCCAGCATACAAAATGTTGAGTATTTCCATAGTTTTCTTTTTTGAGGTGGTCCCATTTTCCAAAGTTAATACTCAATCCTCATGTTTGTAGCAACTTCATCTGAATGTACTTCGGTCATTCTTATACTTTGCAAGCTATATTTTAACTTGTATTTTAAGTACAAACTAGTACCCCAGCATGGTAGTAAGAAAAGAAGAGATGTGTTGTTGGAAGTCTCTACGTGTGCAGAAACACAAAAATCTATCTTGAATACTTGCAGTTATTAATTACTAATTATTTATACATCATAGAAAGACTTCAAAGTGCCCCAACTGATCCAATTGTGATTTGGACAGAGAACTTCTCAAACTTCTCGAATCAGCAGCACAGGTCCTTGTGCTAATGAGTCAAAGTTTTCATCCTGGTACTGGAAGATCCTGATGCTGTTTCACTCATGAGCCAAAGTCCAAGCAGAAGGTGGGGCAAGAAAGCTTAACTTATTTGAGATTATTTGCATAGTGAATGAACACCTGGGAGTTTTTGGAGAGTTATAAATGTGGGGGCCGAGGGGGGATCGAGGATCAGGAGTCCTCGGGAACGCTAGCTGGGGTTGCGGCTGCGATCCTGTGATGGGCAGATGGGTACTCTCTATCACCGGAGCAGAATTAGGCACAAACAAGACATGTATCAATTGGAAAAACAGAGGTAGCTTTACTTACACTGTAGAGTCGTATACAGCGCAGGCAATCGTAGTTGCAACAATTCTATTCTCTAATCGGTAATCGAGGAGCTCTTGTAGACCGGGTAGCTCTGGTCTAACTCGGGCATGCAACACGGAGGATACGTCGCAAGGCTTCGCCGACAGGGAGTCGTTGGCAGGTGATCAAGCTGCCGGAGTTCCACTCCAGGGGGAATCACGGAGTTCTCCAACTAGGGCAGAAACGCCCCTAACCTTTTATACGGCTAGCGAGCCAATTGCCAGCCGCCACGTGGGAATAATTTAACATCGGCCAATCGTATTATGCAAATCTGCATTTCCTCGGCGGGAACTCTATCCACGCCGGAACTCTTCACCATGTCGAGACTTCCCCTGCCTTACCGTGCCTTGTGCTAGAAAGTTCCACTGTGTCGAGGCACTGATCCAAATCAGCTCTGAAGGAATTGGCCATGCTACTGCTACCTATTGCTGCTTGAACACAACCAAGGAGCCACTGACATTGAGAGAAAGCTAAGAGGGTGTGATAGGAAACAAAAATATTTTGATAAATTTTATTTTCAATAAGAGGCTGAGTAACCATTAGAAAGCCAGAACAGCGAGCATCTTTATTCTTCTAAAGGAAAAGCATTTCCAAAGGGTGGAGCTGTAAAATGCCTCAGTATTAACATGTCAGTAAAATATTCTTGTAGGGCAGAGGTCTCTGAACATTAAATATATCTTGCCTGGATTTTCTTTTTCATGGAGGTTCTGGTATTTCTCTCTCCTTGGAGCCAAAACTCTGCTTGGGGTAATCTCCAGCTATGGAATGTGATGGCAGATTGTTTCAAGCCTTTAGGTGATTTCAGTTTTGTGTAAGACAGGTGCAATTTGCTCCTTGAAGGGTGGCAGCCATTATTGTGAAGAGCATTGTATCTCTGTAAGAGAAGCAAGGCTGGTGACATTGCTAGTCTCCTGTGAAGACCCCTGTTTGGGGTGAACTAATGACCTTGGTGGCTGGGCATTTCATTAGGGAAACACACATTGGTGTGCTCTGCCTCTTCACTCCCCTATGTCAAGCAAATGGGGGACATGCCTAAATGGGGAAAATGTGCTGGGTATGATCACCATAAATGGGAGAGGAGGTGGCTTTATAATTAAAATTGCATGTGCCATCTCCCTCTTCTTTCCGTGATCAAATAATGTCCCTAAGACACCTACCTCAATTACTTCCAAAGAAAACTAGCATTAGCAAGGTATTTAATATATTTTATCTGTCTTTTTTAATATGAATAGGATCTGAAAATGGATGACTTTCCTTCACTTAGCAGTGCGATCGCAAGTTGAGAAGTACTGAATTAGGTACACAGAGGGTGTGTCTATGTAATTCATAGTTATGGTGCATTAAATTTAGTGCTTGGATAACCAAGTACTAAATCAATGCACAGTAGCTGGTGCTACTGCACAGTAGTACCGGTGCATGGGTTTTCACAGAAGCCAACTGCACAGTAGCCTAATACTATAGTGTATTAGCACAGGTTTTGCCTGGCACACTACCGTGCAGTGTTATTAGGCTACTGTGGAGTTAGTGTCTTGTGTAGACGCACCCAGAGAGTTTGAAGAGCAGCATAGGCTTGTGGTGAAAGCAACAAACTGGGCTTCAGAAGAAGTGGGTTTAGTTCCTGTTTATGCCACCAACTTTCCAAGTGACCATGGATAAGTTATTTAATCTCTCTCTGTATGTCAGTTCTCCATTTGTAATGCAGGGTATCTTTAGACTGCAAGAGGGCTGCCTCTTGTCATTAGTCTACACAGTGCCTGGAACAATGAAGCTCTCATCTCTGTTGGGGTTTTCAGCTGTTACCGCACTGTAAATATACACTTATTTATTTATTTTATAATAAGTATTGGCTTTGACATTACTGCTAAGGCAATAACTTCACAAAAGAAGGAAGCACCAATAAAATGATATTGCATCTTTCACAGCAAGACTAGTATTTGCTTTAAAACACACTGCCTCAATGACTCTGCTACTTTTGTAGGAACACATTACTTTGACAATGCCAAAACAGGTTGTATGCTACACTTTTAACCTAGTTAAGGTTTTGTCAAAATAAAGAATATCAGTCAAAGGCTGTTAGGACAGAAGGCCACATTCTTTTAGATGCTGTTGATTCCCCAGTATCTTTTGTCTGAAAGCCTGGGCTGACAGGGCATCAGAAGAGGGTTCCTGGGGTGAGCATGGATGAATGAGGGGAGCCATATCTGCCTCTATCCCTGTCAGATAGGTGTCATCAGAGATCAAGTTCTCAAGTTCAGGAGCGAAGGCCCTCTGGTGCCCAGTGATTAGTTGAGGGAAGAATCAGACATCCTTCAGCGCACAGAAACAACATTATACAGAGCATGACAAGAAGAGGTGGAACATAATACTGGGAGTGAGCATGGGAACTGTTGGGTAGGACTCCAGCAAAATGGGAGAGGATGTTGTGGTATCACTACATGTGGTCTCTCCCCTTCCTTGGCTAAAGGAAAGTTTCTAAATACGTTTGTATTGGCGGGAAAGTTTTAATGGTCGTTTTGTGGGGGGGGGGGGGGGGGGGATGTCTGATGATTGTTTCCAATTTTTGTTTTCTTGCTTGTGCAAAATTGCAGTGTTTCTGCTATCAGAGTAGTAGGGCTGGTTGAATTTTTACAAGTAGGGGTAGATCCATCCCAATGGGATGTAATAGTCAGAGGTGGGTGACTGTATTTTATCTATTTATTTGGCCAGTGACAAAATATGGAGTGTCAGTCATATTTGTGAATCTGGTTTGCTGAAGAGCATTAGATGGGACAAAAAATGGAGGGGTAGGTTCCCAAAATTAGAGGAAGAAAAAGTAACCTGGCAGCTTAACAGTTAGTGCACTCACCCAGGATGAGGGATAGCCAGGCTTAATTTTCTTCTTCCTGAGAGGATTTTCACCCAAATCACCTACCTGCTAGCAGAATACTGTAACCTTTGGGCTATCAAGTGTTCTGCAGCAGAATTATCTCTCTCTCTCCTGTGGGATGCTGTCAGTGTAAATGGCTCTGTTGGATATTTATTGAGTGAGAGGGGACTGACTCCATACAATCTTTGAACTCTCCTCTGCCTGAAAAATGATATTTGGACCCAAAAGGTGCAAAGAAAGAATTAATTTTTGTTACTATTTAGTTGCTGTAATAAAAAATAGTGCCTCTAGCACAAGAGTGTTGTCTCCTTAGCTTGTGGACACTTGTGTTCCAGTCTCTGTTCTGTTGTGTTTAATAATTTATGTAGAGTGGACCAGCATCAATAGGAGAGATTAAAAGCAACCCTCCCTCCCCCAGCTCACACACCTTGGGTGTAGGGATGCTGACCCTCCCAGATTGTCTGGGAGTCTACTGGAATCAGCATCGATCCCCTGGTGACTATTGAAAGCAATCTGGGAGATGGTAATAGGATATTTTAAGAAAATAAATTCAATTAATGACATTGTCATGTTGGGGAAAAAAATCTCTCGGAATAACTTGAGTCAGAGTTGGCAACCCTACTTGGGTAGGGCACATTTGGAGGAAGAGTGAGTTGTGTGTTAGAATCCCTTCAGCCGAAGGGTGACTGCTCCAGTTATTGGATATAATGGGGGCAGCACTTCCTCTCCTCTTTGTCCTAGCTTTTTGCTTCTTTGGGTGTTCTAACATGTGCCTATAAAAAGAAACCTTTTTGTCTCAAGTCGAATGGAATGCTTTATTCAACACAAAACAAAATATTTTATT
Organism: Alligator sinensis; assembly: GCF_000455745.1. NCBI lineage: Eukaryota > Metazoa > Chordata > Crocodylia > Alligatoridae > Alligator > Alligator sinensis. The sequence continues at coordinate 914,764 of NW_005842269.1, read as the reverse complement.
TTTATGCAAGAAAATGAAAAAAAGAAAAGGTTTATGTTTAATGCCACTCAAGTAGCCCTAACAAATAACCCTGGAGATGTCAGTGTATGTATGTGTGTATGTGAGTGGGGAAGCATTTTAAGGGCTCGCATCTTCATATTTATACCAAGAGACAGCATGGTTCCCTTACTCGAGCTGTGAGGAGATTCAGTTTAATATCAGAAAGACATGAGTGGTGCAGGAAAGGAGGTGTTTCCAAGAAATGGTGTGATTTTGCACATGGATGCCTCGTGCCTCCTGAGCCTGGAGGGGCACGGCTACTGCATGTAGGGGTGGGGGTGTGGTGGCAGCAAGCAGGGACCGCCTGCAGGCAGCTGCGGTGATGTCGGCGGTGAGGGTGGGCCGAGTGGGGACTGTTGCAGATGATCACGGTGGTGTCAGTGGTGAGGGGGCGAGCGCTGAGTGGCGATTGCTGACTGCCTGGCAGCGTTGACGGCAGCCTATCTCAGGGGGTACACATGCACCCACATGCACCCCCTACATGTCGCCAATGATTTCATAGTCCTGTGAAGGATAGTGGAAGGCCAGAGGGGCCATGTTTAGGTCTTTTTTCATTCCACAGCAGAGAAGTGTTAAGTGACATTGACCTTAATCACACTTTCCAGAACATCAAAAGAGCTTTGGTTGATAGATGGTGGAAAGTTCAAACAGGGTTGAGAAATTTCTTACATTTCTTTTTTTTACACGAAACAATTTGCGCTTTCATGATTAATTTATAGCTGGTCTGAAATCAAATGTTCCTTTCATGGGAAATTTTGACATTTCTGCTCCAAAGCAGAACAAAGAATTTTTACAAACTTAATTCCTTTCAGTTTCCAGTTAGAAAAGTCAAATCTGGGTCTTTGTCTGAAAAGAACACAAATGATTTGACACATTGAGAGAAACGGTGGAGCTAACCTGATGTGTAAAGTTTGATTTTGTTTTAAAATGTTGAATCACAGTGAAGGTTTCAAGTTGGTTTTGTTTTCTTCTCCTGGTGGGAAACTCAAACCCCTGAGGAAGATTGTAATGTACATTTCAATTAAATCAGGCTTTCCACTAAAATATACTTTTAATGTTTTGCCTACTTTAATAACTGCTTTTGTAATGACTTCTATCCATAGATTTAAAAGGGTTTAATAAATGCTGGTAAGCATAATTATATATAGAGGTGAATGGAAGATTATTTTTGCCCCTGAAAACTGCTGAAATTCCAGAATGTTTTCGCTTCTGCAATCACTTTTTTTTTTTTTAAGTAATGATACAAACAGGCCTGTAATCCTGTGGGCAAAAACACTTATCTGAGAGTTCAAGACCATTCTCTGGTTGATACACAGGACTTGACCTTGCCTATCTCACGGCCCAAGTGTGTGCTCTAACCTCTGAGCTGCCATGCATTCAACAGAGTTTCTCTATCGCTGCTTTTTACCAAAGACTCAATCGAGAACCCAAAACACCTTTTCAATGAAAGTTCTGTTAAAACTGATACGTTAAAAAACCCCCAACCCCCCCAGCCCAGAATTAGTGTTGACAAACTGGCCTTTTTCTGACTCCACCATCAAAAGTTTCAGGAAGGAAGGAAGACCAAGGGCCAGAGGGCTTTTATGAGAACTTACTCAGGGTCACAGAGGGATTAGTGGCAGAGCCAGGAACAGTCACCAGATATCCTTGTCTCCTACTCTTGCACTCTTCATTGAACCAGGCTCAGTACTTGCAGTTTTTGTCATGTCTATCGAGGGACTCATGGAGTTTATTTTTTTTTTTTTATTTCTTCAGCTATCCATGTTATAGGGGAGTAGGTTGTAGCCATGTTGGTCTAAGGATATAGGCAGACAAGGTTCTTTGAGTAAATCTGATATCTTTTATTAGATCAACTCAAATAGTTGGAAAAATTCTTCTTAGCAAGCTTTCAGGTATAAAAGAGTAGGTTATTTATACGAAGGGTATTTATACCCAAAAGTTTGCTAAGAAGAATTTTTCTAACCATTTGAGTTGGTCTAATAAAAGATATCAGATTTACCCAAAGAACCTTGTTCAGCTGCCCATGACATTTGACACTTTGTAGGCTTTTTTATGTGGCTGGGAGGATGTGCTGATTAAAACACGTTTACTGAGTGCTTTGCATCCTGCTAAGTCAGCAGCATGAGAACAGAAGCTCAGAAACATACCTGCAGTGATACAAAGGCAAAGCTAGAGGATCCTCAATGAATCTTTTAATTCTTCCAGAAGGGATGGACCTTTTCAATGCCTCACGATGATAAGAGACTCCACATCCCTGGAAAAATCAGTCTGGGTTATAAATGTTCCCTGGGTTCCAGAGCCAGCAGCTGTACCAGCCATGCCAGCAAGTCATTGTCCTGCTGCCAGAGGTGCATCATCTCATCCATTAGAAGCCCTGCAGTCTGCTTCTAGCCCATGGGGCCAAATTACTTGGATAGCTTTGATTTTTAGATTATAACCTCCTTAAGGGCACAATCTTGCCTCACTATGAGATATGTATTAACCTTATGCAATAGGATCCTGAGCACTTGTGTATTGAGAATGATGAATAATAAGCAAGATGTTGCTCCTGATTTGAAGGGCTAACAGGCTAAGCCAAGGCTCAACAACCTACAGCAGAATCCCTGTATCTAGCCTGGAAGGCAGACTTTGCCTACACTATAATGTGGACCAGTGATGGGCAGCTTCTCTTGTGTTGTGCTGTGTTGCAGCTGGACAGCAGGAGGATCCTGTACTGTGCTATGGCCAGGCAGTGAGGAGAAGTGGCAGCGGGAGCCAGGCCCTAGTGCCAAATTGCCTAGGACCCAAGATGAGTTATTCTGGCCCACGGCTGGAAAAATATTGCCAATTACTGGTCTAAACTAAACCCACCCAACGTCTTGGTTAAATCTTGAAATGCCATGCTTAATGCTTATTGGAGGGATGGAGAGTGGTAGAAAAGTACCTGTTGAACCACAACACAGTTTGGTGCTACAAAGAAGTCGTGGGACTTTTTAGGATGTAGTGAATTCCCACAAGAATGACTTACCAGCAGGGTGTCAAAAGAAGAGGAACATCTCTGCAGCAGGCGTGTGCTGGCTCACATGGAGTGTGACTCAGTGGGAGGTATCTTACGCAGCTTTACTGTCAAAACAAACAACACTCACGCATCACCTTCCTTGTTAGGCCTTTTGCTCACACACTTTATAACCATCCTCCCGCTTCAGTTCTTGAGGACTGTAACAAAGGGTAAGGCAGATGCTTTTTAGTTGAGATGCAGAGAGATGTACTCCCTAATGATTTGCATGTATGTAACCTGTGCAGCTTGCAGAGCTCAGAACAAAGCATTTGTCATCGTATTAACTACCTCAAAAATGTTTATAGTGTTTGCAAAGCAAGTTCTTCTCAGTCTGTGCTGTAATTTGTGTTAGTTTTTTCCCCCTTTGTTTGGATGGAAGCTGCAGTACACAGATACTGAACCGAGAATGCAGTTCACAGCGCAGCTGCTAAGACAGCTAAACATTTTCAAAAAGAATCCCAGCTAGGGAAGCTTGTTTTACAATATAGGACTCTTAAGGGGGGAAAAAAGTAAGTTTGTTTTCCAAGCTGTCCCATTATCTTGATGTCAAATATATCCTCTGGGAAAGGAAAACATTTCACCGGCAGATCCCATGGGCGCGCGCACACACACACACACACACACACACACACACACACACACTTACTTTGCCTTTTAAGATACTGCAGTGACCATGCAGTGGCACTGTTCTCTGTCTGCAGCAGAAAAGCAAAAAGCAAGCAGGGGAAAGCCCAGAAATGAGAAGCTTTGGATGTAAGACTCACTCCCCCATGCCCTGTGAAGTACCATCCTATAACACAGGCCCACAAAATCCACAAGCCATTCAGCCAGGGTGAAGAGGCGATTTGATCATGGTTTGCAAACATCAAGATGGGGAGAATTCTGCTAACATAGGGTTCCTTCATCTGGCAGGTGAAAACAGAACAACATTAAGTTGTGTAAATGGGATAGAAGAGGATTTTTTTTAAACAAGGAGAATCGTTAACTGAATCCCAAAGAATGCAGCCCTTTCTCAATCACTTGAAATTTTTATGCTGGGATGCTGAGGGTCTCTGGTTTATCTTAAATCAGCAAGGGACAGACATTGCATAAACCAGTTTGACCCAAATCAGTTAAGTTTGATACTACATTCAACCAGGTTTATCTCAAACTGGTTTCAGCCATTTTCAAACTGGTTTATGTGCACTGAACATCTGTTCTGTTACAGGTTTAAATCAGTTTCTGATTACTTCAACCAGTTTGTGTGTAATGTCTGTCCCTAGCCTTTGTGTGTAGGGCAGAACAGCAAGAATAACAGGTATTTAACAGTAATGAAATGTTTTAACATCATCCTTTCCCTTTCCCTTTTAATCCCTTTGCTACTCTTAAGTAGTTTTACTTTTTCCCCTGTACTTATTGTTGTCATGAAAGCATCAAATGAATCTGAATTAGAACAGATCAAATATTAAAACTGCTGTTTTTGGCAGATGAAAGCTATGAATTTTATTCTCCAGGATTTGGGAAGTGACTTGTTGTTTTGCAAGGAATTGAATGATCATAAGCTAGCTAGCTGCCATACACATGTGAATGTTCTACAGGTTTTAGCACATGTGATTATTTTTCCAAAAATTCATGATTAGTGTAACTTGTGCCAGTATGCTAGGCCAAGTAATGCGTCGGATTTTGGATCCTCAGGGTGCCAGTAGCCCTGGGAACTCTGCTCAGGCAGATCTGCTGACTGAGGTGTCCCATGGAGAGGTGTGTTCCTCACCCTCACCACCCAGCAATTTACTCCAAACCCAGTGAACACATTAGTATCTTTATTATGTACATCTATATATAGAAAACAAATGAATAAACAAAAGAAGAAAAATATATATGTTAACAATAGTCAATAATAAACCAACAATTTGAATAAAATTTACAACTACAACATTAGGTGAATAATTTCACTACACTGGGTGTTCCCACTTGCATCAAACAACCTCGATAATTACATTCACCCGGTTATAACCCTTTAAAACATCCCCCACCCCCTATAACCCAGGTTGATTTCCCTCTGGTCACAATCCCCTTCCCATAACAATAAATGGAAATGCAGCTTTAACTATGATCCACCACTAGATGGTGGAGGCAAGGCTTCTGCTTTTCTGGGGAAAGTGGACTCCTTGGTCTTTTTTGGTAACTCAGCAAAACAAGTCTCCAGTCAGCCACTGCAGGTAATAGGCTTCTTTTCTTTAGTTTCCTTCTGAAAAATACACCTCCTGCAAACATTAGGGATTAAGTATCCCCTCACACACCCATGCAGGTTTGGGATTTTCACAGCCCACTCCTTCTCTGGGCTGTCTCTTTACCCCAGCACCTCCACATGCAGACAGTGAATTCCGTCTGCAGGTCACTGTCCCTGCAGTATGAGCCTTTCCAGCTCAAACA